>NC_084665.1:124624601-124979601 GCF_028389875.1 Rhea pennata | reverse complement strand
AAATATTTATTATGTATTTTAATATACATTTGAAACTTATACTCTCGTCTTTGATATCTTCTCTGAATATGCCAAGAGATAGATAGCAGTGCAGTAGTAGTTCAGCACTTACATCAACGTAGAGAAAACCTTGAATTTTCATGCTAGATTTCCTTTACTATCAATCTTTAAATCCTTGAATAATTTGATCGCTTTAAAAAGAAAGAGAGAGAGAGAGAGAAAGGGAGAGACTTGACTACAATCATCTGCACAGGTAATTGGAATCTCCTTAGCAGGAGCTGGAGAGCTGAATAGAGTGTCGTAGAGCTGAGCTGACGTTTAAATCGCGCATCAGCTGGGATGAGAACCGCAGCCAAACATTACGGACACAGACCTCATCTGAAGGGGATCTAGCCTTTCCTTTCCCTCTTTCGACTAACAACCTCCGCTTCTCGGAGGTCACCTCTCGGGTCAAAACCGAAAGCACTGCCTTAGGGATAATTAACATCAGCGGAAACCTGAAAGATGGGGACAGCTACACACGCACCGACGGCACCCGGGGTTTGTTGCTCCTCGGCCGGGCCAGCCGGGCCCGTCCCGGGGCAGGGTCGAGCCCCGCCGCCGCCACCGCCGCCTCCCGCCTTCGCCTCGCCGAGCGCCGGCCCGGCCGCGGCGGGGAGCGGAGGGCAGAGAGCGGAGCTGTCCCTTCAGCACCACGCCGCCCGCCCGGCCCCGGCCTCGGCCCCGGTTCGGCCCCGGCCCCGGCTCGGCCCCGACCAGCCGCCCCGTGGAAAGCCCGGACAAAGCCGCTTTCCCTGCCCCGTCGCCTGCTTTCCCCACGGCCGCTGCGGTTTCTCGAGGGAGCCTTTCCCGAAGGGGCAGGAGGCGCTGGCAGAGGCCCCCGCTCCCGAGCGGCCCCCCGTGTGTGCCTACTGCCTGCTCGTTTCCAGATCTGCTTCCCACTCTGAGGCGATCATTTCTGCATAATGTTTGTCGAGGTAACTGGCTGCTAAAATCAGCAGCTTTCTGCCTATTATAGTACCACTTCGCCTAAAACTTCTCTCTATCGACTTTCAAGGGGGAAATAATGAGCAAGGAAAAACAACAACTGAGCGAGAAAAGTATGCTCTAAGAGGCTGAGCCCCGAAGTAGCCTTTCCCCGTTGCATTACTCGTTTTTATACTATGAATGAAAGTTTGAATTTTAAGCTTGTTAGAATATGTTCCTACATTAGGCCTTTAGTCTTCTCTTTCTCTTCACAGTAGATAATAACAAACCCCGAGAACACTCAAATTCTCTGGATGTTGAAAAACTGAGTAAGAATTCAAATCTTCCCTCTAACTTCGACTTTAGTTATTTTCATTAATAGGTGGTATCAGATAAAGTTACACTGTCAAAAGTGGCTTCCCCACTGGCCTGTAGCGTTATTGAAATCACATTTCCCGCCCCCCCCCCCCCAAAAAAAGCTCTTTCCTTTCCTCACATGAGATCAAACTGTCCATTTAACAGCCCAGAGCCAGGGAGCACGTTTCCGAAAGTCACTATCAGGGATCAACTCAGTTAAGCGGGGAACGATAAAACGAGACAAGAGAGCTCTGGAGTCAGCGGGATTATCCGAGAGCTACCGAGGAAGAGATCGCTTATAAAGTGCAAATGGACTGTGAAATATGATGTACTCTGCACTAGTTTGGACATACTTCTGTGAAACGTCAAATTATCAGTATTTCAGCAGTAAATCCAAACTATGCTAAATAGTTGCAGATGGAAAGAGAGAGAAAGAAATAGAGGACCTTTTATGCTTTAAAAAATATAGTTACAAGTATTTGCAACTTCTTACCTCTTCTTATTACACCTCCTTGACCATTCAGCACAAGTCCACACTGGGCCTCCACTGAGCTCTTAAGTAAGGTGGAGAAAAACGGAAAGAAAGGGAAGAAAAAAATCAGATACCGAAACCCACAGACAGACTACACAGTTTTTTCTTTGTCACAGAAATCTCTCAGGAACAATGGTTAAGGTGAACTGGAAAAAAACCCACAATTATTCTCATCGAATTCAACGAGAAAACACACCTCCATCCTGCAGTCTATCTCATGAAATGCAGAATAATATCACTTTCTTTGTCATTTAAATAAGTTTTTCTCCTGAATGGAGGAAGTAGATAGGCAGTTATGTGGTAGAATAGAGAGATAAACAAGTATGCTTGAGAGAATAGTGTGTTCGGACCTTACAGATATGTACACGCTCTACAGTTGCATAAATACATAACTGTTTTGCAAGCAGAAACTTAAAAATACAAGGGTTTGTATACTATATCTGTATGCTTACATGCATAAACGTAATGTACTATGTTCAGATCTAAATATATATGTTTAGTGACACGTGTACACCGACTTCCAAAGTGTGCGCAAAGTACACAAAGAGGAGCTGCTGGGCTCTGCCGGCTGCACAAAGTCAAGGAGTGTAACAATGGGGACGAGGACAAGCGTCTGTCTGCCCGTTTGTCTGTCCATAGGTGGGGACGCATATGCCTCTCTGTGCACACACGCACATATGCACATATACACAGGCACATATATCTGAGTATGGCGTGAAGAACCCTCCGAAAGGCTGTCTACGGGTTTTGATGTACCTCCGAAGAGAGCTTGCTTCTTTATGGTCCTGTTACGACTCTTATTATTTTGAGTTCTTCGCCCTCCTTAATAAATATTTTTATTGGAATCATAAAAGACTTGAAAGGGTTGGGCTTTCTTTGGGTTTTCCTTATGTTGGGGGTTACAAAAAAAAACACAACAAACCAAACCTAAATCTTTGCCCGGTGGAAATGTGTTAAAGACGCATTTTCCTTTACAAACAAACGAGGTATTGGACATGAAAGAGGCCTTTAAGGGTGTTAGCCTACTCAACAGCCCGTGAAGAGTTAAGTAAATGCGGAGAGAGTCGGTGCATAATAAAAACCCCACTTTACAAAACAACCTTTACAGTCCTGGCTCTCTCCCCCACTTTCACCATATTGGCGCTGGCCCTGTAAGACCTTCCTTTTCAAGGCTCTTTTTTATTTTAAGTGTTCTGCCTTAAAGTGATTATGAAATCAATATGAAAAAAACTTGGCGACTGAGCATAAATTAAAGCGGTGATGGGAAAAGGTGTGACAGTTTTCTTTGTTGCCCATGGAAAATCTTTTTAGGGCACTGAAAGATGCCACTCCAGCTCCAAGACTGTTTGCATCTGTTAGGCTGACTTAAACCGCCCTCGAAACTATTGGACATTCACTTAAAATTCTGTGCAGGGAAAAGTATATTTACATTTGTTGCATTTGAAATGAGGCATATGCTGATGAACGTTTTAAAAAGAAAGACTAAGGAGAAAGGGAGAAGACTGGTTAGACCACAATTTTTGTTTAAAAGTGTTTGCGTACAGTCCTATTTCTGTTCGCCACCAAAATACTTCCCGCTAAGCCCAAGGTGATATTCACAACAGTTCAAGTTTGTTCTGAATCACCTAAATCATAAAGATAAATATTAATATTTTCATCTTCTCACTGCTCAGGCTTTTGGATACCTTAGTACACTTCCCTTTTCTTTTCAGAAAAGAGAAAGGAGGCAAATAAACAAAAGGTTCCACATAAGTGGAAAAAGAGGATATTTATCTTCGAATAAAGCGTGATCGAAAGATGAATATTTTCGAAGGAAAAGCTATTTATTTTTTCTTCTTTAAATAAAGAAAATAAGAATGTGCCTCTAGCAGCTTAACCAACCCTTAAAAAAAAAGGGGGGGGGGGAACATGTTGTTTGGTCGGATGACATTGCATAAATGACCAGTTGAATGGCACTAAGTCGAAAATTGGATAAACTATGGTGCTTTTTTGCCCGGGACTTAGGCATTGTCTGCTGTCTTGCAAACGTTCCTAATCCCCTCTTTTGAAAAATACAAGGCTTTGTGCCTGCCAAAGAAAAAAAATTTGTACAGATACAAAAAAATCAGCAGCAGACGTGGTTATAAAAAGGAGTAAATAGGTTTTAGTTGGGCTGAACAGTGAATAGCATTTTTTTTTGAGGGGGGTAGCATAAGGAGAGCCTTGTGAAAAATGTAAACAAAAATGCCCAGTGAAGATAAAATTATATAGTGAATTTTAATGGAGAAAACCAGGTTTAAATAGTTAGGATTTCCTCCAAGCGGACATAAAAGATAACATGTTTGTTGTGCTGTTTTATTTTTTTTCCTAAAAAAAAAAAAAATCTCTGATGTAAATAAAGAGTTTAGGGTTTCTTTCTTTTTTTTTTTTTTTTTTTTTTTTTTTAAGGAATAAAGCTTTCTTAGTTCTAGAAACTTCGGGATTTCCCGAGATTTTGACTCCTACCTGTCTTTGGAAAGAGCCGGCTTTGTGTGAATGGGAGCGAAACTGGAGGGGAGAGAAAGTACAGTAAATACGACCAAATTTGGGAGCCTTCGATTTTTCAGTTCGTCGGAAGAAGGAAGGTTTGAGCTTGATTTGGGAGAGCTTTCCGAAATGATCGCTATTTACAGGAGGATGATGTTTTTATTTCTGAAAACAATTTTCAGTTAAAGCATCGGCTGAATTTACCAGCGGTGAATTTTTAGTTGATGGAGAAAGGATTTTTGAGCGGACAGAAGTCAGGTTGTAGTACAAGAAAGAGAGGTTTTTGTCGGGTCCAGTTTCCCATTAGGGAGGAGACGACAAATGGATGGATAGAGAAATAGAAGAAATCAACCTCATCTATTTGTATCTCTCCCTATTAATATCTAGATTTGACATTGCGAGGGATTTTTACCATTTTGAATATTTCTGACGAACGCTTGCTCCAGTTTATTTCTTCCCTACTTCATGCCTTAGCGTTCAACGGAAGATTTGCTTTTTATACGTGTGGAAAAGCAGATTTTTCTTTTTTTGACTTGTCTTTTTCTGTTCTCCAATTCATCCCTTCCTTAGCACATTTGCCTGCTCTGTCAGTGCAAGTTATTCAAACGGGTGCGATGGCCGAAAGAAAGGAAAAGTTTAAGAAGAGCGAGAAGGTGCGTTTGGTGTGGTTTGGTTTCTACCACTAATGACTCTGATTAGGGTAATGCGCACACACACACCCCGAAATCTCCTGACGAATCCCATGGTCTCCGTCTAAACAGAGACACAAGCTACGCTGTGAAGTCAGACGCGATTTTTTTTTTTTCCTTTTTTTTTTTTTTTTTTGGCCAAGAAAGACTACTTTTTTTTCCCCACACACACATTTTTATTGTTCTTATTCTGAAGGGGAAGGGCTCTGGACTGGATTTGGGGTGAATCTATCGCTTCTTTGTATGAGCTACATGAGAGCTATTCTGAGCAGAGGAAAACGGGGAGGGTGCGCGGGGGGGGGGGGGGCAAAACAGGGGGAGGGGAGAAGAAGGTGCCTTGGAAGGAGCTCGCACGCTATTTACCTGCAAATCGTCTGCTCCCGAGGCTGCAAGCCCGAGGCTTGGTCCTGGCAGGAGTCTTTGATCTGGATGCATCCCATATTGGGACCCATGGCTCATAAGAGACAGGTCGTGGCGGCGGTAAGCATCTAAGCAGCCCAGCTCCCTCCTCTGCTCATCCAGGCAGGAGGACTTGAGCGCCCGCGCATTGTGCAGGTTGATGAAGTCGGTGGGTTCCCCGTGGTGGATCTGCTGGTAGTACTGCTGCGAGTGATGCAGGGAGTTGAGGGAGTAGGCGTCAGGGGTGACGGCCGGGTGGCTGTGCTGAAACTCGTAGTGGAAGGACTGGTGGTGGAGGGGGGTGTACTGGTGGTTAGTGGAGAAGTACGGGGAGGCGAACTCGGTGCCTGTGGTAGAGTAAGTGAGCGGAGACGAGGAGGAATAGGCGACGGTCGAGTTGGCCACAGACTCCAGGCATCCCAGCTGCATCAAGCGGTAACTGTTTGATCCATCGTGACGTATCTGAAAGGAAGAAGTGAAAAGAAGACCCAAAAACTGGAGGTTTGTCATTTAAAACCCCGGGTACTGGTCTTCCAAGCACGCTGTCCTGCATCGCTTCTCGCCCTTCAGAAGCGTCTAAGCCTGCGAGCTGCAACCCCAGCAACAAAAGCTCCTTTCCTACCTTGGGCTGGTGCCATAAAGGTCTGTTCAAAAAATCATAAACAGCCCAGCCTGCCCTTAATACCGTCAAGCGAAAGAAATCCACGCACTGAAAAAAAAAATCTATCTATCTATTTGTCCATCCATCCATCTATCCATCCACCTCCTGATCACAGCTGTAATATCTGGGGCTGACACAAAAAGTCATCAAACAGAAGAAACTAACGAGAATACACACAAGTCCCGACCCTATGTTAGAGCGTTACACATTGAGAAAGCTTCGCCGCCTGCTCGCCTTTCTCTCTTCCCTTCCCTTTTTTTTTTGAACCCCTATTTTTCTTTCTTTTTTAAAATAACGAATCAGATCCAAAATTTCCCCCTCCTTTTCCTGTGCATTGAAAGAAAAGGGGAGTCCTGTTTTTTTAGCGAGAACTCCCTATTCCTGGCGAGCTGGTGATTTCCCTCCACTTCATTATATTATTAGGGGTATTATTCTGATTTTCGTTCTGGCAACGGTTTTAACGTGGTAATGAGTTGCCCTTTCTGGCGACAGATGTCATAACGAATTTTCTCTCTATACTTCTTTAAGTTATCTCAGAAGCCGGATTATAATTAAATGTAACGGTCCAATATGGATTTAAAAAAAATGGAAACAACCACACAGGCACATACACACACACATATGCACACACACGCACACACACATACACAGACACGCGCACACACACACACGCACACACTCACACACACAAAATACCTCTGCATCGTGGACGAGACCTGGAAAGGTAGTTGACATTTTTTGGTTCTCCGAAAAAAATAAAAAAAGAAAAAAAACTCTGGAAAAAAAAATCCTCTCTCCAAATTGAAAAAAAAATAAAATTTAAAAAATCCAAAGTTCATGTATTTCTCCAATTTTTTCTAGAAAAAAAATCTCTACAAACAGAGAGAATTTGCAATGTATCTGCATAGATCAGATCTCTCGCTTTTCCATGCACCTCCTTAAAAACCTGTAGGAACAAAATTTTCCCTCTGCACAAAAGCTGCTCCCTGGATCAGATTTTGTACTTGCTGGGTATTTCTTTGGCTGATGTCGTAGGTCCCTTGGTAATATAGAAGTTTTGAAAATTAAGCATCAGCACTGAGAACTGGGAGGACAATAGATAGAGGAGCTTCATCCCAGGAGACAAGGAATAAATATTGTATCTTCGCCTAATAAGGAACTGTAGGTTCTTTCAACATTTTTATACATTTTTCTCCTCCACTCTTTAGAATGCTTTTTCTTACCCAGACTAATGTGGGAGCTAATCTGATCGAAAGGGGTATTTTGTATACATTTTATTGGGAAGACATAGAGCTAATATATATTAATATATATTATTAAACCCGTCCTTTTCAATAGGTAAGTGCTCCTTCCTGTTGATTATACTGCTTTTAAATATTGACCAGTATCTAAGAATGCACATTTGTATGTGTGTCCGTTTAAGTGTTTTTTTTTTTTTTTTCTAAATGAAAACTCCGTGGTTTGTTTTGTTTTTGATTTTTGTTCTAGTTTTTTGGGGTTTTTTGTTGTTTTTTTTTTGTACCCTTGAATTTACATCGAATTTAAGTCCACCCCACACTCCAACCTGCTGGTAAAGCCTCGTAATATGCTCTCTTACGAGCTTCTTTAAATAGTTTTTTCAAACATAAAACTAGGGTGAGATCACAAAGTATCACTGCAGTGACATACTATATGGAATTATACATAATATACGTACAGACCTAAAGAGTTGTATGTATATATAAGAGGGGGGGGCAGAAAGGAAGGGAATGAAGGTGACTGAACACCTTCTTAGCTATTTTCCCTTCCAAATTTGTAAGTGCCGCTACGTTTCAGCGGTGGAGGCTGCGTAACACCGGGTTGCAGACCCGAGGGCTCGCGTTACTTAGGAATTTGGGGCTGCGGAGCTGCCAACCCGCGACGGCTCCGCAGCTGCCCCGCGGGCTCCGGCTCCGCGCGGAGCTGCGCGGGGCTGCGCGGAGGCGCCGCCCGCCCCCCGCGAGCTGGGCGCGGTGGCCGCCTCGGCGACGTCGGCCCGGCCAAATGGCATTTCCCGCCGGGCTGGCTCTGCTGAAGGCGAGCTTCCACAAATGATAAAGACTGCAGAGAGGAGAGGGTGTAACTTGCTTTTAATTGCCATTTAATTCGGTTCGCTTTTAAGTGTTTAAGCTGCGAAGGTGTCTTAATAATAAGCCGCAGGCAAATAGGCATGTGGCTCCCCCCCCCTTTTTTTTTCCTTATTTTTTTAAGGTCCAGGTTTTGGGAGGATTTATTGGTATCTGTTCATGCAGGCTAACAGGACCTGTCATTCAACCCTCGTTTCTTTATACAAATGGACAAAGGCACACGACCAGAATTGAAATGCATTGTCTGAAACGGGAAAGTGCGATTATCCAGGCGTGCACAGGGGTCAGCAGCAAACACTTTCTGCCTCCCCAGCGCTGCATTAGGGTGCCCATCTCGGCAGAGTGGTGGCTTTTCCTCTCCTTCTTAATGAAGAACGGGAAGTAGGAGGATAATGGGGAGGAAGGAAGGAGGGAAGGAAGGAAGAAGGGAAGGAAGGAAAGAAGAAAGGAGGGAGGGAAGGAAGGAAGGAGGGAGGGAAGGAAAGAAGAAAGGAGAGAGGGAAGGAAGGAAGGAGGGAGGAAGGAGGGAAGGAGGGAGGGAAGGAAAGAAGAAAGAAGGGAGGGAAGGAAGGAAGGCGGGAAGGAAGGAAAGAGGGAAGGAAGGAGGGGAGGAAGGAAGAAAAAGAAGGAAATAATTTATATTTTTTCCTTTCGTATTTCCTACAATGATTGCTCTGATGTCTCTAGTGAAATAACAAATATTTCTTCCCAATACGTATTTTAAAAATGTCTAGGAACTTTTCCAAATTCGCATGCAGTTTGGAACACCTCAAGATCGTGACAGCTGAGAGAAGCAGCACACAGCAACAGGCAAACTCTGTTGGCGTCCAGCCAGTGGTGCCTGCAGCCACCCCGGGCTCGACGAAGACGGCTCAGACCCAACCAAAAAACGTTAAGATATCTTGAGTACACACTCCCGCCACGGGGAAAAGACCCCTTTCCTTTCGAGGAGGAAAGCAACCGTCTCCACAGGACACCTTGTCCCTCTGCTGAATTATTTGGAAAACTAGGAGGTTTGGGTGAGGATGGGGCAGGACCCTGTCGGTTTCTTGGGGCTTTTATCTGCACCCTAGGACCTTCGTGGTGGCTCGGAGGGGCAGTTCAGCCCCACGGGCAGGGCTGGAGGCTGAAGGGGGGGGGACACCTCCGGGACCAGGGGCCGCTGCCTTTACAGCTCGCTTGCCGAGCTAGCAGGACATCACCTCTCTGCAAGAGACCCGTCTTCTGCAAAAAATCACTCCCTCCCCGGCCCTTCTCCCCCCTTCCTTTGCCCAGGCCCTCCCTCCCCCCTTTCCCCACGCACGCACGACCCAGACAAACCCACAGCCACAACACCAGCCAGCTCGGAGCCCGAACTTCGCTTCAAACAACAACAAAGCCACCAAAATCGTTTTGTTTGGGGGGAAAGTTTATACGAAACCCGGCTTGCCATATGCACGTTACTGGTCAGTTCCATCTGTTAGCTTCGCTTGCAGACCTTAAAAATCATATAGCCCATTCGCGTTGTGCAGGCTTCTAACTCCCCTACTCCCCCCCGCAATCCAATTAATAAAGCGAGTCAAACTGCAGAGCACTTATTAATTGCTCCCGACGAAATTCTTTGAGGAAAGTTAATTGGGAGCTTTCTGGTTTTCCAGCCCAGCGCCAGAAGCTGATGGTCACAGCAGACAGACTCTTGGCGTTGAGTTTCATTGTGGCTGGGCACGTTGTTTACCCCAGCGTGGTCCCCTGCCCCAGGTTTACTTCTGCTCTTGGGCTACAACGGCCTTTTTTGTTTGTTTGTTTGTTTTTAAGAATAGAAAGCTGGGAAAGGCAGTCTGGGCTGCTGGAAGGAATAATAAATAAATAAATAAATAAACACCCTCTCCCTCTCTCTGGGATCATCTCCATTTCCCTGGTAGTTCACTAAAGTGTGCGAAGTGGCTGGTGCTGCTGCAGGGACAGAATCTGGGCTTGACGTCTGGCTCCCTGGGCTCACAGAGCTCATTCATCTGGTGTTTGAACAAAAAATGTTCCCTAGAATTTAGAATTTAGACACCACCTGAAGCTTTTTATTTGTTTCTTTTTCTTTTTCCCCCTTTCCTCCTCCCATCCTGCCTTAGCCTCTGTGCTCGGCTGGCTGCCCCATGACCGTTTATTTTCTTTCCTTTTTAAGACCCTGTTTTTCCACTGAGAGTCACCAAAACTTGGTCCTTGCTGGATCTAAACTCCTGGCGACTTCTCTTGGATTTTCCTGCATGTTAAATGAGCCGGAGAGCACCTCAGGTCTTCAAAGGGAGCTTGGGGTCTTCAGTGCCAGCATGTTCCCGGAGCTGGGTCCATCCTGAAAATGTTTTGTGCCGAGGACTCACAGAAAAGCCCCCCTATAGCGGTCAGTTTTTTTGGTTAATATGTATTTTCTTCCTCTTTTGCCCTCCGCAGTGCCTGAAGTTTGGAGGCTTATGAGACTCGGCCGGCCTAAAACAAAGGCAGCGCGGCTTTGTGCATCCCGGGCTCCTGCCCCATTGTCTGCACAAGGGCTATTGTTGTCTAACCTTTTGTCTCTCCCCCCCCCAACACCACCCCGAAAGGCTTTTTTCTAGTTCTCCTGCTTTCCCCTAGCCTCTGAACTCCTCACTCCGGCAGGGAAAACTCCGGGAGGAGCCCAGAGGTGCTTTGCAGGATGGAGAGAAGGACGTGAGAGCTGTTGACCCCCCGCCACAGGCACACACAGAGTATCCACCTGTGCTTCCAGGCATGCATCTCCTTACTTGCCTATGTGTCTACCTTTATACTCACCCAAACAGGCAGAGACAATCCCAGACTGGTAAACAGATAAACCATACAAACATCCAGAGGGGAACAAAAAGATACCACAACTAGGATGTTTTCAGAAGGTTGAAGGCTAGACTTTTTTCCCTTTGCTCTTGTTCCCCCTTAAAAAGTCATTTTGAGGCCACAAGTAATAGTCATGCATTGCTTTTCTCTCCTAAGGAGGAGGGGAAGAAAAGGCAGAGGAAGATTTGACACAGCAGTTCATAGGATGCTGCTGTGGGCAGTGAGGGTGGGCCGTTTTGGAGGGGCTCTCTTCAACTCAAGTTTATGGACAGAGATTCCACCCCTGGGGTACTGCAAAAAATCAGCCCTTTACTCTTCCCTGTAAGCATAGCTAATCTCTCTAATGTGCACCACCATGTTTCTTCCTCCTTGCAAATTTGTATTCTGTCTCAACATAACAGCCAAAAGGCAACATAATGGGACAGAGAAAATGCATTTGCAAGCAATTAAAATGCTGTGAATATATTAGTCAAAAATTAAAGGAGATAACTGTTGTCTCCAGCCATTTCTTTGATGGCAGCAAGACGTCCTGCTTGCTGAGACTTTCATGAAGACTCAAGTGCAGCTGTATTGCAAGCCAGATACCTGGCATCATGCACAGTCAGTAGGAAAAGAAGGGTGGAGATGGGTTCAAAGGGATTTATATTGGTCAATATTGCCTTGCAAAAAATGCTCACTTGGATTGACTGACATTTATACTACTTTGCGCAAGCATTAGGAGGGGAGAGCTCACCACCACTGCATTGTCTTGTGGCTTTCTAGACAGCCTGGACTGTTAGCATGGGTGATCCATCCCCTGGCCAGACCCTTCTCCTTGTGTTTGTCATCAAGGGCCTTTCTCAAAAGGGTCAATAAGAAATCCTCTTCTTTTTTTTTTCTTTTTTTTCCTGGTTCACCTACTCCTTCCTTATCTTCCTTAGCCTCTTTCTCCTCTCCTGGCTGCTGCTTGCTGATGGCCAAGTGGGGATGTGGGCCTCATAGTAGTCTCCATCCCTGTCCAGTTACTTCTACCCAGCAGCAGCTCCTGTGATGGCTGTATGGGGAAGTGATCGCCTTGTTTTCCTTCAAACACCCTGTCCATTCCACCACAGGATTACTTTCTACACAGAGCTACTCCTTTTCTTTCTTTCTTTCTTTCTTTCTTTTCTCTCTCTCTCTCTCTCTCTCTCTTTTTTTTAATAGTCCTCATTCAATATTTTCTCCATGTTTCCCCTCAGCTTCCTGAGCTGCTGAGTGTCCCATCCCATCTGTCCTTGCTCTCCAGCTAGACCCCAAGAAAGCAGCCTCACTTGGCTCAGGCTTGTAGAAGTGGGGAGATCCTACTGGGGAGGCTGCCTTGGGCCCTTTCCTGCGTTGCTACTTGGACTATACCCACTCCACAGAGGCCTCTCCACCTGGTTCTCCTTGACAACAGCCTCAGGTTTGTCTTGGACTTTCACATGCTCCTGCTTTAAGGCATTTATTTTAACTGATGTGTTTTCAAGCTACCTACCAGCTTTTTCTCTCTCCTTTAGGCACCTGCATCAGAAAAGCCAGCCTGGCTCCACTCTTTCCCTTCTGGGATTTCTCCCTTTCCAAACTTCACAAACAGCTGTAGTTTTGCCAGTGCCTTTTATTACCATATTCCTAATTTCTTCCAGCATCTCTACTGTGCCCCTTAGGGGTGACTATGATGACTGGCTGTGGCAGCTGTCCTCTCTTCACTTCTGCAAACACTGAGGCAATAAAAAGACCCCCTCCCTGCCGCCAGGCTTCTCTTGAAAGCAAAAGCTACTTTTTCTGGCTATTGCTCCTGCCATCTCTTAGAGGTCTTTTTTATTTTCTGTGTATCTCCTCAGTACTTGAAGAATAACTTATTACTTTATTTATCTTACTCTTTTGTGCAATCCCTTCATTTCTCAACTTGACTACTCTCATTTTTCTTACACTTTCTTCCCTTCATTAGGTAATCTTCTGAGATGTCTTCTCTATCTACCTGATCTACCTGTCTCAAGTTGGTCACCATTTTTATCCTTAATGTTTTGTTTGTTTGTTTGTTTCATTCTGTGGCAAATTCAGGGTAGTTACTACTGTGGGTAACAAACTGATGATAATTTTGGAGACTCTTTTAATAATCTCTCTTTCTCTTTTCCCTGTCTAAAGGTTTGTTGAATTTGCCATATTCTCTATGTTTTGGTGTTCTGAAATGGTTATAATTTCAGGCCTTGCTAGACTGTAATTGCTCTGATGTGAGGGCCGTGCCTTCTCTTACATCAGTAGCTCTCCAATCATTTCCTCTGTACTTCCAAATGATTGATGTTTTTCAAGCTCTCCTTTTAAGAAGAGCCTTTCTCCTGGAAAAAGGAAGAAGTCACCGATATCTCAGAAATATTTTGTACCCTCAAATTTATGTCAAGACAGAAGTCAAAAGTTCTCCCTTAGAGAACCTTTCTGCTTGATAATACTCTTGATAATACTTCCCCTCTTTGTCCCAAAGGGTGATCGTGTGTTTTATTGCTCTGACTATACCTTGTAACTGCTTCTGCTAGGAAGTCCCTAGCAATATTGTTGCTGTAAGTTACTTTTCACATCACACTGGAAAACGGATAAAAGAAAATGTAAACATAACCATCCCAGTTCATGAAATGGGATGGAATTAGCAATTTAGCAGAGCAGAGTGAAACCTGGTTCTGGAAAACGACATGACGGTGAAAAGCCTCAAAGGTGTGTGACTTGAATATTAACATGAGTCATGGCTCAAATCCTTGTTCCACTTCTTGTGATGTGGAAATTTGAACCTATTTCTTCTAGAGCCAATAGTTTGTGGAAAAGCTTATGGATTTCAGCAGGAACATTTCCCAGGACTAGAATGGAACAGTGGGAAAAGACAGAGTTAGCAGAACTTTCCTGCTAGTCACATTTGGCTTTGGTAAACTGTTCCATAAAAATCCATCATTTTCCTTAAAGTATTCTGGCTTCATCAAAATATATAAGTCTTTTTCACCGATTCTTTTTTTTCTTCTTTTTAACTAGCTACTGCAGAAAAGTTATAAGGTCTACTTCTGTGGAAGGCACTATAAGAGGCTGTACAGGATATTCCTACTCAGTGACATAGAGTAATAGCCATACTTAATAAAGGCAACAGGAAAAAAACTCATATGTGGCAAAGAAATTCATATCAGTTCACTGAAGTTCACTGGGAACTGTCTACACAATCTTAACATTTTGCAATCCAGAGGAAAACACATATGATAAAATAGGAAAATTGACAATTAACAGAAGCATCTAATTAAAACTTTTTTTTTTTTTTTTTTTTTTTTTTTGATGTTGCCAGTCTTAGTTCACAGGGCAATTTTAAGCCGAACTCTACTACATAAACTCTATGAGATAAACTATGTCTTTAGAAAAGTCTCTCTTCAGGAACTGGCTGAGATGACATTATCCATATTATTTTCAGGATACCTTTCAATATTTGAGGCAAAATCTTATCATTAAACTTTTCTCTGGTAGTAGAGAATGAAAACATCTGTAGACTGTGATGTATTAAAGATGTACCTTATATTAGAATCATCCATAATTAACGCAGACATTCCAATAAATAATACAGTGTCAGGTTCTTTGGCTTATTGAATATACTCCACTGTGCTCATATACTAATGCACTGCCAGTAATAGTGAGCTAGATTCCTTACCTAATTAAACACAGAGCACTACTATATGTTTAAATAATGTTAAGATTGTATCACAAACTTAAAAGAGTAAATTCAAAGATAAGGCTGACATCTGTGCCCTCAACACAAGTCATGTATTGACAGCTTTTTTCCATTTTTCTCCACCCAGGCATCTGTATGGATATCCATTTTCATGGATAATTTTTACCCTTTACACTTAATTTATAGCCTTTACATTTTAGAATAAGGTGTAATGGTATTAAAATTTTAAAGTGATTCTTTCCTCAAGAGCCTGGAATTGCTCTGAATAGCTCAAGTAAATCTGTATTTAGGTTAAGTAATACATAATTTTCATTGAACACAAATATTTGTTAACATATTTGAAAATGGGACTTGTATTGACCTAAGAATCCTGGGTAGCTGCAAAGAAACCATTATATATATTTTTTTATTATTGGTTCAGTATTCAGGCATTTGCTATTTAAATGCATAAGATGTATCCCCAAAACTGAAGCCAGCTACTTCAGAGACATAAGATTTCACCAAGGGAATAGGTATTTATGCTTTAAAAACATATTTTAATTTCCCAATTGATCATAATAGCTCATGCATAAAATCAAGAGAATTTGGAATTTCCATTACTTTAAAATTGGGCATTAAAATTCATTTGGCAAAGAAGTGTTTTTTTTTTTTTTTTTTTTTTTTTTTTTTTTTTTTTTGTCTCTCCTAGAAGTAAGATCTTGTCTGAAAGATCTGATATCTATGGTAGGGGAGACACCATTCACTACCTGACAATAGCTGGTAGAGGATTCATAATGAACGCGCTGATAGAGCTCACTGTGAGCCCCATTCTGCAACCTCTGCTCACACCAGTAATCCGTGCATAAGCCAGTTGTCCCCCTGACCTCCATGGGCCTGAGCATGCTAGCGATGGTGGAGGGGTCAAGCTGCAAAAGACTAGGGCTCCCTTGTATGAGAGATCTGATCCAAAGATTGCCCTAAGTCAATGGGGCTCTTTCCCCAGAATTCAGTGAGCTGTATAAAATGCCCTAAAAAAAAGCATTTGGATTTGTATTGTGACTAAAATATAAGAAGAAAAAGGATAATAAAAAAATAATAATGTCCACTAGAAAATGTTTCTTTAAAATATCTATTTAAAAATCTTAATTCCATAGGCTTAAAAGCTGAAAAACATTTCTTATATTTTAAAAATCATGAGAAAAAACTCCTTCCTTCCTCCCTTCCTTCCTTTCTCCCTTCCGTCCTTCCTTCGTTCCTCCATTTCTCTCTGCCTTCTTTCCTTCCTCCCTTCTTCTCTTTCTTCCTTCCTTCCTCCCTCCCTCCCTTCCTTACTTCCTTTACTCCTTCCTTACTTCCTTTCCTCCTTCCTTCCCTCATTCCTCCCTTCCCTCCCTTCTTCCTTCTTTCCTTCCCTTCTTCATTTCTTCCTTCCTTCCTGCCTTCCTTCTTTCCTGCATTGTATTGATGTACACACATGTACTAAAACCCATGAACTGCCTAACTAATCAGTTTTTAAACTATTGCCTAATGTGAAATTTTCAGAAGTAATTTTCCTTCATTCATATTGCCTAGCTATTTTGAAATCATTATTTGCAGACCAGTAAAGAAAATATGGACAAACAAAAAATTTCCATTGTACAATAAAATAGCTGTAATTGAAGTACAATATATTTAGTACTTTAGAGACAATGGGCTATAGCTCATTGACCCCACTCAACAAAATATTCAACTGAAAAAAAATGCTTAACTTTATTTCTGGGTGTAGGAAAAATAACAATAAAACAACAACAACAACAACAAAAACAGAAAACAAAAAGACATCAAAACCCCAAATAAACCAAGCAAGTGCATTTTTCATTTGTAAGCAACATTCATTCAGGATGAAAATAGAACTGATATTCCAGGTGAGAAGGTATATTACTAGAAGCTACATATTTTTAAACATGTTAAGGAACATATTAACATATTAAGGAACACATTATTAAATATATGTTATGGAATGTATAAAAGCAGAGATCATTTATCATACAGATTCTCCTTATTGTTATTTGTAATAATGAAGGTTATTGAAAGAAAATAGATCTGTTTATTTCTTGACAAAACTGTGATTACAACATATAAAGACCCCTCTGTCTTTCTGTGTATGTCACACACATGCACACAAACACACACTCACAGATGCACTATTCACTTATATGTACATATGATAGGCAGAAAGAGAGATTTTTGTACTCTTTTATACAGCTATATCATGGCTGTATCTTCATTTTAGACAAATCAAGATAGTTACATTAACATCATTGGTTTGCCTCCCATTTGCATCAGCTGAGCATCTGGTCTACTATTTTGAAAAAAAACAAACACATTCTTCTTGTGCACTTGTAATTCCTCATCACATCAGCTGGAAGTGCTGAGATATTGTGAGCTATCTCATCTCCTTGCACGTATGCAAGTGCATAGTGTAGAGTTTGCACCCATTCTTGTATTCCTCCAAAATTATCACTTTGGTTATTGCATATTAAAAGCACAGAGGAAGGAGATACATTTCTCTCAGTTGGAAATGTCAGCATTTCCTTTCCACGCAACCTTAACCCTGACCCTAAATTTGCAACCCTTAAAGATTAGCTTAAACAGAAGATCAATTTGGTTTATAGCTATGAGCATTGATTTTTCTCCCTGCAGTGCAAGACACTGGCCTGGCTATTAATAGATGCGGAAATATTATTCCCTATGGTTATGAAGATCTATAACATAAAAAGCCCTAAATGTTGGGCTTCTTTATATATGTGTGTATATATATATATGTATATCTATATATAGATGTGGAATGTTATCATCAGCTTAATACCTGCTGCCCTGCAGGATGGGTTTCTAAAATGAAAAGTTACTTTTCTTTATTGTCTTCAAAGAGCCCCTGAGCTAGGTTAGCCGTTTGTAGTAACCCAAGGGAGGAAGAAAGCCTGCTTGGTATCCCCCTTCTTTCTTGTAGCAAGGAGCAGGCTGCTATCCGGACTAATCCCCTCCCTCCCCGCCCCGCCGCCTTGGGCTCCTGGAGGACCAGCAGGTCGGGTCCGCCCGCAGCCCGGCGCCCGCCTCGCCGCCGCTTTGTAGCCGGCCTGAAAGGAGCTGTCCATTCAGGACCCGGCTCCGCGTGCCGCCCGCCCGCCGGCGCACAAAAGAAGGGAAATATTAATTAATTAAAAACAAGGAGGGAGGTGCAGAAGGAGGGGGGGGGGAGGAGAGGGCATGAAGAAGAAGGAAGGGGAGGAAAAAAAAAAAAAGCCAATCTGCTCAATCCTCTGCCTGCAGGCAGACTCTAACGGAAACCACATATGCTTTGCCTCTCCCTATAAGAAATCTTCATTTGGGCATTAAAATACTTAAAAGGATTAGTCGTTAAATGCTTGTACATTTGGTTTAATTCACTGGAAACGCTGTGTCACAGGGTTACATCAGAAAGCTAGAGCGTTTTAATCTCACTTGCAGTGTTTACCTAAATGTTTTATTCCTTCTGCTGCTTGTTACAAGGATAATATTAATATCCCACTTGTCCAGAGGGAAGATTTTAAAAAACAAAACCCCCCAAAATTGAGGGGTCAAAAATTGCTGTCTTATGAGATAAAAAATATCAAAGAGACTTTTAAAGTAAAACAAAATAAAACAAAACCACATGAACTGGGGTCTGGCATTCCTACTCACAGCCTGTTGCTTATTCATGACGATGATGGAGAGGTAAGGAGATGCTGTCTTAGGTAAACAGGATAACTTAGTATATCACGCAGATCCCAGGACATTGGAGATGCTGGCTTTGTGTAAAGTCATATTTCCTTGTTTATCTTCAGTTTTCCGTTTGACAGATTTGCAGCTCCTTTGTAAATCCCTTTTCAACATAGTAGCTAAAATACACCATTTCTGGCTAGGCTCCAAGAGAAAGTGGATTCAATAAAGTATGAAAACAGGGGCCGTAAATCCAATGAAGGCAGGTACAGGAATGCCTAACTGAATTTCTTGATATAGAGGGGCAAGTGATGTGTAGGAGGGGAACTCATGTGAGACTTGCTTTTTTGTGGCTAATGAGAAAAGGATAGGTTGTTACAGCACAAAGCTTCCCTCTAGGAAGCCTTAAACTTTAGTTTCCTGCACTTAGTCTTGGAAGTACTTTCACGATCGTGTAGTAGCCATATCATTCATAAGAAGATATTAGTGAAGTTCTTTTTCAAATCAACAGATACTTCGCTCATATTTCAGATTGTTTGTGTGAAAACTAAATACCCAAGTTGTGACAGATGAAATTCTTGTCTCATTCAAATCAGCGGGTGAATTGTCACAGATTTCTGTTCATTTCATAAGAAGAAACTTTTGGACAGTGGAGTGCTGAAAATTTCTTATTGCCAAGAAAGAAGCCTAGGATCTTTAAAGGAAAGGGGTGAAGAGTTTGAGACAAGATAAATTCTGTCAAAAAGTTCTCTGTTTGATTTGCAGTGTTTGAACAGCAGAATGACACACTGCCAACCATTGTGTCAACGGAGTTATCACCATTAAGAGAAATCTCACAGGATGTTCTACTGCGACTTTAATAAGGCACAAGTTAAACTCATGATAATATCTCTTAGCCATCATCCTGAGTCAAGTAGCCTCCAGAAATAACAACATAAACTGCCTTGACAAAAATAAATAAATAAATAAAAAGACTTCTAATACATCATAGACTTTGTGCAGATTCAAAAAGAAATTTTACATGCACATAGCCTACCTCAGAAATGCATACATATGTGACAATAATCTGGAATATACTTTCAGTGCTGAGCACACTCAGATTTTGTCCACAAGATCTGCAAAAACATTGCTATTACAACAGTGAGGTAAAGGAATGAGGACTGTAGCACTCGTTGAATTAGGCACCCTTTTGTTCCGGATTCAGAAGATAGCATCCTGTGCTAGAATTGCCAGATCAGTCTTCTTGCAAAGTGTGAAAGAGGAGAATTCTTGAGAATTGGCCAGAAAATTTTCTGAATGTCTGAATGATGCGAGAAGTAAAAGGCAAATCTTTCACCACACAGTGTCTCAGGAGACATTGGGTGGGATACTTCTCACCAGATTTGATCACCTAAAAGTTAGCAAACTAGGAAAAGCAAGTTAACTAAAGTGCCTCTCTAGTCAGTGTAGTAGAGCTGAGATTATCTGAATGTCATTTCTACATATGTCTTTAGCTTAGCATATTTGATTTTCATTAAAGAATAACTTGTTATAAATGCTGTAAATTTGTAGTGCTTGCTTTTTGGATGAAGCAACTCCACAATTTAAATGCTACATTAAATTTTTGGAGCTTGACTTCAGTCTTATTTTTGCTTTCTTTGCACTATAAATGCCTTTGCTTTACAAATAAGAATGAATACACACTTGCTTTGCTCTGCTTGGCTCTACTAGGTTGCCATTAGAGACTGATCGCCCTAAATGTGTTGGGAGTGTCCCCTGCTGCAAAAAAAAAAAAAAAAAAAAAAAAAAAAAAAAAAAAAAAAAAACTTCTTACAGGTCATACAGGAAATAGTTGGGTTCTATCCCATCACATAGATGGGATAATGCCATCAGGAAAATAGATTTTTTTAGGAGCAGGGAGAAGGAAATGATGATTAAATTAGCAACAGTATTAGAATTAACCTTGGTCTCATTCCTTTTGTTTTTCTTCCTGCCTGTATTGCTTCTCTCCTCTCCCCTCCATTTTTACTACTAAATATTTATTACTTCTTACACCCAGGCTCTTTAAACATACTCTGAAGACTCCATCAACTTCCTGATAGCTTTCAGGTGCAAATCAAAGTATTGCAATTGAACTACTTGGCTTTGCTATCCCTCTTGCAGTAAAATATATGGGAGGGAAGGTTAAGGAAAAAGGTCAGTTGCTTTGGATCTCTTGGATTTGTTTCTCTCCAGGTGCTTCAGTGAGGATAGACTTCCACCAGATGAGTGAATCATGACTGTTCTTCCAAATTCCATGTGTATAGTGATACAATATTTAATGCCAGTCTCCTTTAGATCGTACCACAGGCCTGATCCAGAAAGGTGGCACCAGAATGACATATCTTGACAGAGCTCTCTAAGACCTGGACTCTTTGATGATAAAACTTCAGGGATCTGAATGGTCTTGAGGACACTGGGCACCTATCCTGGCTCATGGTGATGGGACAGGATGAAGCTCCATGAATCTCCTCAGACCATGTTATGATCTTTATTGACTCGAGTCCTTATCTATTCTTAAACCTCATGTCTCTACCTCTCTTAACATAGAGATTACATTTACACTGCTGAACAAATCAGGCAAGGAAATAAGCCTGAACACTGACCATTCTCTGTAACTGTCAGCTTACAGCTAAATTTGTTCTGTGACAATTAGTGCTTTCTAAGACAAAGTCTTGGCAAGGTTTAGGAGGCAGAGTGGACTGAGGTACTTCCTGAAGAGTCAGCGTGGAGAATGTTACTCTACATTTGCCTCTTTACAACCCATATACATTCCATAGACTATGCCAGCGGGCTTTGCAATTGCTTACTTAGAGGTTACTGTGGTCCAGACTTCGCTAGTTGTGTGCTTGATTTTGCTAATGTGTACTATGGAGTGTTTTTGATTTCACAGTGGATGAAATGCTTAATGTCTGAAAAGGAGGGAAGAAAATTTGCTTTTGTGGAATGTTAACATAATTCTAATTAGCTAAGTTTTGGCCCTTCACTGACTTAGATAATGACACTCATTTTTGGAACAGAGTTCCTCTTCAGGTAGACTGTACAGCCATGGAAACATCCACACAATAGATCTCATAGCAAGGTTTTGACCCAGTATAGATCAAAACGGAGATTATATATCTACCGAGGAGACCAGTGCATGGGGAATTAGCCCTTAGTGAAGGTCTGATTTCTACAGACAAAATCTAAGAAAATAAATTGTTTGGAGAGAATAGGCAAGTCCTCTGCTGTCAGGAGGGTATGACAGGATCAGCACCTAACTAACACAGTGTTTTGAGGCTATTCACATGCTGCTGTCTTGGACGTGGACATTGAAGGGTATGTTTCCATTCCCTTCTGCAGGCATCCATTCAACCACCAGACTCTGGGCAATTATTGAGCCTGCAGTCACAAATCCAGGCAACACTGAACAATACTTCCAGAGTGCGTTCACCAAACAGGATGTCTGAAGGGTCAGTACATTGAGAAGCCTTCCACAGACATCCTTCAAAGTGCTCAGAAGGCAATTAAGTGAAAAGCAGAACACTGACAAACAGGGGACAGAGTGTGCACTTCAGGGACCCACCTTTCCAGGTGTTAGAGGAAGGTATCAGATACCATTGCCCAGCCATGGGAGGAATCATCAAAAACACAGTCACCTCAGGACACCTTTGGGAGGAATTCCCCTTTTTAACTCCATTTTTCTCTCTTAACTTTAAGAAAATGGCTACACGACCACAACCTGACCTCCAAGGCGTTTACTGTGTTGAGGTCTTCCTCCACGACCCATGTCATCACATTCTCACAGGAAATAATAAAGGCTCCTGCAAAACCAAGACAAGCAGAGAACAGTTTTCCTCCTGGAACACTCTGCCTTTTATTTTTTTCCACGCATTTTTTTCCCTCCTACAGTTAGTTCCTAACATTTATATATTTTTATGGGACTTCTGTGTCTAGTTCAGATATTTTTATTCCATCTAGATCTCTCAATATAACTGCAATTTAAGGGTGTCTGAATATCACCTTTCTCTTCATATAAAGGATATTTTTCATCAGACTCCAGTTGTACTTCTTCCACCCCTCAAAAGCAGAAAATGATTTCTTGTATTCAAAGTATAAACTCAGCTGCCCATGAGACTGCTTGGATGAGGACTAGATAAGAGTGTTACATTAGGGCAGAAATTCGGGTCACATCATATCAACCTGAAAGTATCAGGCCAATCTTGGTTAATAGGACTTATACACAATCATTTCAAATATGAAAACTCCTCCTGCTATGAAAGAAATAGTCTCTCAGTCCAAAGGTATTTTCAACAGGGTTGTATCACCATTTACTAAAACGTAATGCATTTGCATCTTCTTTGCATTATTTATTATTATCCTGAAGGCTGGATTGTCATACTAATCAAGATTTGTACCGCTGAATTTTATCAGCTTCTGCTATATTACATTTTCAAGTGCTGCCCCTGTACTTTAGGAAGAGAAATGTCAGTGCCAGTCTTTTACACCTGTTACACAGCAGAGATGGATCCTGTTTGTTGTCAAAGTCACGCAAAAAAATGTCTCTCCTTCAACAGCAGCTC
The DNA here is from genome assembly GCF_028389875.1 of Rhea pennata. NCBI lineage: Eukaryota > Metazoa > Chordata > Aves > Rheiformes > Rheidae > Rhea > Rhea pennata. Next base: position 124,956,603 of record NC_084665.1, on the reverse strand, counting down.
CTGGTATTGTGACCTTAACACATCTTTCGCAGACAAGCTCTTTAATGCTTCCAAGGCTTTTAGAACAGTGTTGCAGATACACTTTATAAGTTCACGCTTGACAGACCAAGGGGAGAATTTCCAAGCCGCTGTGATGTGCGCCACAGATTGTGACAAAGTAAGCACTGCATGTGATTAGAGGAGAGGGGGGGAAGGTTTTGGGCTGTATGGAAGGAAGACCTAAAATCACTTCTCCCCTCTGCCATTGACTTTCTGTGCAACCTTGGACGAATCATTTATCAAGCTCATACTACAATCCTTATCTTATGCTTGTGTGGTATATGCTTTCCTCCTTTTCTTTCTGTCTTGTCTCTTTTCATTTAAGCTCCTCAAGCTAAGGGCTGAATCCTTCTGTCTGACTATACCATTCTCAGGAAAAAGGGAACCTTGATATAAGCTTGAGGTCATTCAAAATGTACACAGTGAAAGAGTTTTGCGTCTTCCTTGGAAGTGGAAGCACAAGTGTAATATATCAGAACACTTAAGGACTCTCTCCCTTTTAAACTTGTTCTCAAAGATTTTGTTGTGCCACAGCCTGTGCATAGGTGCATATAAAGCATACAAATCTGCTACCACTATTGGTAAACAGAGACACTCCATTAGTTAAAGACACAAATTGATGAGTGCAATGAAAACTTTAGGCTTTGTTGGTTGATCCACCCTGATAAATGAAAAACTATCATATGACCATAGATATGGTCATTAAAATTGTAGCCAGGCTCTTGCATTAGCTGTTGGGAAAAATTTCATGCTATATTTTATTTCTTACCACTGATATCCCTTGACCCCTATGGAAAGAAATATATTCACTTCCTCCCCTCCATACAGTAAGGCGTGGAGTTAGAATTCCTCATCACTTGTGCCAGTTCCCCACCTTTGGTGCCACACCTATTCATCCTGGCTTTGATCTTCAACCAATCTGGAATTTCTTTGAAAGTACACTGCTACTGCTATTACCTAACTAGTGACACGATTCCTTCCCCCCCTCCCTTCAGATGTGAATGAGGCTTTTAGAAATGTTGTGAAGGAATGGCATATATTTTGGGCCTTGTGAAGCATAGTGGTTTCAACTGTGGCATTCAAAATGAAGAAAATGAGGACAACTGAGTAAATTAAATTCTAAAATGACTTTCACAGAATCACAGAACGATTGAGATTGGAAGGGACCTCGGGAGATCATCTAGTCCAACCCCCCTGCTCGGGCAGAGTCACCTAGACAGATGGACAAGATTGCATCGAGACAAGTTTTGAATATCTCCAGAGAAGGAGATTCCACAACCTCTTTGGGTAACCTGTTCCAGAGCTCTGACCTTCCTTTAAGTCATCTGAGGTATATATCAGGAAATCAACCTTTGCTTGAAGATCTACCAGAGAGAATTTTCTCTCGTTTGTAATGTTGTACTGTTTGAAGTCCTAACCCAGGGCTGGATTTTCTTTCAGTCACCAAGAGGCCAAAAGCTCTGATGCAAAATGGGAGGAACAAGTGCTCAAATGCCACATGATCTGTAGTGTTGCACCTTTTTGCATGAATGGACCATCTAGGACAATTCTCTTAAATAACATCTCTCTAACCTAGGTGTACCAGCTATGTCACTGATGTAAATCAGCATAGCTCCCAAAGGACCTGTGTAGATTTTACATCCACTGAAGTTGTGGCTCAGTCAGCCTGTGATTTTTTAGCACTGAATTTGATTCATAAACAGAAGATACAATTATCATACCTATGATAAGGCTGCCTCTAATCAGGAACTGGAGTCCGCAGTGCAACTAGATGCCAAAAAAGTAGCCTTTAACTAGAAGCCTCTGAATGTAACTTAGGCTCAATCTACAGATACTGGAAACTAAAGGGATAAAACAAAGTGATGATGAAAGAATGTGCACGCATTCAATTTTATGTGGGCCACACGACCTATTCAGGGGTGTGCATTTATCTGAATTCTTTGCAGAGTAAATTTAACCTTCAGGAAAGACAATTCTTTTGTTTTCTTGAATATAAATTCGGATGCAAATGATATCAGAAAGCCTAATTCTGATTTCATTTACATCAGTAAAAATAAAGCACAGGTCATTGGAGTTATGCTATCACAAAGGCAACATGTGAATCATGCATATTATTCTTGAGCAGATGCAGCAAAGGAGAGTCATCAGTATGATAGCCCAGACTTAAATTATTTCTAAGAATGTCCTGTGGAAAGAAAATGATTTTGAAAAGATATTGTAAGGGAAAATTCATTTACATCTTTTGTGCAGAAAGAACCTGTTGAATGACATTTAAAAGAGGATTAAAGCTAATTTCTTACAAGCTGTAGAATAATCAGATTTCTAAGATAAAGTGGAATTAAGGTCCTTCAATTCATCTGCAAAGCTGACTGAAGTTGAATCATCGTTCAGTAATTTACATGTCATTTACAGGGGCATTCATTGTGCTTTTAGTACTGTAAATATGATCTGAACAGCTTTTGATCTTTTGCAGCATTTGCAGGAACATATTATTGTTTCTGAGAAAAAAGGAAGAGTTTTATACAAAAAAAATCCGTAATGCTCTTTTACAATGTCAAAACAAATGTGTCAACCAAATGGTAATATCTGCACTAGTTTCATTTATCTGCACACGGTGGTTGTGAGGTTTAATGATTGTTTGTCACAAAAATACATTTTAAGAGAAGCAAGCAGATTGCTGAGTAGCAAACATGTTTTATGGAAAACGTAACATTGTAAACACATTTTTATTTCAATAGGATTTACAGAGGATTGCAAAATGAATGTGTTCATATAAAATGAGAAGTAGACAAAGCTTCTGTTTTACTAGCTAAGTACTTTACATGCATTTTTTTTTTTTGCTAGAAGTATTCATTTGTTATCATTAAAGTTCATGACTTCATATTTTTTCATATTGGGCTAGTCTCACTTTTGAACTGGCACTAATTGTGCTAACATATATTTGACCATAGCTTCCATAGTTAAAAAAAAAAAAAAAAAAAAATTTTCCTTCCCATCTTTCCCACAACTGCCAACCTTGTTTATCCTGTCAATTCTTACTTGAAGGAGCAGATCTTTAACAGTGCCAAAGCCCACAGAAGTCAATGAAAAGCTTCCCAAAGGCTTTGAATCAGACTCTGGCAGCAAAGCACCAGTAACTTCAATAGAATTACGCCACCTTACTCCAGATGAGGATTTGACCTGATGTTTAATACTGCACTCATCACCATTCTGTCTGAGATTCATCTTCAACACTTCTTGGAAGGACAAAAAAAAAAAAAAAAAAAAAAAAAACAAGAAAAGTACTGAAACCAGAGTTTTGACTGGGGGCAGGATAAGCAAAGATATTTTTTATTCAAAAAGATAAGTTTGGTAACATTTGATGTTTTTATTTAGTGGATGATGATAATGAGGATGATGATAGTATCCCAGAACAAGTCTCTGCCCATCTGAACTGTTGTCAGTGTACTCTATTGTTCATACTCATATTTCTCGTTTAGCTGCCTAGGACAGGTCTAGGTAGATAAATTGCATTCTCCAGTTCTTCCTATTCAGTTCATCCACCCCTTTCCCAAGCCAGAAAACATTTGGAGGACTAATTATCAGTTTAAATCCACTACCCATCAGATTTAGATGCGTAAAGCTCATTGATTTCCTACATGGCTTCTATCATTCCTCCGCAGAATTCTCTTCTAGAAATTTTTATCATTTGTCTTCTCACAAAACCACATTTCAGTTAATATTTTTAAGTGAAATTTGTAAACAGAATTGATCATTTTTATAAGCAAAAGCAATTAGTTTTGTGTGGTTTTCAAAGTTGACAACACCCTGTTTTTGTTATAACACGAAACCACATAATCACAGAATCAGTAACGTTGGAAGGGACCTCTGGAGGTCATCTAGTCCAATCTCCCAAAGATTTCCTGGAGCTGGTTCCTCTTGGGCTTGAACCCAGGACCTTCTGCATGTAAAGCAGATGTGATAACCACTACACTATGAAACCATCACAAGGTAGCAGTCTACCTTCTCCTGTGCTGTTTGTCTTTTCCTTGCTTCCTCAGATTTCATTTCCTCTCTCTGCTTACAGGAGATATCCAGCATGAACATTACAGCTATGATATCTGTTGCACAGTGCATACCACTGTTTTGTCTATACCTGATTCCTGTAGTATATGTACAACATCATCAGTTCTTCTCATTCAGCCACTTACACTTCATCCAGGGAGAATTCCAGAGCATCTGGTTTGATGGTTAGTTCCCTCATATGGACAACTTGCAGGTAAGCATCCTTTTCTTCCTTCCACACACTGTCTGCAGGTGATATGGACTGTTTTCAGAGGTGCCATGCCTGCCTTGTTCGTGTTCAGACACTTGTTTCTAATCCAAATCCTCTTCTCTCTCTCTCTTTTTTTTTTTTTTCTCTCCTCTCTTCTTGTTTCTCAAGACACCATCGGATCTTGTTTGTGGAGTGCTGCAACCAGTCTCATTGCTTTGCTTGCTCTTTAAGGCCTTTTGGTGTTAGCAGATTCTGGCAGTCATGTCTACTAAATTGGCAGCACTCTGCAATATGCCTACAAAGTATACCTCTAGATCCCGCTACTTCTCTAAGAAAGTCAGGAAATTTGCCTTTTCCAAGAGATGATGGATTCAGAAATAGTAAGTGCTTGTGCAGAAGATGAGAATATAAGATGGGAACAGCCTTGGCCACAGTAATATATCCTGTGTGTTCGTATTTGTTTGACAGGACAGAAGAGGTGTATATCTCCAGGCACAGATGGTCTATGTACCTGAGGCATCTGGTTGGCAGGCAAGAGTGAATGAGGTTGTCATCTGAATTTCTTTTACATAATTAAGAGAATAAACAAGACCTAGTCTGTTATATCTTCTCCCAAACAGATGTTATACTGAAAAAAAAAAAAAAAAAACAAACCAAAACAAACCAAAACAAACAAAACCTAACCAAAACAAACAGAAAAATTATCCCTACCTTTCCTGACCTTTTGTTCAAGAATACAAATACCATGCCCTAGTATCTTTCTTAACTGCATGGCTGAACATTCAGAAGAAGATATGGGTAGAAGAGATCTTTGGAGATATGGGAAGATAAGAGATTCTGGATTCTTTTTGAAAAGCTCTTGGTGTACATGTGTGTGTATGTATACAATGTACCAAACTAAGTCAAAGTGTCTGACTGCCTGTGCTGGGAGCACGTCACTTTACTGTTTAGGAAGATACTCAGATGTAAGTGGACATGCATAATAGAGAAAATGATAACTCTGAAGTCTGTTTTTCTTTCTTACCCACTTCCTCTGCCTTACAGCAGGAAGAGTTGGTCCTTTAGTGACCATAAATCATCAGAGACTATATATATGATGGGTCATCTCAGACTCATGGATAGCTCATCTATAGCTTCTGGCTGGCCCATGAAAGACTTTTACTGCTCATCTTTTTTGATGAATATTAATGTATGACTTACATCTCTTCAACATATTTTCAGTTCCTTAACATTCAAGTGAGTAGCCCAAAATATATAATTTCCCTGGTCAGATTTCCATAGGCTTGGTATTCAGTAACGGTTGACAACTTTTGGGTCCCAGAAAAAAAAAAAAAAGAAAAAAAAATCAGAGATGTTCTGTGTTTTACTGTTAATCAGATGAGTTTGGCTATAGGTGACTGACAGAAGTGATCTCAGGGCCACACTCTTGACTACATCTAGATTTCCTCCTTGGCTGATTCCTTTTGACTACCTTTTTTATAAGATATTTTTAGAGGCTAAAGGGCCTGGAGATGCCTCCATCTGGCCAGCTCCATACTCAGATAGTGTTCTACACCATTATGAATGAGTGGCTGTTTGCACTTTCTCATCCACTTTAGGTTTCTGTTCAGGATGAGGTCTAAATCTGTCTAAATCTGTCTAAAAATATCTCTCTTTCCAATAGCTCTAGAAGCAACTCATATGCTTGTCTTAAATGAGACATTTACCTTTTAAATGACTCAGTTGACATTAGGTTAATCTCATTATAAGTTAGCAATTTTATATTTTGGAAGCTGCAAATATAGAATTTTTCCCCAGTTCTTTTCCTCTTAACTGTCTTGTTGCTACTTCCTATTTACTGTTGTTGCAGAAGATAACCACAAACTGTTTTTTTCTTTTACCCCCCCAAAAAACCCAAACAAAATATTGCACCACTTAACCGACTGATTTAATATTCTATTTTAACAGAAATTCTCATCAAGGTTTTGGCTCTGATTCATTGATATAGGGAAATTGCCTTGTTAATAATTAAGTTTTCATAAAGGCATCCAAAGACTTTTAGAAAGAGTTGCCTAAACTGGTTGTTTCTCTAAACTGTAATACTACTGGATACATTAAATGACTCACGGGGACTTTATGAGAGTCCTGACTCACTGTTGCCTTGCTCTGAGTTTGTAATACTAATGCAGTTAAACAGCCATTGCACTGCTAGAGAGCAAAACAAATGGCACAGTAGTTAGACAGAAATAATCGGATATGTGAAACCAGGATTCAACTTTATCTTTAGTAAGGGCATTCTAAAGTTTACTGTCATTATATCATTTTCCAGCTAGATGTCCCTGGCAGTCAGAAGATCTGACTTCATAAAGAAATTATCTCAGTTTAATGCAGCTCACTGAGTTCACCATTTGCGCTGTAGGTCCACCATTCTAGACAACATCCTTGAAGACCTGACCCAGGAGTGTAGTACTGGGAAAATTTTGCTTAAAATAATTCTTACTTCCTCTGCAGTAACCAGTGTAACCACTTAGAAATTCTATTCCTTTTTCCTGTCTCTTACAGAAAATTGAATGTATATGTAAGTACTTTGTCATCAGAAAATTCTGACCTGGTAAAACCAGGAAAAAAAATCTTGTTGGGCAGAATTTTCAAATTTAGGAGGGGAAAAATGGAAATCATCAAAAAAAGGTTAGCTTTAGATTCTTATCATACCATAGCTTCTTTCAGCCTGGCATGCATCTCTTACCAGATTCTCTTTCTTCTTTTCATTCCTGTTTTTATAGCTATTATCCTGAGAATCATGTGGACATTTTCCTTTCCCACCAACACAGCTGTAAAGAGCATTCACCCTGCCTCCCTTTCCTTGCAGCTCCCAGTCATAGAGCTCACACCCACAGAAATACTATATTTAAAGGACTATATGGATAAATATGTAGGTTAAATAACACCAGAACCTATTATTTCTACCTTTTTTTCAATTTACTTTCTAGAGTACAACGACATTTAGTAAGCACTTAGATCCAGAGACCTGTTTCGCTCTGTGTTTAATTTATTGTTAATCAGATTTTTGTTGTAAGAGCTTCTACATAATGAAAAAGTTTCTAAGTTGAAGAGCAGAATTCACACCATTTGTGAATTTTTGAGGGACATTTATTTTCCCTGATGACTCCCATCATCTCTCTCAATTGTGTTTTTTGACTGTAATTCCCTAGTAGAAAAGCTGATTTTCACATATTTATGCACAAATACCCTCCCACCACACTCAGTAGGCCTACTGAAATTAATCTTTGCCAGCTAAATAAGAAATACTAATTTTATATAAGTTTTTGTACAAAATTCCTGGCATTTGAGAAACTCAGGAGACTGTGCCACCAATTAGTATGGCTACTAAAGTCTTCTGTTCTTTGAAGACCAACAAAAGTACAGTTCCTTAGTTGAATTCATCCTTGATCCTTGCTTTGGTAACGCATCAGTTTCAGACCTCTCATTAACTCAAAGGAAATTTATACTGACAAAAAACCTAACACTCTCCTGGGTCACTTGATAGCTGGTGAAAACTGCTGCAGATCTGTTCCTTCTCCATCCCACCATCTCATTTTCTACCCAGCCTAGGGTCACTGATAGGAGCAGAGATGTATCAGCCTTAGTGGCTATAAGACATTTCTAGAGTATACCAGATTAAAAAGACAAAATTAAAAATAAGTCTAAGAGTTAATTACTCCGTTAGAACTTTGCCCAGATTGTAAGAGCAATTCCTTAAAATTCTTAATTTTCAATCCTGTTGTTCTGATGAGATAATAAAATCCAATAAAAAGCCTCCTGCCCTTGAAAAATAAGATTTTCACAGCTAAGCACGTGCTTAAGTGCTTGAATGAATCAGAACCTGGGCAATAAAAAGACCAAAATGATTTGCACTGTTGTATCTGAAGGAATCTGGTTTTGGGTTGCCACGCTCAAAAACAAGGTGGTTTTAATGACAACAATTTGCCTTCCTCAGTCAGAGTTAGACTAGCTAGATTATTTCCGGGAAAATAGAGAAGCTTGAATGCAAAGCTCTTTTTCTGATACAAAAAGAACATCAGCCAGAGATTTACAGTAAACTGGCTGAGGCTTAAAGGTGTAACACCAACTACATAAACGTAAAACAAAACGCACAACAAAACCCAAATTTGTGCAATAACCCATCACATGACACTTTGCCATCAAACTGAACTACAGTCATATAGCATTTGGTAAATTTTATTCTCAGCATCCTAATTTGCATGGGGGCACTGTGAGACTTAATTAATGAGTCTTTATATTGAGCTTGGAGAGCCTCGGATAAAAGAAATTTATACACAAGTGGAAAAACAAACACATGAACAGAAAGGGAAGCAGCAAAATAATAAAGCTCAACACGAGCTTGGCAGAGTTAAGATGCCATTATTTCAGCTGTGATTAAAGGATACAAGCTTTAAGAAACTGCAGCAGTGAGCTTCCTCTGTGGCAGAACGCTATGGTTTTATGACACAAAATAGGGCTGTTGACTTGATTAGCAACAGTGTCCCTAAAAACAAAAAAAAAAAAAAAAAAAAAAAGAAAAAAAGAAAAAGAAAAAGAATCTTACTATTCACATTCAGCTTAAATAATTAAAATGGTATTTACAAATGCTGCTAAGATCTTTTGTTACTCCGTTTGGCATGCATTGCTTTTTTATTTTTTATAGGGCTAATAAGTAAATTGCAAACATACATTATTCTTCACCATTCTCCACTCACTTTCCTCCCACTGGCAACCAATCTACCAGAATTCTCTTCCATTCCCATTAATTGGTCCTTAGAGAATCTCCCTCGCATACCTTTGCAGTGACAGTCAGTGAACATTTCTTAGTAATACTGAGTCAGAAGCTCTGTGATAGCTCGCAAGTCACATATTGAACTGGAGCTGTACTACTCCCTTCCATTATGTTTAATGCATGAGGCTTCTTAAATGGCATGGCTCAGGTGACAGATCATACTTTTACTTCCAGAGTATCATGAGTTTCTCTGGTTATTTCTTTAATATATTTATATATATTTTTTTCTAACGTAATGATTGCTTGGCAGTCCATATCAAGCACAATAGCATGGCAAGTGATACCACTTCATGTTTTTTGAAGCTGCAAAATTACAAAGTCTAAAATGACCATAGCTCTACAGGGGAAGAGTTAGAAAAATAGCTGCATCTTCCAGATGGTGATATTTTTAACACATTTGGAAATTTTGGACCAGTAAAATTTCAGTGCAATATGTAGTCCACAAGATGTTTCAGAATATTCAGCAATCCATTACATTTTTCCTTTTAAATACATATAGCTCAGCAATGCTTCAAGGTCCCAGGTGAAATCAGGTGTCTGCTGTGCACAGCACTGTGTATACATGTATGTATGTATTTTACACACACACACACACACACACACATACATACATACAAAATCTTCACTGTCCCAAAGACCTCACAATCAAAAAAGGAAGAGCAGGAGAAAAAATAAGTATTCTAATTTTGTAGAGAAGGAATTAACTTGCAGGTTGATACGGTATTGTTTGGACACAACCCTCTATATATGTTCTGTTTGTTTGTTGTGTGGATTTTAGCAAGTCAGGTATCAAGACGAGGCTCAGGCTGGTCCAGACTTCCCAGAGTTGCAGTCAAGACACATAGGTTAGAAACTAAGGATGAAATCCATCACATCTAGCTATAAGAGGGAATAATTTCATGTACCTTAAGGTGCCCTGAATATGCAATGTAACTATCTACTCATTTGGTTTTCAGCTGCCATTCTAGAAAGTCTAATGGTCTAGAAAGACCATTAAGTCAGTTGCTACATTTACTAGACTTAAACAGATGTCCTACACCCTATGAGGCATCTCAAACAGCAGCTTGTGCTATGCAATTAATTTTAACCCCTAATTGAAGAATATTGATTAGATTACCTTTGTGACTATGGAGAGAGACAATGGAGAGAGCTAGGTACCTGAGAAGGTTATTCAGTCCCTTCTTAACAGAGGTGTCTGAAATAGATGGGATGATTCGCCTTCTGGAGGAGGCTAGTCCTCTCCAGTAATAGTGAAGGAATGCTAGAAGCTTGGCTTAGACAGGATGACAAACACTGAGATAGCCAAATTGATATGAATCCTTCCTCACATGACCAACAGAAAACTGACTAACCTTCCTTTTCCCTTTCTTGCCCTCTTTCTTCTAATCCTATGCATAGGACTGGAGCCATGGCATGTTTCCTGAAAGTCTTATCACAAGATGTGTAAAGCCAGTGCGATATTATGGAAGAGCAGAGCAGTTGTATACATTAATACCCCTCTCCTTCCCCTAAACTTACTACAGATTTAACTGCAAACCCTTTGAGAGAAGGGACTATAACTGACTTCATGTCTGTGCAGAAGCTGTCATGACAAATCCTTACCTGGTTAAGATCTCTTTCTGCTACTTCAGTAAGAATGGTAAAAATAATATTAGCAGAACCAATCATTTCTGATCTAATAGTGGAAAGCACTCCTGTTACAATGTAATGATTTACTGTAAAAATATTAGCAAGAACTGCAGCTATACCACAGACAACACGAGCGTTATTTGTTTTTATATGTAGAAAATCTAAGCATGGGATAATGGACATTTATGATACTTCACACAACTTTTTCTCTTGCTCTTTCCCAAGATAGACTGAATAATCAATTAGGTTTGTGCCTGTAGGTTCTCTAGTATATATAGAGAAGGCCTGGGAATAATTCTCTAGTATGAATGCCATGGGCTCCCAGATGCAGCTGGAAACTGTCATTTTGTTGATAGCAATTGTCACTGTACTGTGTTCCCTTACAGATGGTGTTCAGCCGTGGATTAGTAATTCACAGATCACTGTCTGTGTTTGCCTTCTCAAGGTGGTGAGGATATTTCAGAGTAGTGATGTACAATCATTTTCATCTTCATTTCTGGGTGTCTTCATGCTAGGAGACAGTCTTTGAGAAAACATCTTGAGTGGAGGAAGATAACAGGTTTAATCTCCGCACATACAAGAACAAATATAAGAACTTGTTTTCTTCCTTATGCCTTTGATTCTATTTTACTGGGTCTAGCAACGTTCTCTCTGGCACTAACAGATTAAATAGAGTCAGGGCTTGTTCCCAAAACACTGGAACTTGGTCAGCTGTGCTATTAAATTATTAAAGAATTATTTTGGTCTGTTCCAGCTATCAGCTCCTAGGCATAGGCAAGAATTAGCATGGGCCGGAGATCACTCTCAATAGATAGTTTAGGTGTTGTTACTGTGTTTTGAAAGGAAGCAATTGGACTGTGCCTGGTGACCTCAGAGCAAAGACTCTGACATTGTTTAGTATATCCATAAAGGATATGCATTTGAAAGCCAAAAAAGATAAAGCATACCAAGAAGGGCCATTCTTCCCTATTTTACTAGCATATATCCACAGGCTATGAAAATATGATCCATACTTAATATTTTAAGAGGAAAATAAACTCTTTGCCAGTATTCCATAGGAAACCATGCTGGATCCTCACCCGTGGACATCAGACATTAGCCTCACTAATGACAAACTGCTGTCCATATTCTTAGCACGCAGCCAAAACCCAGATGTTTGGGCCAATTCATTCCTGTGCATCTGAGTAGGATCCTTTATCAAAAAGGACCAAGGATACATGCAAGCCTTCATGACTAGCACTGCCAAGATATTCTGGTTTTTGTAGCCCAAGACCCTTAAGGCAGTGATATGGTCAGCATCAAGATTAGTTACCTTGGCTCCCCCAACTTCAGCCTGCATGATTATATGACAGCCGGGTCAACTTGCCATTGGCATGAATCTGGAGGGTGGATTCATTTTGTACCACAGGTTTTTGGTGAAATGCCTTAATCACTGCCACTGTTCCACATGAATATCCACAGTTAAGACTATGTCACACTTTGGAAAAATAAATGTCCTAAATTAGCAATGTTTTCCCCCTTTCTTTGTACTTTGGAAAATAAATGTCCTAAATCAGCAATGTTTCCCCCCCTTCCTTTGTTCCTTCCTTCATTTGTTATTTCCTTCATTCCTTCTTGTAATATAAACTCAATTGTTGTCTTCTAGTCCTAGATATGAATTTTTCAATTTGTGTAAGTCAGTTGTTTCTAAACTCTTTTTTTTAAATAAATAATATGGCAACTGAAAAGTGTCTGTTTCAAAGAAATTTTCAGAAAAAAAGTTGATTTCATTACTGGTAGCAACTTGTCCTAAACCTTCAGGAGAGATGAGTGGATTCTTCTGAAGGACTATCTTTTTCCATATTTTTTTTAAAGAACAATGTTCCAGTTCAGCTGAAATCAAGGTCACATTTTAAAATTTTAAAATATGATTCCTGGATTTTGTATAATGAATAGATACAGAGCAACCTGCACAATACCTACTTCTACAACTCCATTTAGAATTTATCTGTCACTGAAAAAATTCCATTCTACAACTGGCTGAGCTGAGACACTTCTTTAAAATGTCACCTATTATGGTAGAGAATTTTGTATATTTGATTTTTCCCTCTGCTTTCTTCTTCTGTCTTGATTATTTTAAATTATTGTTATTATTTATTTTCAGTAGTTTCTTGCAACTAAATAAAAAAATAGATTAAACCTTTTTATTGTTTTTTTAACAGCGATAAAAAGGTTTAATCTACTTAGGCTGAGAAAATTGATCAAGTTACCACTATTTATCACTTATTTATTGCACTTGTTGTATGTCCATGTTCTGAAGTCATAGCCAGTATGAGATAATATGGGCAAAAGATTTAGAAGTTCCATCTGCTTAAGTATTACCCTTCCACTTCCAAGATACTCTGTTTCTCACTTGAGTTTGGCTCAGGGTATGAAGACGGCTGATTACCACCACTCAGCTGATACGTGGTAACATTTTTTGCAAGCAAAACTGAGTGTGAGAAATAGGAGAGGGGAATAGGATGACAAAATATAGTGATCTTAGACATCAAGTCTCATGTTATTTACGTGTTATCTGCAATGAATAATAATCCCCACTAAAACCATCTGTAGCAAAACTGCTTTGGAGGTGTCTTAATTGAACTCTAGCACTTTAAGGTATGGTATGTATAAGGTGGAATTTGATATCTTAAGCATAGATAGGCAAAGCTACTAGTTGAACCAGTGGAAAATACCCCTCCTTGATATTAAACACGAGCATATAGCAATGTTTTGATTTTTTGATGGAGTCAAGATTTTTCAGATGGAAACTCTTGATGCCTTGACTGGGAGCCTAGGGTAACTCCTGTTACCAGAATGGGATAAACACACTCTGGGGGTCTCATCTCTTGAAACACTGACAAGCTAAAAACACTAGGTATTCATCTAAGCAGATCATCCTGCATATTTCTAGAGCTAATAGACAGAAAAAATCCACAGGCACTCATCCTTACCTGTCTGAGATGTGCTCATATGATTTAAAATTGGTATGTATTTAGACCTACTATCTACACGACAGTTAAATGCAAGTGTTGCCTCATTTTGCAGCATGTCTCATCTGTGGGCTGAAATGCAGATTCAGGGGGTGGGGACAAATCAGTGATTCATTTGTTTTGCACTTTTTTTTTTCTTTCTCTCAAAACATGACTCAATTGCCTTAAATTTACTGAAAAGATACCCCAGATGATAGAATTAATCTAAATTAATGTTGATGTCTGAAGTGTAAAGGACTACCTCTGAGCTAGTCACCCTGGGCAACTTTTGTGGTCAATGGAGAGGAATTGGTATCTCGAGGCTGTAACTGATCTCACCAAAAATAGAGCATTCAAGTAGGTCAAATGAATCAAGCCTGAACGTGCCTGTTTCCTTCAAAGGCAGATATAGATGCCTGCATTAGAGAAGTCTAAAGCAACCCTCGAGTACTGTTGCATTCTTCAACGATTCAGTAGTACAGGCAGTGCTAATCTACAGTCAAGTTATTCTGTCTGAGCTCCACTAAGATCATAAGAAAGTAAGAGAGATCTTACTGAATCTAGCTCAGCATGCTGCCTCTGACAGCTGCCAAAAAGCAGATGCCCAGGGAAGAGCCATAAAAACAGGGCAAACATATCATATTTCCTCCAGCTTCTTTCCCAGCCTTTAACCATCTGTAGCTTTAGAACTTTCTAAGCCAGACATGTTTTTGACGTAATCTATGAATTTGTCCAATCTCCCCTTAAACCAATGCTAAAGACCTACCACGCGCTGCATCCTGTGGTAAGGAGTCTCTCAGCTTAACTGCACGCTGTGTAATGAACTTCTTCCTTTTGTTTGTTTTGTTCCTGCCTTCTGCTAGCTTCACTGGAAACAGAGCAAAGTGGTCTCTGGAGGAAGGACAGTTTGGAAAGGCAGTCTTCTGCCTTTCTCCAGCTTGAAGGGTGCGAATACTGGTGACTGTAGAAACCTGCATGCTCCAGTTACCTTCACTAACTTTTGTGTGTTCTTTCTAGATACCTTAGATGATGCTTGGCATTTGAATTGAGTGCTCTTTACTGCAGTCCTACAGAAATTTCCTTCTTTATTGTTGGAAAAGGTACACAAGTGTTTAATGTTGCACTCTGCAGCTGTGTTTACGCTAAATGTTGTAAGGAGCATGATGCGTACAAACATCCTTCTCTGTCCCTGTTTTGTTCTGTTCTTGTTTCAATACAGCTGATAGCCCTCTAAATTCTTTAGGACATTACACTGCATGTTTCATCTATTCTCATCTATTTTCTTTTTATTTTCAAATTTAATCTCCAAAGATACAATTGTTAAAATGTCCATACATTCTGTTCATTTTCTCCTTGAAATCGTGGCACAGTTGTTTACCTTAATACCTGTTTCACTACTGATCTTTTCAGTTGGGAAAATAAATGAAAAGTTAAAGAACCCCAAAAAGCAAGACTGGTATGTGGGAATTTTTTTTCATGATTTTCTGAATTAAAAGAATTAACAAACCAAGGAAGTAGCTGAGTCACTGTGTCTGGGAACAAGGTTTAATTAACTCTGTGGGAGAGCATGGCAATAAAGTTAGACATGATCCACCGATCATGAAAGTTGTCTGGACAGCAATATATACGAGAAGTATAGAAGTAACTTGTGTAGAAGACAGGAAAGAGACAAAAAAGGTGAGAGCTGAATGCTCTTGCAGAATGGATAGAGAGAGATTATCACAAAGGAAAAGATACTTTATTTTCTTGTACTCTTTTCACTTCTAAAGGTAAAAACTACAGTGTGGATAGAAGGTCAAGGCCTGATAAAGAGGAAAAAAAAATATGTGAATAAAAGGAAAAGAAATTCTTGAGAAGGCCTAGAAAATTGGGTAAACAAATGGGAACGAATGAAGAGAACTGTTACAACGCACCAGAATTCACGCATCGGTAATTGCTTCTGAGACCTTCCTTTCTCGTCTCCTTTCTCCTCTCTGTTCCTCCTGTCCCAGCTTCCACTCTGTTCTGTAAAACTTATTTCCCCTTTCCTCTCTTCTCCTGTCCTAATTACACTCTTTTTTGTCGTCTGTCTCTGCTAATTTCCAAGCAGCTTGCTGCATCTTACAAACACCAGACATGTCACCCAGGGCGAGTACCAGCTTTCAGATTTCAGTGATGACAATGAATAAAGTCTAAAGCAAAAAGTGAATTTAATCTGCGTGTTTGTGCATACCAAACAATACCTCACACATTAGACTGATTTGGAGAGGCTTGTTTCATCTCCCATTCCGTTATGATTTGCTCTGCTCTGACTTCCATGTATCTTGTAATAACACTGCCTCTTAGCTAATATAGCAAGTGTTTAATTTTTTTTTTAGGAATATCATACAGAATTTAACTAAAACGTTACCTGATTTATAGAAAACAACAAGGTGTTTTTCCTTTAAGCGATGAAAATCTTCTTCTCTGCTGACAAATATAATTTATTTAGAACCCTACCCATTTTCTGTATCTTAATTTTAATCTTGTTCAAATTCTTAGAATACTTTCGCAGGATATTAGAACAAATGGAAATTTACATTATTAATAACATACTGCAACAGTGAATAGCAAAAAATAATTATCTGAAGACTGACAAAAGCCTAAGAAGACAAATTAACTAATTTCAAGCTACCAGTAAATACTTGCACATAACCAGCAACATCTGCAAAATCAGAGTAAATGATCTGCAGATACTCTGAATTCTCCACAAATGCTATTTACAGCGGGCAATGTGTTGGCAATCAGATGAGATCAATATTATACAGGGTTATTTTTGCTCACCAAATATTCCTTTTATAATATACACTATTTTGGGGTTTATTTCACTGATCACACATCTATTTGAGAACTGGTTCCTAATTAGCAACATTAAGGAGTGCGTTTGTCTCAAAAATCTTATTAAAATCTTTGCTGTTTAAAACTTGCAAAATATTAAATATCTTATTCAAATGTTCAAGGCATTCAATCTCATGTCCTCTTCACCTACTCTAAACAATCTTGTTCAGAAGGTAAACAGATCCAAATATTTCAACTCTATATTCATGAATTAACAAATAAAGGAATATCAAGGAATATCTTTAACTGAAAGAAAAAACAAAACAAAACCTCTGTCCAAAAAAAAAAAAAAACTTTCTACTCTCATTTCACAAACCGTGAATCTGACTGACACAGGTTTTAGACATCTCTCTGAACAGCTGTGATTTGTACCATCACGGGCCTTATTAGCATTGTACTGGATAGTCTTCCTTGTTGCCACATTATAATTCTGTCTTGCTACAGAAAGTCAGAGGGAAAGAGACTGCGAGGAGACTTTAGGTTCCCAGTAAAGTCCTCTGTCCAAAAAGAGCTTAGAAATTCCAATATCATTGGTGTCTCCAGTCCTCCAAAGTACCGACTACTATCAGTTGTGTTAAAAGAAAGTACGATTACTCCTACAGCATGCACTGGAGGGGTAATGCTGGCAATTCTGGAGCTCTAGGCCATTTGACACTGAGCAAGTATTTGATATATGTAGCACTACTGGAGGTCTTTTTTATATTGCTGAAATGTTTAGATCTTTTTTTGCTAGTAAAAATAATGCTAGTAGCATCACCTCAAAGAAGAACGGAGCATCAGAGAATGTTTGTGTGATATTTATTGACTGGAAAGAGAAGTTGCCTTCTCTTCCTCCCTAAATGCTTCCCCTTCCTTGCAATAGGACAAAGGAACTCATACTGCTATTCCTTTTTCTGGATCTAAACCTGGGGAGCATTGACAAAAAATGGGTTAAGGCTCAAGAGTCGCTAGCCCTGGCTGCACCAGTTGCACAGAGAGCGAGAAACAGAAGCAGCAGGCATAAGAAGGGCAATGAGGTGACCCACAGCGTAGCATGGCAGTAGGCTGAAAAGAGCAGTCGGATGCATCTCTCATCTTTGTTTGCATGCTGCTATATTCACATTCAAGCTAAGGAAGAAAGTTCACAGGATATGACTGTTCTAAGGGTGTGATAAAGAAGGCAGTAAAGAGCATAGTGTAGGCGGTATAGTCTAGTTCAGTAATTAGGCTGAACACAGATATATTAAAGGCACGTCCAGAAGCTCCTCCTCTCCCTCTTCTACTGCCTGATGCTCAGGCACCATCCTGTCTACTTGGTGTACGTAGAGAAGGCTGAACCCCTGCTGGCTCTCTGGTCCTACTCACACCTCTGGTTCCATCATCATGTGTTGTGGCCCAGCACCAACCCTGTCAATATTTGTTCTTTAGGTCTCTCATGATTCCGAAATAATGTCAGGACACTACATTTCAGTTCTTTGGCTCTACCTACCGTATGGCCTCTGGGATTGTTACATCTCCTGCTTTTTATCTCTCTTGTTCGTTTAGATTGCAAGCTCATTGAAGTAAGAGCAGGCTCTTGTTGGGTTGGGTGCGCAGCAAGTGTGGGGAACACTAGAGACTCTAAGTGAGGCAGCAGCAGAGTCAATAAAAACAAACATGTAACTGCTCACCTACTGTAACAAGACTGCCTAACAAACGGGGAATTTAAAATAAACAAAGTTAAAAATTGATTTTATCTCAATGCTTCTATCAGCCACTTCTTGTGTAATCCAAATTTAGGTTTTAATTCACCAAAATTGAATATTTTGAAAATAGTAATGCAAAATTTAACAGAAACTGAAAAAAAAAAGAGTTCATTAATTTATTAAATTAGAACGTGCATATTAAAAATTTATCCAGTATTACATTTCTAGTCTCACCATATGATGAAGTGAAATACCAGGCTAGAGGAAATTTAGGTTGACTATCTTGACAAATAATTTAACGCTAATTACAGTGTTTGTATAGTATATATATCAGGACATAATAAGAAAAATAATGCAAACTTTATAAAAGTTATGTAACTTCAACTACTTACACATTATATATCTGTTCTGATTTGCCATCTAAGTTCTCTTTACGGTAAATGAAATGAGAGACATTTGCAGAAACTGGTTCTAAAACAGGTGTGATGAAATAACCTCTGGAGAAAAATATCTCTTTCCACAGGTTTTAGAAGGTAACAAGCTTAAATCAGACATCTAGGTTCTAGACATTTAAAACTAGGAGAAATAAATTCTGGATAAGCAGAAAAAAACCCATAAATCTGGATTCACCTAAGTGAGGAATGCCCTTGGTTGCATATATAAAGATTTAAAAATCTGTAATCCCAGTATGAAGATTAATCTATATTTAAGGCACAACATTACACTCAGCATACCTTCTGAAGGTAAACTGTGGGTCCAGTTCTGAAAAGTCTTACTCATGCATCAAACTACGAGTATACAGATAATCTTATTGGGTTCAGTGTTTTAGTATTTGCAGAACTGGTATGTTGGAGACATGCAACTTCTCGGGCACATCTGAGTGTGACTGCTTAGTTTGTGCTGTTTCCCGGTAGGTTTTTACTTCTCACTATTCTAACTTTTGGACTCATGGTTGCATTGGCAGTCCAGCGTTGCTGACAGCTATAATTTATCTACTCGGCTTCTTTCTTCAGACTTTCAAATGACCTCCTGTCATTAAATCTGTGTCTTCCCTCATTTACTTCAGTGATGGCAACTGGATTCCCGTCTTGAGCAAGGGCTTAGGGACGCAATCCTCATCTCTGCACAAATCTGGTCTAGTAAGGACAGTTGTCCAACTCGGAAGTTTCTTGCCAGGGTTTTTATTGTATGATAGTTTGACCTTAAGGCTGGAAGACATGGATAATAATGCAAATGATGTTTTAGAATAACTTGAGTACCCTTGCTACCGGCTTTAGCACAGTCCATACCGATATTTAGTATTCTCTTGGTGGCTATGAGTAAATTGTATATTATCTTCAGCAAGCCAGGATCCATTTCTACTGAAGTCAACATGAATTCTGCAGCTGAAATGAAATGGAAGTATGGTTGGATGGCAGTTTCGCCTCTGTAAAACAGAAATCATGGCCACATTTCAGTAAAGCACTTCTGATTAGTTTTAATATCTCGAATAATCCTTTTACAGGATCAGTTCTCTACTGAACCCCAAGCATGTACTTAATGCTTTTCAAAATCAAGGTCAAAAATTCACAATTATCTCTCAGCTATGCTGATACTTAATTAGTTTTATGTATTACCCAACTGATAGAAGTGTTTCATATAACAAGAAAAACAACAAAATGCTAATAATTCTATGAAACCACTTTGCTATCATTGATCTAATGTGGAAGGCACCATATCCTTTATAGCTGGACTTATACAAATTCTATATGGAGATATTGCTATTATATTACTCTCTGAATTGAAAATTCAATGACATTCTGTTTGTAAGATATCTAATAGTTTATATTACATATCTTAGGTTATCACGATGGAAGCAAATGTTTAAGGCCCTATGTTAATCTTCATTTTTCTTTTCAACAAGGAAACAGATACTGGAAATACAAAGCAATAACACAAAACCAAGCAACATGAGTCAATATGAACTGATTATTTGCACACATTTTCCTGAATTCTAATTGCTTTCAACGCTCTCAAAACACCATTAGATGGAGAAATAACAACTTTCATCATACAGTAAAAGGCAATTACACTAACTTGGAAAAGATACCTTGGGAATCTTCATATCGAGCTTGATTTACTCTGTCGTCCTGCAAATGTGTACCAATCACAACAGTTTTGACTCAAATCCAATACAAAATAGAGTCCCCTGAACTTCATTGGAGGTAAAGCTAAATTTTCACAGTGGTGTCTTCTGGCCTTTAATCTATTAAAGTACTAGAACTGTCTACATACACCATCTTTTGGATTACTTCCTACTTATTCTCCAACAAGTTCCTTTCCTACTTTACATTTAAACTTCATGCCCCTTTCTAGTGTTAACATATATAATGCATCCCACCCTCCTTATCTGAATTTATTAGATGAAACTGGATGTGAGGTCATACCAGATAACTACTTCTGGCCAAAATAACCTTCTGCCTAATTGCCACCTTCAACACAGGAAATCATATGCTTTACTATTGAATGAAGTAATGCCTGAAAAGTCAGTTCAGGGTTAGAATAAATAAAGTGAAGGTGATGGGTGAAAATTCCACGTGACATCAAAAGTCCCAAAGAATTGAGAATGCCGCTCCTTATTGCCATAGGGGAGCAGCCATGGCAAATACTTACTATTGCTCCCAGGAGCAAAAATGTTTTTTTAAGAGAACCATTAGGCATCTAGGCATTAAATCCTGATGCCTTCTTTAGTAGAAACAACTGCATAAAGAATTACAGGCTCTCTTTACTCTGTTGTGCTGACCAGAGGCAGACATTAGCTGTTTCAACCTCATTACCTGCCCCAACTTTCTACACATACGAAACAGGTGAAGGAATTACAGAGTCTCTTACTGGAGTCAGATTATCACTCCTAGTTATGTGCCATTAGGATCCTCATCCACTTTGCCTATATCAAAACCCATCCCTGTGAACACATTTAAGAATATGTATGGATGTAATCTCATTGAAGTCAAATAGATTTGTTGTGGATTGCATCTGCTTGTGTTCACTTGTAATATATCAGGTAGGCATATAGACACAAGAGTATTGCATGGATATCAAGATGCATTCCAGGCTTGGTATAAATCCTGTAAACTGGCCAACAAATGCATAGTCAGTATGTTTTATTCAAAACTCACTGGATTTGTTATATGACACTATGTTCAATTTATCTGCATGACATGGCTTTGGCCATGGATCAGGAACCATGTTCTGACTTGAATGTCTGACAGTGGAAGCTGCAGACAAATGGCTAGATTTCCTCCTGTGCCCAAACAAAATTTCAAAATGGAAAAAAAGAGAACATATTCAGGAAAAAATAATAGTCCAAAGCATGGCTCTGAGTGACATAAAGAATGTGTGACAGACATAATTTCTTGTTACTAAGTCAGTTAGGATGTACTAGAAAGAAAGGTTATAGAAAATGCAGGCTTTTTGTCTTCTTAAGTGTATTATAAAGTAAGACACAACACTTATCTCCCTGATATAGCATATCAGGGAGATAAATGGTAATAATAAGGTAGGCAGAATATTGAAGCAGGATCTTCTAGATACTAGAAATGAGAGGAAACCAGAATACTTGGGCCAATTGTGCAAATTCAGTGAAAGTTCAGTTATTAAAATTTATAAATTTTATACACACATCCATGAACGTGATGAAAAATAGAATCTAACTTGTCAGATTTTGTGCTTTAATGATTCTGTGGCTGCCTTTAAGTTGGAAAGTTTCTGAAGACACTCTTCTGAAGGACCTCTCTATGCAGCATTGATTTAAGCTGGTCCAAAGAAGGCAAGAAAACTCTAAAACAACCTTTGTCATATGAAATATGATTCAGTGACATCAACATCTGGAAGATGTAATTCATCTCTAAGATGTGTGATATTTGTTTTAAGACTGTCTTATACATATATGTGTTTGAATTGCAATTTGGTGAGAAATGAATATTCAGAACTGATTTGTTTTCTTTCTTTCCTTTTCTTTTTCTCTCTCTCTCCTTTCCTATCTCCTTCTTTCTTTTTTTTCTCTATTTATTCTTTCCTTCCTTTTTCTCTCTCCCTTCCTCATTTGTTCCTTTCTTTGTTCCTTCATTCCTTCTTCATTTTTTCTTCAGAAATGTCACACCTTATGTCATTATATTTTCTGTCATAGCAAGTATTTCAAAGTTTTTATTGCACTATGTAACTGCTCTAGTGAAAATAGGTGTTAAAACCTCAGAAAAACACATTGATTCTCTTTCTGTTGTCAACCATCTTTTATTACAGACTCTCTATACAATTCAGCAGAAGCAATTCAGAGAAATGTAAGATAGGATTTTTCAACTTGAAAAGATAAAATGTGTATCAAAGATGCATATCATTATTATTTATTTTTTGTATTATGTAGCCTTCAGGGTATCAAGACTACCCCTTGTGGTAGACACAGTAGTCAAAACCCTTTAAATATAATCCAATGGTTTGTATCATTGCTTCCTGGCAAATATGAGAAAAAACATACCTTAAAGATCTTTCAGTTTCTCAGTTAGTGAAGAAATAAGCTGTGGACAATTTACTATCATCCAAAAAACTTAGTTATATTACTGGTAATACAGTACTGTCTTTTCTGCAGTTTCCCAGTCATGCAAATAAGTAAGAGTTCCACAAAATGCTGAATTAGTACATGGTTGTTTCTGGTTGGATTCTCTGGTGTCTAACAAACAGATAACACTGGCTACTACTGTCTTTATGGTGGAACTGAGTTGCTCATTGCCATGAAAGCTGTTGGTCTTAACATTTTTGAGATCTTCACACTGATTAAAAGTTTTACTGAAATTGGTTGATTGATTCAAAATTGGAAGTGAGTAAAAAAAGAGACAACTACATCTACATACTCAGTATGCTCAAATGCGTCTTTTTTTTTGTCTTAAAGAAATAGATTAAAAAGATAATCTTCCTCCACAGACAGAATTACATCATGAAAGAGAACAGGTTTAAACTGATAAACAAATATGAGGCTAAGCTGGTGCTTAAACAGTCAAAAACTGTGATCCTGCAAAATCTAGCTTATGAACTTTTACTGTATGTATTTATACAGTACCATTGACTTTCATAAAGCTTTCATGAGGCATAAAGCTTCGCTCATCAAAGTTGTTTCACTTAGCTTCAGGTGTCTAAAAGGTAGGCATTCAGGCTAAGCTAGCCTTCTAAGTTGCCTTTGTAGACACTGAGAAACTCGTAGCCTCCGGAAATCATATCTCCTTTCTTACGCACCTGTTTTACTATGGACTGAATGGCCTCTTGCAGTTTTCCACTGATGTAGAAGGAGCCAGAAAGATCTCTGTGTTAGATGTCTAACTTTTAGATGGGTAAAACAGTACTGTAGTCCCACCTAGCTTTTTATATGGTAAGATCTAAAGCTGATTGCACAGGGCAAACCTCTTCAAGATTGAGTTGCCAAGGAGCCAAGGAGTTGTGTGAGCATATACATGCACACACATATATTTATATTACTGTACCTTTTCTAATATTTTTCTTGCATCAATACAGTTTTCCCCAAAAGCTTGGTGGAAGGTTATAAATTATCTTTAGATCTGTGTTGCCTTGTAATGAAGTATTCTTACTGAATTAGATATGTTGATGAGTCATACATCACTGGGAGTATTTAATCTGAAGTCAATTTCATTATGCTTTGATCTGCCTTTCACATTTCAGTTTCATTTATTCTATATATTTTTGTACTCAGAACACATATGAGGTTGTTGAATGACACAGTAGCTTTGGTAACTGGATGAGAAACACTCCAAACTTTGCAAACTCCCAAATTACTTAGAGCAGCTAGGGGTTATTCCACAGGCTGTGTTCTTCAATTGGGGGGAAAAAAAGTAATCAATGGCTAATGGCATTTTACAACTATTGTAGGAGTTACTGAATGACTCCATATGTATTTATGCAGGTGGTTGTTCTCAAGGCTATTTTGTGTGGGCAACCTGCAGACACAGAAAAACATGCCTGTACACATTCTGGGATGCTAAGTTTACCCAAATCATGTTACCACAAGGGATGAAAAATTATCATTTTCCCCCTTTTTCATTAACATTTCAAATTGCAAAATATAGTTATCAAGAAATGTTCACAAAGCCATGCTTGTTAATATTACCCACGCAGTCTGTGAGTTCCCTGTCTACATATGAAACAATAAACTGGTTTAATCTCAAGCTGACTCATTTCTTTAGTCCCCTCAAAAATCATGTTGTCATAGATGCAAACAAGATCAATCACTAGGAAGAATAATGACAGTGGCACCACCCTGCAAATTCAGTGAAGGATGTTACGAGACGTTGATTTCAGATGAGCCATCTCCACAGCCATCCTTGGTGACAGCTGTTGGCACCGTGGTAACCTGCTACGCTTTGTAGAGTTCTCACAGCATAAAGTGAAGTTAGTAATGAAGGTGAACTGGAGTTTGTACTTTCTATTGTGAGAGGGGAAAAAGAATAAGACACCCTGCTAGTTTCAAAAAGAGTTTTCTGACCTATTAGATACCAGATGTAACTTTTGCCATTTTTATTAGCACTGCAAGCACGTATCTCTGCCTCTGGGAGGGAGGGCAAGCAGGGCAGGAGAACTGAAGTCCCTTTTCATGAATCACGGTCCTGGTTAGAAATTGATTAGGTTATAACGACAACTACTTCATGAATCTTCTCATTTTTTCTGACCAAAACCCCCTAATTGTTGAATGTCTTTGATTCCAGTTAGCCCTGCAGACCCAACTTACTTCTGAGACTGTGAGCTGGCACTGTGTCATGAACTGAATAATTAACTAGGGTTGATCCAGTCTCCAATAAAGTTAGTGGCAAGCTTCCCACTGACTTCAGTCTGCAGCTGCCATTTCAGAAACCTTGTCACTTCTGATGATGCATGAGACAGAAAGAAGATGGGTTGACTTTCGGATTCTAAAACCGAGTACGTGGGCTTGACAGCTGGAAAAATAATCTAACTATATTATCTATCTATCTATCTGTCTGTCTATCTATCTATCTACATTTCCCTGGAGCAGATTTAGAGTGGCTCTTCACTATCTAGGAGTGAATGTCTAAAGGATATTTTGCCTGTGTAAATATTGTCTTCAAAATTATTTGGGACGTATTGTGGACATTTAGTCTTTGTCAGATATATTAGTCTCATTTAATTTATGCCCTCAGAGACATTTTGTGTCCTTTCTCATACTTTAACCATCAAAGGGATAATTTTGTAGGAATAGAGGTATATGTTCACAGATAATTTTACAGGAGTAGAGGTATATTTTCACAGTATAATCAATTAATCAGCACGTAGGAAGAAACTGATCTTGCATTTGATCAGAACCTCCTGCAAAAGATATTTATTAACATCACTTGAGTCATCAAGTCAGTTCTTCCTTTATTATCTGTTAATACAATAATGAAATAGGACAGATTTACTCCATGATACACAAGGATTTTGACAACTGAATATGAGAAAATTGAAGACATAGGAATATATTTTTTCAGAGGATGATGAACAAAAATATAAAAATCAAACATAAAAGTAACAGAGGAAAAGAGAGCTCCCAAGTTTGTGTGACAAAAATGCCCAAAGAGGAGAATTTAAGGAGAAAATATCCTCTAAAACTGCTTTCTGATAATTTAATATTGTTCCTGTGGCTAATTTTGTGACAAGCAGAATAGATCAGAATGAATGTGAAAAGTTTCCAAATTCTTCCTGTGAAGGAGATTCAGGGTTCCACATTTATTTGGCTGAATTATGTTCCTCGTTAGATCTTTAGTTTTAGGATGAAGGAAGAAGAGAAGGGATAGGTCATTCTTGTTGAGGTCCAGGGAATTTTGTTTGGAAATGTATTTTGGCATTATGTTTGAGCAGGTTTTCTTCTATTTCTTTCTTGATGTGAGAGGGATGCATAAGTGTGAACTAGTAGTAAAATCATCAAGAGGAACCAGGCAGAATCCTAGCCCTACACAGCTATGCAAATGAAAACTGGACTTTAGTAGCAATGTGGAACAAAACAGGTGTTGTCTGTTCCAGTCTGAATCTTATGTCATATATTCTTGTTATATACTAGCTCACTATGTGTATGCTATGTGTTTTCACGGGAGCTGCTATAGTCAGGTATCCAGAACAGTGCTAATAAGCTCACAGCCAATTTCCCATTCACTCTGTTGGGTGGATTGCCTTAGTCCCTAATTTCTCCCAAATCAAACCTCACTTTTTTCATCACTTTGTTTGAAATTGCATGCATCATCTGCAAGATAGCGCAGATGCCTTAGCCAGAGTAGGCTTGAAAAAGTAGTAGTCTGTGTGGCCTGG
The DNA here is from genome assembly GCF_028389875.1 of Rhea pennata. Taxonomy (NCBI): domain Eukaryota; kingdom Metazoa; phylum Chordata; class Aves; order Rheiformes; family Rheidae; genus Rhea; species Rhea pennata. Next base: position 124,930,020 of record NC_084665.1, on the reverse strand, counting down.
TAATAGTTGCCTATACGTAGTCTCTAATAAAGTATTTTGGGAAGGCGACAGTGGTATTAAGGGTGGAGGTAAGTGAGGTATTTTGAGGTTCTCAGGGCTGCATGTAACAAATGTTTGTGTATGTGCTTGTATTTAAATAGATCTGCAGGGGAAAATTCACAAAGGCTAATTTTGGCCTGAAGAGATTAATCTCTCCGGGCTGCCCCAATACTCAGGAAAAAGAGAGAGGGGAGAGAGAGAGAGAGAGAGAGGGAGAGAGACTGGGTCCTTCAGGGAGTGATTAAGGAGAACACCCTCCAGAAGAGCGTCTCTTCTCTAACCCAACAGAAGCAAGCTCCCTAGGCTACTGTTAGCCTTTGTGGACACCACTATTTGCATGTTTACCATTGCCTAAGAGCTAGGATAACTTGATCTATCATAGCGCAGACTTCTACTTGGAAAGTGTAAGTCATAACTCATTAAGCCTTTGATCATGTGAAATTTCACATGCACAGTTAAAGGCAATGTGATTTCTCATGGGATATAGTTGATATAGTCATCAGGATCAGGGTCCTGACTATTACTGCTTTGAGCATCAACTTTGAAAAGACTTATATACACGCGTAGCTTCAGGCACAGTAGGTAGCAGAATTAGTTGGAACAGTTTTTATTTCAAAAATGATGATTTGTCAACAATAAAAGTATCTTCTAGGAAAATAACTTTGTCAAGAAACCTTATTCTGGGAGAAGTTTTCCAAATCTAAGAGTTTCTGTCCAGCTATAGACATACTGGAGAACAGCCAATAGCCCAGGGCTAAGGCATTCACCCGGGATAGGGGAGACCCAGGTTGTCTCTGCACTGCATGATTTAGTCCAGATGTTTGAATTTTCCCTACTGTGTTTCAAGCAAGTGATCTGATGCCTTGGTTAACCTAGGGTGCGACTTCTCCCTCTGGAAACTTGAAAAGTCTTCAATGACTTCAAAAGGAAAATGAATCAGATTTAAGTATAAAGTGGCTTAGTAAGGAATGCATTAAGACTTCCTTTTTTATATTCTGTCAAAGTAGGACGGCTTTTATTGCTGCAAGCTTGGGAAAGTTGTTTTTGGAAAAACACAATGCATAAGAATATGTTTTTCAGGTCTTGGTTAGATTCATCCTCTGTGCCCCGTTTTCTCATTGTATTTTATATTTTGTCCCGTATCCAGTTAGTAATTTTCCATTATCTTTGAATCACTGCTCAGCCATATCTTTCTTAATAAATTAATAAATTTATTAATAATTGTATACTTTATTAATGTACAAGTTCAAACTAGTTTTAACTGCTTCTACAGTCAAGGACCACATGTCTACTAAGAATTACCATAGTAGGTCAAATTTGCATGCCATCAGTACTGATATGAAGTAGATACATTAAAATTCCCATATTTTTCATTAGATGAGAAAATAGCTTCTCAGTCTGTTGTCATAAGTGATACTGTTGGTTCAAGAAGGGCAATTTGATGCCAGTGACGCTAAGGGGTTTGCAGTGTGTTTAATGGAAAAAGTAGTTCATCTGTCTTTTAACAGTAAATCATAGATAGATGAAATGCTTAATACTCAGAAATTTCATCTGCAAAATTATTTACATTTTTGATATAATGGAAAAAAGAGAAGAAAATGCTGCAGCATATTTGTCTGATTCTTCCTATTCTCTGAACAGCAGTACTGTATTTCTTTCATTCCAGTGGTGTTTCTTGTTCTTTTTTTTTAATTACTTAATTTTTGATTAAAAAATTGGACAGAATGAAACATGGATTAGCTTTGAATAATTTCAAACTTGGTTTTGGCAATTAAATGTAATATTTCATATACAAATAGTGTTCAGCTTCCTGCAAGCACAATAAAAGCGTTGGTCAGCAATGTCTCACAACTGCATTATGCAGTAAATGAGCATTATACAAGCATTATTATCGTAGGCAGGAAAACATCTCCCTACTTTTCCATAGAGATTATAACTTTGGTTCAAAAAATTAGAGAAAAAGTGGTGCATTTCTAGTTACAAGCCTTAAAAAAAAATCAATAATGGCAACATATTTTGATTATTTGACAAAACCCAGACACACTCCAAAATAAATTGACATGCAAAGCTTACAAAATGATTAGTCATAAAACCTAAAACAAATAAACCTTCTGTCAACAAAAAAAGTGAATTTTGGTCCTTACCAGCGCCTTAAAAAAGGGAAATAAAACCAGGAAACAGTGGTTGTAGAATGTCCATCCAGCAACACATGACATAAACGACCTATTTCTTTAGTAATTTGTATTTCTTCATTTGGGTCAGTACTAGCTAATTTGGCTACTGCTGGCAACACAGTTGGGACAACTCAGACTCCAGCACTTGTTGTGAAGCTTATCATCTAAGCAGCTTGTTCATACACAGTTAGTCAGCTCTTGCCAAACTTCAAGGTTTGCCACCATGACCCCTACCAAAAGCCCTGCTCACTTGAACCAATGGGCGTGTAGCTATAACCTAACTCGTTGGACTGAAGCAGCAAGCAGTGAAAGAAAGGAAATTTCAGACCTTGCTTGGTCTTGTGTTCTGGTTATTCACCTTACACTGAAGACTGATAAGGTACACGCATTATCAGCGGACCAGTATCCAGGTCTTCCTCTTCTTGGAATGTCCAAACTGATGGTCGTGCCCTTTATAGCTGGAGGTCTTTCTGGCCCCACTACTGTTGTTCCTGTTCGTGAGCTGCCCGACAACATTGGCCAAAGTGGACTGTTTTCTCTGCTACCTCCCACACCCAGTTCACCTCTTCGTTTTTCCTGGCAGCCTCTGGTTGTTCTCCAGAGAGATGGGAGGTGTAGGTCTGAGTCTCCTCTCTAAGGCAGGTCTCTAATTACTAAGTTAGTAAATAAGTCAGGGAATTTGGACACTTTTCTGCTTAATTTCTGAATTCCTTCGAGAATTAAATAAAAATGAAGATGGAAGTGCTCTGTTGGGTAGCTGTGATCATGAAGAGAGGAAGGGTTTTAGACACAGTGGGAGTAGGAAGCTGGTCATCCAAGGGCAGGTAGTTGTGTACTGGAACAGGCCTGGTACTATTTTGGCTCTGGCACTTGCTAGGAAATAAGGAAGAAAGGAAAGAAGGAGGGAGAGGGACTAATGACTGATGATTTTTAAACCAGTTCAAGAAGACAATTTTAAGCACAGAAGTATCTGTTATCTCTCTGCAGTCAAGTACCTTTTGGAAGTAAGTCCTATACTGCTGTTCAGTCTGCACTAAAATATATACCCTAAAGGACAGACACTAATTGAAATGTGCAGATATGAATCCTGAGCAATCCTACAGCTTTCAATTAAGATACTCCATATTTACCCTGATTTAGCTTGACTATGCTCTGGCTGTAAAAAAATAGAGAACTAACGATCATTCACAGTATAAAGCTACAAAAATTATGTCCATGTGCAATTTTGAGTAGATCATTAGGGTCAAGTGGCTACACTAAATTGCTATTTATGCTTGCATTTAGCATGTAGACTTATACTGCAGTCATCCTTCAAGACATTAAAGCAATGCATCACAATGATAAATCAGCCTGCAAATACCCTCTAAGAAATGTTAATATTGGAAAAACAAGGCTTATCAATGCTCCACTGTATTCTTCACTGCAAACATAAGTGTTTTTTTAAGTCAAAAGGGCCAAATTTGTTGGTACAGGCAAATAAGCAGAATCCTGCTAATGATAGTAGAACTGCACTAATTTATATCAGCTGAAAACCTGACATTTTACATGGATAGTAATGACTATTTTTTTACATCTTCAGCTCTTAAAATTTATTATTTGGAAATTCTTAGGCTATATTTATTGAAAAGAAATTATTGTCATCAGGCGCTATTTCAATAACCATGCACCTACCTCAAAAAAAAAACAAACAAAAAAAAAAAAAAAAAGAAAGAAAAAGAAAAAAGAAAGAAAAAGAAAAGCCTCCACAGTTACTTTCCCTTGCTGCATTTTTGTCGTTGTTATTACTGTTATTTTGCTCATATAATAGTTTAGCAATCATTTTGATTATCTTTAGAAGCTTAGAGATTAGTGTGAAGGTTGCTGTGAAATTATGATTTGCTGAGTTTGAAAACCACGCAAAGCAATATGTACACACACACACACACACACACAAGCTATATTTTATTGCATTCTTGTTGAATGAATATTAAATATTAGATTTGCCATTAGTTTTAACTGCAATGGCTCCTATTAAAAAACATGAAAAGAAAACCCGAATGCTTTCATTGCTTAGAAATGCTCTTGTTAAATCTTAATATATTCCATTTCTCCTATCTGAAAAACTAGATTTTTTAAAGATGATAACGAGCTTAATTTTATCATAAAGTCTGTGAAGAGCAGACACCACCCTGTGAAATAAAGCAGTTCTACAGCCATTTGCTGTGTGCTACTGATATTAGATAATATTACGTAGACTGTACTCTGAGCATGACTGCTTTTCAAAATTCTATTTTAGAAGAAAAGTAAAATCAATAGTATGTCACAACTGAAAGTCTGCAGTGAATTGGTAAATACAGTTCACCTTGATCAATAATTCTTACTTTTAAAGTTAATTAGCAAAAGAAAAGCTAGAATCAATGAAACTGAGTTAAGTAAAAGAGAAGTTTTTTTGGCTTTTGTTTAGTTTCTTGTAGTTTCACTGTTTTTAAGGTGTTTATTATTATGTGCATGAATACATAAAAGGTCAAAGTAAGGCTCTCATTTTCCTTTCTGGAATAACATTTGAAATAATGTAAAAAACACTTACCATTTTCCTTTTAAATCTATCTCCTTTTCTATCTCTTTATCTGTTTTTTATGTATGTGTGGATGTATTTGACAGAAAAGTATAGATGTACTCAAATTTATTTATTTCTACTATAACACTGTTTCTTAAAAAAGAACGTAATTAAACAGAAAATCCCCCAAAATATTTGAAATACTTCCCTCAAAAACTATTCTTCCTCAACTAGTAAGCAAACAGAAACATGCAAATCTAGTTTTACGTAGATGCAGCATGCAGGTACATACAATCTATTTTATATGAAATTATATCATGCTGTTCCCCACAGAAGATTATTTCTGCAAAAATGCTATACATTTAATTCTAATCTGCTTTACCTATTTTGCAGTTTGCAATACATCCAATTACAGATAAATGCCACAAAATTCTACACTACATCGTCAATTTTTTTTGTTACTTTATTCATATTAGCTATATGAATTAGCTAATTAGCTAATTAGCTATAAGAATAATTTTAGTAGGGAAATATTCAGTTCTGAATGCATGTCATATAATGTTTCCAATTTAAAATGGCTCTTGTATACTTGAATGTCTGGATTAATATATTAAGTTGTTGCTGTGATAAATGTTACCACTATTAATAATAACAATTTAAAATGACCTTTCAAAAAACTTACTTACTGTCTACAATCTTGCCAGTGAGTGTGATTCCGAACACAGCATTATCAGACCAGACTGGAGATTTCATGTTACTTTCTGCATTTCAAGCCTTAATATTAAACACTTTTCCCTGCCTGGTATTAGTTTCATATGTTAATATCATTTTTTATTAACATAATACAAATATCACTTGCAGTACTACATCCTTCATTGCTAGCGGCTTTCATATCAAATGTCACAGCAAATTTTATATTCACTAATAGATTACGACTTGTACATTGTATTAGTGAAAGTGAACAGTATTACAGAATGACACTAAAATTAAAGAACATACTGTACAACAGCATATAACACTATGCTAAATTACCTACTACTTCTGACCCACTCTCTATCCTATCCCACCCCACAAAATGGTATCAGAAGTTCTGTTAGATATTTTATTGCTTCTTCGGAGAAAACTTCACCTTTCAAGAACCTCACTATATCCATTGTCAAAATATCACATTATACAATTCACTGGAAGTGAACTTATTGCTAAATACCCATTAGGTTCCCAGGAGATGCCTTACATTAATTGTTTAGTGAAAGCACCCTTAGGCTATCGCTAGGGAAGAACATTAAATGCATAAAAAGAGAAGTTGACAGAGATCCCTGTAGAACAAGATACATCTACTGGCTTAAAACTTCTCCGCGAAGAAGCCTGCAAGTCCGTATTCAAAATGGTCATTTTGGGGTTACTTTTTCTCCAGTTCCTGTAAGCACAAATACAATTAATCCAAAAAGAAAATCAATGCTGCATCTGGAGCGATTCTTTAAAAAGTGGTTATGAAAAGACAAGCCGGGGGTGGTAAACAAGGCGAAAGAAGAGATGTTTGGGGACCTGAGGTGTCTGTGTGGCTTGCAGAGGTAACAACAAGAAAAAAAAAAGAAAAAGAAAAAAAGTTGAGGAGTGGATAAACTGCAGATCTAATGCTACAGATGAAACAAAAAAGTAAGATGGTCAGGAGAGAAAGGAGGTAAAATGAAGAGAGAAAGAAGAGACAGGATGATTATTAGTGGTGTTTCCAGAAAAGTTGTAACTAAAGTAGCAGTTAGGTTTTCAAGGGCAAAAAGTCAAGTTCAGAACGAAGGGGTAATGATTTTAGGAGCTAGCCACATCATATTTTCCTGTCTGCCATATCCTTTTTGGCATGACTCTTCCTATTTTTTTTCTTCTGTAAGGACAGCTGATAGATCTTCTCTTAATTATGTATCTGATACTATTCCATGCATTTCGCTATAGTTTTTATTTAAAACACCACTGAAACGAACATATATTAAACCTAATATTTTGCTTATCAACGCGATAGGGAACCAGTGCTTTTGGGGTTTGGTATTGCTATTAACGTACCACAAGAGGGGGCACTAGTTAAACAAGACGCAATAATGTAACTTAACTTTTCTCAATTTTTTATCTCTCATAAAGACAGGAAAAAATATTCTTTCCCTGCTGCAGTAGTGTACGATGCTATTACGTTAGGAATATTTATTCCTATTTGGATAATTAATGTAAAAGTAGCTACCATGAAGATATATTCTAAAAAGTATATAGAAGACTGAGTTTCTTCATAAGCAATTAACAAAATAAAGTTAAGGTTTTGTTCATATCCTCCTTAACAAAAATATTTACCAAAGAGGAAAAACAAATATTCTTTATGTTGGGCTGAATCTTCAGATCTGTTTATAATCAACTTTCGAAAACACTGGGCTCCTGGATTTTAAGATGTGTCTACATTTTCAGCTGTCAGTGCCTTGTAGCTCATGTAGTGATTTGTCTTTGTACAAAGTGTACACAAATTATATTATTCTGAGCTTTATTTTTTTTATTTTGGCTCTCATTTTGTGCAGGTGAAAATGCCTATAAGGCTGTAGAAATCAAGCATATGCACTTTGACGTTTTATATTAGCTCCCTATCTTAGGGGTTTGCATGTCTGCAGTAGACGTGTAAGCTGCTCAATCTGCTCAGAAGCTCTCTCCAAACAGCCCAAGGAGGTAGGAAATACCATTATGTCTAGTTTCATGTTTGAGAAGCCAAGGCAACCCAGGGCCAGAAACTCAAAGACCTTCAACTCCCACTGAAATCACTGGAGTTCAGGAAACTCCATGTATGTGAGTAGCTGAGCCTGGATGTTTTGCCCCAAACCATCAGAGATGTCAAAAAATTGAAATGAGTGACTTCAAATCCTAAAGTGGAAGATTAAATTCTTTCCCTGTAAGTAAAACGGCTGGCCCTAAACTGGCTTGATTCTTGTTTGCACTAGCTTTATACAGTTCTCCACGTTCTTGGCCAAGCTGCAGGGCTCTCACATTTCCAAACAACGTATGTGCATTTAGTGATGCTTTTCCTAATACATAACACGTGCAGAATCAGAACTTACTTTTCCAGCTGTTCCAAGGGATGGATATATGTCTTTTCTACATTAAACATGTTGAATTGGGATAAATACAAGACTTAGGAATCGATCGAATTGAAAACTCTCTGCTGCACAGATACTCCCAACAGTTCACCACGTTGAAGATCTAGGTAAATTAGGACAATGATTCACAAAAAAAAAAGAGTGTTCTGTTTTACAAGTATTATTACAGTGAGGTTTTTTTCACATGTTGCCCCAACACCAGAATAATTACATAGCACTAAGCAAATTGCCCCAAATTATAGGTTGGTTTACTAAAGAAAACCAAAACTAAGGCCAATTCATTTTAATATCCTGGACTACAAAGTACTTTGCAAACATCTGAGCCACCCACATAGCAGAAGGAGGAATCTCTGAGGAAAAGATGGGGACAGTGAAAATGGGAAAGAACCTCTGTGGCCATCAGACAAGAAATCATCTTTCATGGTGAATCAGGTCTCTAGTTACAGCTACGCTGAGTTAAGTACAAATGATCCCATTTCATTGCTTGTACTGGAAAGTGTGACACATGCCTGATGATTGGATTATAATGTTTATTTAACTCAGTACAGTTTATCTAACATTGCCTAGGCTATGAAAATGGCACATTATCCCTCAGGAAGAGGCATTAGTCTGACAGGGAAAACAAAAACAAAAACAAACAAACAAAAAAAAAAAACAAAAAAAGGATGATCTTGATTCAATTTTTAGCTTAGAGCTTGAGCAGCAAAGGTTCAAGCTCCTGCTCTACACGCTATCCACACAATCTTGGCTAAGCCTGCTCAGAGTAGATTAGGGTATCATTTCAAAGGACAGCTTGATTTGAATTAATTCCAACTGAAAAGATGAGGTGCTGTTTCCTCTTTTAATTTTCTGTGTCTGGTTGCTCACCTCGAGCCTTTATATACCTCTCATGGCATGATAATGCCATCTCAACCCTCTCGAGAGGCTGAAAAGTAACTTGGTGAAAAAGAAGCAACTTCTCAGATCAATGAGCTGAATTGTCTCACTGTGCAATTGGGCAAGCAGCACCACAAGCTGAAGGGAGGGGAACGGTTGCATGGCTGGGACTGGGGATGAGGGAAGGGAAAAGTAGGGACAGAATAAACAGGAAGGTGGATATGGCAGTACTGAGCCACGAGCTCATCTCAGCTGTCTGTGAACCACATCCGTGTTAGGCAACCGGTGTGCGTAATGGATGGGGAACAGGAAGTGTCCTGACGAAGCAACCCATGAAAACCACCCCTCAACCGAAGACTGGCCTTGGTAGCCAGAAGAGAATGTGGACGAGAGGGTGGCTTTTGGCCTTGGGCTGCTCCAGGTTGAGGGACGTTCATGGTCTGGGTGTTATCTCTAATCAGAACTGGCGGTCCACAATCCTTCTGGAGTGAGGGGGACAAACCAACTCCAGGCCTCTCTCACAAACCTCCACTGGAAGAGGACATCATATTTCTAGCCAGAAGCCCTTGGCTAAGGGTATTCACTCAGAATATGAGTACAGAGCTCCACAGCTCTCCTATTTATGACGGAAGAGGATCTCTTCCTTTCCACATCCCCAGTCAGTGCTGTAAGCACCAGGCTACCTGGCACACACTGGCTTTTCCAGCTGATGATTCAGTTGTCAAAGTGCTGTCAGCTCAAATTTGTAAAAGAGGCTGATCCTATACTGGGACAGGCAATGACACTGACCAATAGACAACATTTTTCCACAATGCCGGCAGCTGGATCACACCAGGGATCACTGTGCTTATAATGCACAGAAATCAGATTCACATCTTAGTAAGAGTGTAGAAGGAGATCTTTAGAAGAGTTCCCACCAAGACCAGCCTGGATCTGAACTCATTTTTTTTTTTTAACCAGGTATGGGCAGCAAAGAGTCAAGGGTAAAGTGTGTTATATTTGAGTAAAGAAATTAACAGCATTAAATATTCAGATAGCTAGTCCAGAGACTTAGTACATTATTTGTCATTTGGGGTGATATTACCAGTTCCGGAATCTTGGGTATGCCAGGATTTCATCTAGAATATAAAAGCATAAGAATCTAAAAACTAAATCAGATTAAAGATCCATCTGGCATCCTGCCTCTGAAAGGGCTGGCAGAAGTGCTTAAGGAAATTAGCAGACAAATAGGCTTTTTTTCCCTGTCATATTTTCCCAGGTTCTGGGACTTTCTTTGCGCAGGGATGTTACAAGACAGTGCAATACTAATATCTCTGATAGACTTTTCTTTCTTGAACTTGTCTCACCAATTTTTGAACCCACTCATTTGGTCTCCATAATGACTCTGTGGTGAGGAGTTCCACACTTTAACTGTCTATGGAAAACGTAATTTGTTTTGCTTATTTTATACTAGCTGCCAGGTAATTTAATTGAATGTCATCTAGATTTTTATGTTAAAGAAACAAGGAATAATCATGTCCTAGTCACTTTTTTTTTTCCACATTAGTCATAATTTCATACACTTTTAGTATGTGGGAGAGGAAAGTTCAGAATGAGTTTATGTTCCTCTTTCCTTCTTTCTTTTGTGATATATGGTTTTCTCTGATTTCCAGCATTCAACAACCTGACAAGCAAACCCAGCTAGACTGGAACTCTTCTGAAGATGGTCGCTGTCTATGTGCAGAGGGAGTGATCGTATGGAGTGAATATTATTGAAGCTGTATAGCTTGTCTTACTGCTCACGCACAAGGAAATACCCAGAACACACATCCCGCATTTTTCAGATTCACTGGATATTAGTTGCAGAGTCAAGTTGTGCACAGCTAACACCAGTGCATCGGGAATCCATCAATCACAAGTGTTGCATCGGTCTGAAACTTCCCCAAACTGAGACACTCACACCGAAAGTGCCCATGTGTCTGTTACCTCTACGGAAAATGTTTATGCAGCCTCCTGTAAGTGATGAGATAAGGACTACATCCTTAAGTTCTGGAGAGAGACCACTAATCTCTGAGTTGTGAGAGCACTGAATAGACTAAGAGAGCGAAGAACTCTGTAAGTCCCAATTTGTGTAACTGTGGCTGGAGAATGAACCCTTCCTTGCTCTCCATGTGAAAGAAGGCAGGTTCCTTTTCAGATCCTTCTGTTCTCTTTCACTGAGTCTTCACACTAGATTCAAATGGGAGTAATTCAGATTATACTCTAAAGCCATAGAATAAACCTAAGAACAGAATCATTGATGGCTGCACTTGTTTTGGTTACATCTATACTAATGAAATATACTGTTTTAGGTTGTGTTTTCTGGCTGTGATGGGAACGTGCATGGTCTCACCATGTCTATATTGTAAATTTCTCTTAGCTTCCAAAATAGGATGACCACTTCCAAATAGCATATTGGAAACAGTCCATGGCCCATGCTAACATTTAGTTTGACAGTGAACTACTTGACCCTGTGTGCCGTGGTTCAATCTAGTAACTTAATAGCAAAGATGGTCCATGTCCAGTCTCTAGGTGTATGTCCAGTAGTGTTTCATTCACCAGCACTGCCATATCCTGAAAGAATACTGTAACTCCAAGATGAGAAGAGGTGTGTTGGCCTTTACACTCCATGTATTATGCTTATTTTATTGCTCCTTCTTCATAGTGCCAGGATCTCATGCATGTGTAGCTCAGAGTAATGATTTTTTTCCCCATGGCAGGTGAGGCTTGGTACACAAGCCCACAAAGACAGAAGGATTTAATGATCTTGGAGGTAGGACTGTGACTTCTATCAGAGTTGAATGATCAAATGATCCCTGCTGGAGGACACACGTCCTAGGAGGCAGCTCACTGCTACAGCCCTTTCTCTATTACATTGTCTGAATATACTATGTTTTCTATTATCTTTACATGACTAAACATATGGAATATCACACTCCAATGTCTGGGAAAACCGAGGGGGTCAAGAAACATGGGAAAGGAAAATGAACCACTCTAACTTCCTGAAGTAGGGACAAGAAAATGCTTCAGAGTAGGAAATCTGGTGGAAGGGAAAGAGGTGATATCAAAGATGGTCACTGGAACCTATTTATGTTAGTTGTAAGTCAGTATGTCTGAGATCAATCCAATCTAATCTAGACACCTGCTGTGCAAGTGTCTGAGTGAAAGCAAGTCACTTCAGGGTCTTTTTTATAGTCCAGAAAAAGAATTTTCCAGGATAGATAAGAGGAATCACACCTCGAATCTGCTTCTCTCCACTGACAATAATGAAGACCAAATTGACTAGCTCAGCTATATACATCCAAATTACAGATGCCCATGTTAGCTGAATCCCACCTATGTGTCATAACTCTTTCACACTGGTATACAGAATTTAAGAGTTGATTAGAAATCCTAGCTGCTTAGTTAAAACTATTGACATTTAAACTTGTAGCTCAGGACATATCTTTTGCTATGTTTCAAAGAAAGACTATGGCAGAACCAAATCATACATCAAAAACCTGGGGTCAGTTCCCTTTCCTGCTGGAGGCAATTTGACTAGCATCTCTGTCATCCATCAACAACAGGGGAGTCTGTTGCAAGAAAGAAGCAGGAGATGGTGTGACCATATTTTGAGCATAATCCAGCCTGCTAAATGTACTCTGAGAACACCTACTAGAGCAAACTCCTCACGTTCTATATCCTCTCTGGTATGAGGGGATCCTAAACCACCTTTTCTTCATTTTACAGGAGTGTTCTAATCCGGAGACACTCTCAAAGGAGAATTATCCTTGTTATTGAAGATTAAAACTGAATAGTAGGGAATGAAAATGTCCTAGAGCCAGAAGAAGCTCAAGAATATTATTCCTGGAAAGGGGTCAGAATTGAAGTGAATGATCATTCTCTCAGGGGTGTGTCCTTTGCCTGTGACCAAAAGATAATTTGTTATCACAGGATATTTTTTCAGAAAACTAGCACTCCTGTTAATATTAACACACATATATATGTATGTATGTGTATATATATATATATATATATTATTTTTAAAAAAGGAGAATGACCCTTATTCCTAGATACCTATTCTAACCTAGATATGGGGGGGGGGGGTTGAACTCCAGAGAGAAGGTGATAATTTGCACTTTGTTGTTTCCTGTAGTGGAAGGTTAATAAGTCAATTAAAGAAGATTTTCCTTCTAGGGGGTTGTCAGAGAGGCTTCCACACTGTATCAAGTATATAAGGAACTGTCTTCTCCCCCAACACCAGTGTCAATATTTTCATCTCTTCTTGTTGTCCTTATTCTCTTTAGGAGGTCTCAAGACAGTGTCATCTATACTCATCCTGAGAAGTTTCACATATTGCTGTGTATTTAGGATACCAAGAGGTGAAATTTAACAAAATAATTAACTAAAAGAAATCCCTGGAATGTACTTAGTAGCCATGCATCTGTGTAGACATTTTTCTGCATTAAGCTATCAGATGTGCTTTTTTCTAATGCGCCTTGAAAGTTTTACTGACCATGGAGTCCTCGGGCCAATTGATTGATTTAATTGACTTACTAGTAAGCTGGCTAAGGGAGTAAGCTGGTTAAGCTTGGCTGAGGGAGAGGATCTTCATCAGCTGCAATTACAGTTGAATCCCGTTCAGTATGTATACCTATATACTACATGGGGCTTCTGTCGCTTCCTCATCCTGCCAGGCTACATTTCTTCTTTGGTGTAAAAGATGTAAAAATAGAGGCATAAAATGGACATAGTTCAGGGGAATGAAAAATCCCCTTTTGAAAGTGAGGGAGTTTATGATGCCAAGTCACATTATTGCCATTTCCAGCCATGTAGTGATAAATGGTTTTGACTTATTCATTTCTGATGGAATTTCCTCCCCTGGAAAGAGGAGAGCTAACAACATTGCTGTTGTATAGACAATGTTGGCTTAATCTATTCCCATTCACTTGACTCTTATTTTTCTGACATTTTTTGGTAGAACTAGGCAATGGAAAAGAGCTCTATTCTGAATTGCTTTTATTACTACAGGTTCATGATGAACGTAAACTATTCTGATGTAAGTCCATGCAGCTGATCTAAGGAGCAATTCCTTCAAATAATTATTTGTTCCTTTGCCATTAGCAATTGTGTAGCTGAGTGATCAGGTAGATCAGAGAGTCAGTCTAGAGGAAAATTATTTTATTTTATACTCTTGATTTTTTCTGAATTAGTTTCCTGATTTTTTCTGATTCTGATACTTTAGGAGATCTGTGATGTCACAAAGAAGGAGACAGTTGAGAACTGGTGGTTAGTATGGAACCTCCTCTCCATAAATAGGCTTAAATTGCCTTAAGCTCATTGGAAAAAAATGGAATCACAGAATCAGTAAGGTTGGAAGAGACCTCTGGAGATCAGCTAGTCAGACCTCCCTGCTCAGCAGGGTCACCCAGAGCATGGTAGACTGGGTTACATCCACGTGGGCCTTGAAGATCTCCAGACAAGGAGACTCCACAACCTCTCTGGGCAACCTGTGCCAGTGCTCCGTCACTCACAGGGAAGAAATTCCCCCTCATGGTCAGGTGGAACTTCCTGTGCTTCAATTTCTGCCCATTGCCTCTTGTCCTGTCACACGGGACAACTGAAAAGAGTTTGTCCCCGTCCCCTTGACACCCTCCCTTCAGGTACTTGTACACATTGATCAGATCCCCCCCTCAGTCTGCTCTTCCCCAGGCTGAACAGGCCCAGCTCTCGCAGCCGTTCCTCACAGGGCAGGTGCTCCAGCCCTCTGATCATCTCCGTAGCCCTGTGCTGGACTCTCTCCAGTAGCTCCACGTCTCTCTTGTCCTGGGGAGCCCAGAGCTGGACACAGTACTCGAGATGAGGCCTCCCCAGGGCTGAGTAGAGTGGCAGGATCACCTCCCTCAACCTGCTGGCAACACTCTTCCTAATGCACCCCAGGAAAATAAACCTTTTGTTTAGAATGTGAAGTTTGTTCTAGCTCTACATGTCTCTGAGATACCTCACTGGGATGATTCAACTCAGTTGTGCAGGTTCCAGATATTTTCCTTGAAGAAACATTCTTCACACTTTGGAGGGCACATTCCTCTGAGGTAGTGTAAGTAGATTTGAAGTAATTTTTACTGTTGAACATCCACTCAAAGATGTAGGTGAGATAACTGCACATGCAGCCTGTCAGAGGCACAGGACCATTTTCGCCTGCAGAAAGCTGAGTGCTCCCCAGCCAAATGGCTGAATGTACCTTATTTCATCTAGATAAAATTGTAATAGTAAATACTATGAATAACTAATAGTAAATGCTTGCAGTTTCTGTGAGTTGCAGGTGCAGGTCTTATCCTTCCAAGAACATCAGTCCTTTGGACAACACAGTTAGGATTCATATCACCAAATTTAAACATCTGCTGTATAGAAATCTAAATCTGAGCTACTATGAGCTACGCTAATTTCTGCATAAGCCGTAGAAAGAAATAAGTTCGCTAGATTTTCATGGGTCTCATCTTAATTCAGGTGCCTAAAATAAGCCATATGAATCAAACTGGAGAACCATACTCCATACTGCAACCAAGTACATTTTCTGCCTTTTATCTGCACTACTGCAGGAGAGAAAACCTGGCCACATGGTGCTGAAGTTGGTAGAAGCTTTTCAAACTGCTGCATTAAAAGAAAAAAAAAAAAAAAAAAAAAAAAAAGAAAGAAAGAAAGAAAGAAAGAAAACAATTGCTTTTATGTGGTATTACACACATTTGGTTCCATTTTCATATTGATTATATATATAAAAAATGGAAAAGTAAATAAACATGAGGAGGATAATGTCCTAAATTGAGTTTTATCACAAGTGCCTCCTGCTGGGATTTGAGAGCAAAACCCTCCCTCGAGGGGACAGAATAATATCGTTTTAGTTATGGTCATATTCTTCATTTGGAATCTCCTCATCAGCATGTCAATGCATGTTATTCACTGCTTGGAGAGACAATAAAATCAAAGGACCCATCTTTAGAAAGAAACATGCGTGTTACCAACATTTACACTACAGAGATCCTGGCCCTTAATAAATCCTACATCCAGTAGCGAAGTTATCAAATGGAGCTGTGTTCATTTTCTTTTATACGCAATGAAGGAGCACAATATATCTTTAACAGCAGCTGGGAAATTAATGCTACAACTAAAATGACATTCTGCGTCTCAATGAATGATTTCCTGTGGGGTTCGGATAGTGGCTGTGACGAGAAGAGGTGTGATAATGGATCTAAGTCCATAATGCATTTATCCCCAGGTGCACTTGCTCAATCTGTTCCTTATGCAGCTTTTTGGGCTTAGTAGGACTTTTAGAGTTTTATTTTGCTGCATTGAGGCAAACAGTTATGATTCACTTTTAAAAATCTACAATTTTTTCAAAATCTTCTGGCTGAGAGATTATGTGGAATTGGATTGGGGTTCTTTGGCATGGGATTTTTCAGGAAGGAAAGAACTGAGATTATCCAAAATAGTGCAAGACAGAGGTGTGCTACTATTCCTTCTAAAGTTAGGGAAACTGAGGCACACTAAAATGACTTGAACAGACAGATGCAGGCTGTTAAAAGCCTCTTTCCCAGGCCCTCCCTCTCATGCTGTGCACCAGAAATGAGAGCAACACTGCAGCAAACCTCTTTCTGAGCTCAAGTGCAATTCATTTCTAAGCATGCTTCATATTAAGGTATGTATTAATAATTTTAAAAAGGCTAATACATGTTTAATAAATATTATAAACATGCTGCAATCTCAAGTAGTGTCTCTTATAAAGGACAGTAAGAACCCCACGAGATCTTTTAGGTGGCATGCAGTATGTCAGGAGTTTACCCCATTAGACTATTTAGTAATCTGAATAAATGGACCATTCTGAAAGCAGCTCTTTACAAACTGAATTGTAACATGGTGGAATTGGTTTCTCTGATAAAGGAAAATATGCAGGAAGGCTGAAAAATGTTTTGAAATGAAATACAGAAAAATCTTGGTCAAATACACCTGGTGGAATATTATAAGCTGAAGACAACTGTAGGAAAAACCTTCTTATGGCTTATATTGCCTTTCTTAAAGGGAAAAAAAAAACTGTTTTGATTTTTATTTCATTTAAGGAAGAAGGATTTCTAGTGCCATGTAAGATGTCACTTGGTTATATCTCTTCAGTAATATTAGTAAATAATGATAACACATTATTATCAGAAATGCATATACAGTAGGTGTCTATATTACAAAACTATGATAATATTCCCTTATTGGTATTAGTGCAATTACACCCATAAAAGCTGGAATCTGCAGTTTCTGGGCAGACGGAGTTTAGATTGCGTGGAAGGTCCTTCCCAGGAGCACAGCTGCCACTAGCCTGTAAAACCGCACACCCCACAGCAAAGCTGCAGTAATGGGAGAGGAGAATGCATACTCATTGGGTCCCTGCGTAACATCCACCTCTGCGTTCCTGCCGTGCTAGGTGCTCTCACAAAGACGAAAAAGAGAAGCGGTGTCTGCTACCTCCAGCCTGCAGCCTCAATACGGGAGATGCAGGGACTTAGAAGCAGGTGGCGTGGGAAACCCACCTATTGCTCTGTCAGGTGTGATTCATGGAGACAAACAGGAGAGAAGGTTAAGGTGGCACTCCACCAGCCAGTGCCACATGGAGATGTGCACCTGCCCTGTGCCAGCTCAGTCCCACGCTGTTACGGACAGGCTGCCTGAAGGAACGGGAGCGCTACCACGGTGCTGCATCCTCCTACCTAATCTTGCCTTGCTCTTCTTTTAACTCCAATGTTTTTTGGCATTTCTGTGATACGGACTTGGTCTCCTGGGCATGAACAGGGACTGCCAGACTCATTTCACACCAGCAATTCAGTAGCTATCTGTGTGCAACCCCTTTCAGTCTCCACGGCCCTAGGCCGGGTGTGAGCTCATTTGGCGGAGAAGACTCCTCTCCTCCATGTCAAAACCCCCTGCAGCCATGTGCTCCCCAGCCTGCCCACGGGAGACTTTGCGAAGCCCTTCTGTGGGTGAGATACCGAACAGCTAGAACCAAACACACCTTCAGGATTTCCTACCTATAGGATTGCTTCAGAAAAAAGTCTTAAAAAGGCAGTAGACTGTACAGTTCCCTATTACTTTAAGTGCAGTAAAAGCTGCTCTCCAGAAGGCTGAGTTACTCTGAAAACCCAGGAAATGGAACCGCTTCTGCTCCGACCCCCAATCCAATAGGGGGAAAAAAAAATAAAAAGGCTTTTTATGGAAAAAAAAAAGTGCAATTATCCAACACCAGACAACTTTCCGAATCCAGCTCACCTAAGCTATTCCCCCCCCCCCCCCCCCGAGCAAAACGAGTGCTGCAAGCCGTCGCAGTGCTAATGGTCTTTTTTTTTTCCGCATTGTTTCCCCCCTTGCTCCCCTAACTGAAGCAAGAACTGCCGAGACTTCAGGAGACTCTTCATGCTATCACTTCACAGGCTGGAAGGTGACAGCTTCGCCAGGGACTAATGCAGTCCGACATAATTGAATGTGGCCTGCAGCAAAGCAGCTGCCTGGAGCCACTGTTGATTGTAGCTGTCATCAGGTGGAGCTTGCTGCAGTAAAATACATTCCCGAGGAATGCCACTCTCGCATGCAGCTCCACGGTGATAGCTTATTTACTCTTACCCCGCTACCACAGTTTTGTAGTTAATAATTGCCAGTATCACACCGTTGAGTGAGCACAGATGCTTGGGCTCTGAATTATCGATAGTCTTCCCGGTAACCTCATCTCAGAAATTAAACAGTGGCCCTGATATTCCCATTTTATGCGTGTATTTTAGTATGCTGTCTTTTTCTTTTCTTTTTTCTTTACGGAGAACCTTAAATGATTTTAAAGATATCCCTACGCCTGTTTATTTAACTGTCACAGGATGTGGGAGAAATATAATCTGCTAAATTAGGCATGAAAAACTGTACACAAGGAGAAGGCTCCTTGATTTCTGCCTTGAAAAAGAAGTCACTTTAATTACAAATTCAGATTAAGAAGCAATCATGTTTTCCATTTATACATTTTTTTTTCTTTCTAAAGGATCTTGCCATGATAAACAAGCAATAGGCTTAATCCTTTCTCCTTTATTTGGAGACTGTGATGTGGAAGGAGTAGAAGAAATTTTCATAGGAACAAGACTGCAGGATCTCTCTCTTGTATGCAGTAAAGCAATGTAGATCTCAGAAAACACTGGTCTTTGCTCCTTAAATCCTATCTAAACTATTTGAAAGCTACATAAATTCCAGCATAAGTTTGGTTCTTTTTTATTAGTAGTATTTATAAGCTATTCACAACACATTATAAAATGAGTATACTATATTTAAATTTGAAAAATGCAATATAAATATTGTAATTAACACGAGCAAATTGTATGTGCCAATTCCAGAAAAAAAAAAAAGAAAAAAGAAAAAAAACAAGCAGTTTTGCCTAAGTCTGCATTAAAAAAAATACAGACTGAGGAAAAAATCCTGTAGCTCTCAAATTATTATAAGTTGCGCTGATAACACATTCCTCTAGTTATATTTAAGCAGCATCAATTTCCTTTTAATACTTGTCATCTGCATTAAAAATATATATATATATATATCGATGTCACTGGATTTTAGACATCGGTTGCTTCCACATCAGTTGGCAACTAAGCAGGTGCAAAGCCACAGGTACCTCAAAGAACTCAAAGGCAGTTGATTAAAAAAATAAAAGAATAATAAATATTGGAGACGAGATCTGAAAAGAAGTATTGCCAGCCTGTGTCTGCTGGAGGTTTTGATTTGATTGTTTTGTTCTTCATACCTACTTGGCTTGCCGGCAGATTAACTTGCTAGTGGTGAAGGCAAGGGGACAAGCTCTGTCTACGTTGCAAGCAGGTGACAGCGGGGTTGCACTTGAGCACATACTCCTTCTGGGCACGTGGGGAATTCACAGCTAGGATAGAGAAGCAGCATGGTTTTTTTCTAATATTTTCATGAGGTTCTGTCCATCCTGTAGTGGCTGGACTAGCTAAATTACAGGATCAACTGCTCTTAAACAGGTGTGCAAACTGAAGTTTAGCTTTCACGGAGGGTTTTCCTGAGCAAGCACTTGGAACACTTTGCAGACTTTATTCAGCTTTTGATTACTTTGTTTTTACACTAAATCTCTGCCTGGCTGCATTATGGTGGGGTGAGATCACAATTAAGTCTATTATTACAATAAGTGATTTTATTTATTCTAGTTTTCATCCAGGATTATATTACATGTGCTCCTTTGGTTGGGCACTAATAGAACCAGGAGCCACATTTTGTCCCTTGTCCTGATTCTGAACTTTTCTTACGCTTCTGTGAATTAGGAATAATTTCACTGCAGTTAATAGAAGTAGCCTGATATGAAATTAGTGTGCAATAAGAAATATGTCCGTTGTACTTATCCCATCTATGAACCTTCTGAATAAAAGCTGTGGGTTCAACTCTGATCTTCCTTATGCCTTATGTTTGCTTCATAGTGATATAACTTTAATGACTTCAGCAGTTACTGATGTTAGCATCATCTATTTTATACATACATATATATATATATCTCCATATATATGAGTAACCCAAAGCAGAACTGATCACTCTAATGCAAGACTCTTCTGTTGCAGACAGAAACAAAAGCTACTTCTTTCCAAACCTCAGCTATTTCGTCAGCTGTGAAATATTTCTTCCCTTCCCCAAAAGAAGTGGATATACCATTTATAAAAAGCA
This sequence comes from Rhea pennata, assembly GCF_028389875.1. Taxonomy (NCBI): domain Eukaryota; kingdom Metazoa; phylum Chordata; class Aves; order Rheiformes; family Rheidae; genus Rhea; species Rhea pennata. The sequence goes on along the minus strand of NC_084665.1, from coordinate 124,909,540 downwards.
AATATTAATTATACAAGGTTTAGTCACAAACATCTGTTTTCAGGTTCTAGATAAGCACATCCCTTTAGTTTGAAAGAAACATTCTAGGGAAAGGGAAAAGATGTGCGCTGCAGAATACCGCTGTGGGTTAATGCAAGCGGTCGGATCATCTTGTCAGGGATGATTCTGTACCTTGACCGAAACACAAGCAACCAATAGTTTCATAAACAGTGAAAAATGTATTTTTAGTAGGGGACCATGATGTCTGCTCAGCTGTCTGCTTGTATTTAGATTTTGGGAGCTTGCAAGAGGATTAAAACCACTTGTTTCTTTTCTTTCTTTCCCTTTTTTTTTTTTTTTTTTTTTTTTTTTTAACTTGTCACTGCAATAAAGTTGGCTGTGGCTCTGGGGAGTCCTCTGTAAAGTACAATGCCCTGGGCTATGGGAGATGGAGCCCTCAATAACTGATATGAAAGGTCCTTAATTAAGCACTTAGCATTTCAAGGCAGTTATCACGGCTAGCCCACAGACCGAGCTGGCAGTCCGTCACCACCGATAGGCCACCTAGATGACTAACGTGAGTTGAGTCGAGTCTTTTGTACTTTAGGCGAGGAGCCCCGAGGCACAGGCTGATCTGGTGACCCTCCCAGATACACTTTCTCTGCCGGAAGGAACTGGATATCGGATGTGACAACACTGCAGACGGGAAAGTTTTTTTTTTCTTCTTTTTTTTTTTTTTTTTTTTCTTCTTCTCCCCCCCCCCCCCCCCCACACCCCCGAAGAACAGGGATTGAGGAGAAAGTTAGAATGACAGTGGCACTTTCTTGGCTCTGTGTGCTGGTATGAATATGACCATACCAAATGAATGAATAATTATGAATGTATTATGGAAACAGAAGGGAAAACTCCGTTGCTGTGATGCACTGAATTATTTCACCACTTACATATGGCCACTGGTTAACTAAGAAAGTTAACTACGAAAGAGGCTGTCCCCCCAGTACCAGGCTCCTTCCCGTTTTATCATGGTGATTCTCTGGACATTAGAGCATAAATGTTTCAGCGGAAGTTTATCTTTATATTAAGGAGAGGGGAAAGACTTCCGTGGCATTAAAATGGAAAGGGTTAATGGAATGAACTATAGATTAAATTGTAAAGCAATCAAAGAAAACCAAACAGTTTATAGCAGACAACCATCTTCTGGTGTTTGGGTCTGTGTCAAGCCATGGATGTGGAAAATTAAAGCCATACTGAGAAGGGAAATGAACCATGTCTAATACATCCCCAGCAATAAAATGTTTTCACTAGGACTGTAAAACTGTGGCTTACATTAGGAAAAAGAAAATCAAACTATATGTCAATTCCACATCATGGGACATGAAGTGTCCACAAAAATTTATATTACTATTTAGAAGTGTTTCATTCTGGTGTTTTATTGTGATTGGATGCGCCCTTCTCAGTATCTTTTGACTGGTATGAAAATGATTTGAACTACTTTTTTAGCATTTATTTTACATCTATTACCTGTTCTATTACTTTTTATTATTTTATTGTGCTTGTGTAGAGGATTTTGCACAGTTTTCATTATAATGTAACATTAAGTCAATTTATTTGTGTATTACACGCTGTATAATTGCACCTTTTTTTGTGGAACAATTTGGATTTCATTATCCAACAAATCAGCAGTGTTACATTTTGAAAAGCTCTTGTTAGAAATCAAGTGCATTTTCCAACTAAGACAACAGAGGTCAAGTTTGCACCAAAGAGGGAGTAAAAGATTTCTTGCTAGTGTCTCCACCATTTGCACAGATGAAGAAGGTCATGGTGGAATAAGACATATTTGTCTCTTTAAGACAATATTTAATTCCTGTGGTCAAGATTAGTGGAGATAAATATTTGTAAAAAGAGAAATAGTGTAGAGCAAGGTGGTATGATATGGAACAGGTTTGGAAAAGAATAAATCAAGGCAAAACCAAGTGGGTGCAGGGAACATGTCAAATATGACAACATTTTTATTATTCTGTCTGTATCACTCTGTTCCTCAATTTACAAGTGTCATAAAGTGTATAACTAACACAGGCAAAACTAAGTGTACATCTGTTTGTGCAGATCTGTTTTGCCATCGATTTTCAGCTTAAACCTTTCATAAGACGTGGCATAACAACAACTGCATCTCTCTCAAAGGTGAACCGACAGCTCCCCTGAAAAAGAAATGAAAAAATAAAGTTTTAAATATTACCACAAGAATTAGAACAGATGTGAAGGCACAAATCCGCACCTTTTCTTATCTGCCAAAAACCTCTACCTAGATCCCTCAGTGTTCCTCTGTTAGTGATAATGGCTTCACCGAAAAGTAAGAATAAGTTCATGAGTAAATCAGCAGATTGTGCCTTGAAATCCTCACGCTGAGAACTTTCCACATTTGGACTTCCTGTGTCATTCAGGTTCCCGCAGTGACACAGTGGGACCATTAGTTTTAAGAGGGCTATCATTCACCCTCTCTTTTTTTCTAACAGGGCCTTTTAATTTAAGATACTAGATTTATGGGCAGGGATTTATACGTGTATATTCGTACAGTGCTGAGCACAACTGAGCTACAGGATCACTTGAAGCTTCAAGTCTCACTGAGTGATCCTCCAGGACATCCAGAAGTGCAGGAAACAAGTAAAATAACCTGGTTTTAGAGCTTTAAATAGCCTCAGCATTTACAAGGAAGTTAAAGTCCCTTGAACCCAAATGGCTATAGCAATAAGAAATGGAACAGTCTTTTGCAAGTGAAATTTTTCTTCTCATTTCAGAACTGTTTTGTTGTTGATAGAGTTATTCCTCTAAAATATTTTTCTGATAGAACTCATGCTCTCTATTGTAATTCCTTAAGGAACATGATTAAAGGCAAAACAGCTTTGGATTCTTCTCAAATATAAGCACATTTTTCAATGAATTCACTCTTGAGTGGTGGTTTCATGCCTTCACCTGCTTCATGCTAGTGAATGAATTAGGAAAAGAATAGACATATATTTCAATTATTAGTAACACCTTTTAACTCAGTTGTTTAACGCTTGTCTCCACAACTGCCTCGGAAGATCTAGTACTCAAGGCCTTCTTTACTTTGGTCTCCCTCCTCATCCATACATCAAATCTCAATGTATTTCAAGAACTCTCAGAGGTTAAACAAAGAACTGCAGAAAAAAAAAAAAACAGTAGAAAAATGTAGATTGACTGTCTAGGTCATATGGCCAGTAATACCTTTTTTTTTTTTTAGGCTCTGGACTGCTTTGTGTGTATGTTCTATATATTTGAATACTCTGCCTTTGATTGCTCCAGTATTAAGTGTCATATATTTAACATCACAAATTCTTGAACTGGTTTGTACAATTAAAATGCTTTTTTTTTTTTTTTTTTTTTTTCGTGAGACTGAAAGTCAATCTTTTGCTCTTCTTGAATGGTTCTTGATATTTCCTGCGATTATTAACATCTTTTGTTAATATTAAGATAAGGTCAACAGCACACAGACAACAAATATATTCTATACGGAATTCCAGTGCAAAGGTAGCAAACATTTACATACTTGGGCAGGTGGGTCTGAAAGAAATAACCAGTTCCTATTTCCAGATGGGTACTAATGCAAGTCTTTGCTCTTTTCTGGTTGATGGTCAGACATAGTAATCACTGGCAGTAACGAGCTCCATGATTTCAGAAGGAATCATCTGAACCAGGTTGAGCATGATGGTCCAATGATCAATGTTTTGTCTCAATTTTCCTCACTTTCCTGCAGGCTTAATGAGCCGTTTAAGGTATTCAAATCCAGAGCCCCAAAAGATATTCAGACATTTAATAACCAATAAACTCGAAGATGTGGACTTTTTCCGTTCCTGAGCTCATTTCTCCACCTACCGAGGGTAACAGGCTTTTCTCTGTAAAAGCTGTTGAATAGCCCTGATGTTTGCTGGTGATGGCACCACACTGGTCCATGGGCCAGACAGGTCCTGCTGGTTGGCAAAGTTGGCAGGATGGGGCCTGATGGCAGCTGGCTGGATGATGCCATGTTATTCCTTTATCAAAAGCCTGTTCCAACCATATACAACTCCTTCAGAGAGGAGCTGGAAAGAGAAAATGCCATAAAATAGTTAGGTAATTATATACTGCACTAATCTGCACCATGTAAGTACCTGTGATGGAAAGATACTGTTCTCCTTGTATTGCACATCAAGTTCAAAAGCCAGTTAGAAACCACAACATATACTAATCCTAGGTGCTTAAATGACCAGATGTGAGTGAGGGCATTGCTTTAGTCTCTATTTTGGCAGTTTGTTACTTTTTGTTCTGACCTTAATGAACTTTTCATGAACAGTTTATCTTGCAGACTATCTGTCCTTCCTGGTTAGGTTTTGGCTGTTATCTTATTTATGAATTTTAAACAAATGTTCAGTTCAACGGCGATCCTAAGAAACGAGGTGTTTTTGTTTTGAGGGCAATATCTGAACAAGAGGCACATATGTCAATAGGAAATTATCTATGTCTATTCAGAGTGATAGAAAATGGGGTAGCATATAAGAATTCTGAATAAGGTCTACAGATCTTTTCTAAAAGTAAAAAAAAAAGGCAAGCAAGGCAACATACTACAAGCAGAAAAGGAAATTGCTCCAAAATGCATTACTGCAGTATTATTTATCAATCTAAATTCTATGACTAAATCTTGCTTCTGTCACATTTTTAGCAAACATTAATTTTAACTGAAGTTTTAATTGATTCTGATAAATGAGAATAGTTCAGAACCTTAGAACAGAACAGTAATTTGTCAAAAAAACCTATGGAAGTGGAGATCAGAGCCAACATTTTCATCACTGAACAATCACTGGACAACCTAACAGTTAAGCATCTAGTTCACTTTCAGGGAGTTTAACTTTAGACATTGAGATCAAAAATATTTTATTTTGTTATGAACGGTAAACTACTAAATCTTTGTAGTTAATGATTTTCTTTTATGACAGCTTTTAACCATATACAGGTGATATTTAGTAGAGTCTGGACAAAAATGAGTAAAAATATTATAACAATGCATTAAACAAGGTGTTTTTATACCTTATTTTCACCTAACAGATAGTGTAATTTTGATTTTTTTTGATTTTACACTAATTATTTATAAAAATTTAACATGCTAATACTTTACAGCAAAGTGAATAGGGATAACTAAATCTGTATCTATAAATTTTTATATTTGAAGATAATTTTTATATTTGACAACAATTCTGATAACATTTTTGTCTTTTACAACATACTTGATGTCATAGCTTACTGTTATGAAACCAGGCTTAATTAAAACACAGATAGCACCACGCATGGAACAACCATACATATGTGTCATCAGAAGAAAAAAGGACAAAACTGAAATATTGGATTGCAAAGGACAAGATGTTTTGTCAAATTCATCTCCTGCAGAAATGTGCAACCATATAACAAATGACTTGCTTAGAGGAAGCCAAAAATACTAGTATCCTTCCTACTAAACATGATGGGTTGCAAGACCCTTCTTAATACCTTATAACAAATAAAAGGTATTTGGTGTATGGATTCCTGTGTATTACTGAGATTTTCAGCCATAATATGACAAAGTGAACAGAGGAGAGTAAGAATATTATCAAGGACCAACAGCTATACAATATCAGGGAATTTGTTCATTAAAACTTTGAGCTCATCCTAGGAACTATGCCATGCCCTGTGCTAAAAGAAGACACTTTTGTCTTACCTTCAAATTACAAAGAAAAAAAAAGAAGAAGAAGAAAATTTTCTGCAGTGTGACCTGTGGAAAAGTTATCTTAGAATTTGAATTATAAGAATAAATTTTGACCTGAACCTCTGAACAGTAGACACAACCCAAAACACGATAATAGATTGAGTAGAGGAAGTACCCTGCCTAATTCACATCTCTAGTACTGCACAGAAATGTTGAAATAACCCCAGCTGGCAAAAACGAACATTTCTTAATTGTTTTCAGAGGAACAACTCTATCTTATAATAGCTCCCAGAAAATGCAGACTCCTTCATTATTTTAATAATCTTGGCTCATGAAGTATTCCTGTTGATTTCTCCACACCTTGAGTAAGTATTAATGAACATAACTGCTCAGATTCTTTAATGGGCATTTGAACTAGATGCAGTGGAGTTACCCCAGAGATCTCCCATTATCTTTACTAGTATTTTTTCTCCCATGTTCAACCATTCATGCTCTAAATTTATCTCAGAAAAGCATCTTGAGTCCTAAAGAAGTGTTTGATAATAAGAATTCATAAGCAATGACTTATGCATAAGCAACGACCTATTTACATGCAATTGATTCTGTAGGGAGAAGGAATCTGAACCTAAGATGACAAACCACAAGACACATTGAAGACCCATTTAATTTGCATGCCTCACCCAGGAACAGATCTGCACACTGAAATGCAATTTGTCTCTTCTTTACTGTCTTACCCTATTCTTCTAGAAAATAACTGTTTAAGTGCTTAACTGTGCAGATCTGATAGAGTAAATAGAGTAGTCTTCATTCTATGATTCCCCATCTTTCCCCTAGGCAGAGTGCCTTCAGTAGAGTAAGATTTTGCTGGTATTTATGTGCAGAAAAGGTATATCAGAAAATAACTCCAAGTGAAAAAATGAATTGAAGGACAAGGCTGGGTGTACTGCACTATATATGGTTAGAAGTTCAGGTGCATCTGTAGCAGAAATAAATCAACAAAACTCATTTTTTTTTCTACTGCCCCATATTCCCCAGTCCCTCATTAGTTGGTTACAAGTGTTGCTGAAGGTAGAGAAGAAAAAAGCCCCAAAGTGCTATGACAAGTGAAATTAGTGTAACAAAGGCTCAAATAAAGAAGTGGGTTTTCTCGATGCATGGTTTTATAATTATAATTATTTTATTTTATTGTTTGCTGGGGAGAGTCAAGAGTTTCGAACAGTACTGGCACGTAGCTATTTCCTCTCTTGTGAGAAAGATGGGAGATGACATGTCAGTGCAATTCTTTGTCAGAAATATACATCTGCATGAAGAGAGTAGAGTTAAAAATTTAATCTGCAAAGCTATTTAGAGAGTGGATAGGCCTTGACAGGCCTCCCAAATGTATTAAAAGAACAAGAACAGCAGAGTTATGGAAAAAAAAGCTGTTGCAAGCAAACAGAATGAAACTAAGCTTTCTTGACAGAATCAGTTTGCCAAATGACTTTAAAATTGCACTATGTCTTGTAGTTTTTTTCTTAAATAGATTTTAATTTAAATGTATAAAGCAGAAGAAAGTTGCTTAACTTCAAAGACCTGCACAATCTTTCCTTGAAAAGAAAAGAAAAGGACCCTCATAGTGATGTTTAGTCAGGTCATGAGGCTGATGAAGGAAGGATGGATGGTTGAGCAGTGGCTTGGGACTCTGGAAAGCTGGCTTCAGATCCTGCCTATACCCAGACTTTGCGTGTGACTTTATGCAAGTCATTTGGTCTTACTGGATCCATGCTTTGTAGTTAAACAATATCCTCAGATTTGGCTTCCTGTGTCACTGAAGTGCTTATAGAAATGTTCCCCTCTTTACCACATGCTTCCCTCCCTGGGAAACAGAAAAATACTATTTTCGTTATTGGTCTTGTCGACATACAGAGAAAGCCTAAGCCTTTGACTTAGGGCATTAAATTTAGGTGGCATTCACCTTGCCTAAATATAAATGTCCAAAAGTTAGGCATCTATTTAAATCAGTCTGTCATCTTGACTCTTTCTGTAGTCAATGGAGAGTAATAGGCACCTCCAGAGGTCAGTTCATTCCCAGCGTTTGAGATATGCCTACTAGGAAGGGATGAATCACGTTTTGAAAATCTCTTTCTTTCCCCACTAGTGGTAGAAGAAACCTTGATGGCCAATTTACACTGATTTACAGCTGAAGACATGTATAAGAGATCCCATTGTCTGTACCAATACAGTACTCAATACAAGAAGATCTCTAAAAACCACAGTTAAAACAAAAAGTACTGACCAGTCAAGTATTAGATAACTGACCACTTTGTCCTACTCCCTTGAAGTTAGACCTGTATCTCTTACATTATAGACTCATATTGAAGACAGGTCTACACTGTTGTAGGACCCCACATGCCAGATATACTCAGCTCATAAGATCGTGTGGAGTCACTAACTGGGGGAAGCCCCCATAGCTATGCTGCAGGAGGATGCTCTCTTCCTAGCACGGACAAAGTAGAAGGCAGTCTCACTGGATGTGGTTGCGTTCTTTGGCTTCTCTTCCCATGCCACATGCTAGCCTCATAACATGCCTTGAAGCATAAAGTTTCAGGTACTGAAGAAGAAATCACTTCATAGTTGTAATTAGAGTAACTCCAAGGCCACATGTAATTACTGACCATGAAAAAGGGAGTGTATACACTGCTGGATGACCTCGAAAGACCCTTCAGAAAGCATTTGCTTGATATGAAACTATATTACTTTCAAAGTAGTGTGTAGATCGAAAAAAAAAAAAAAAGCCCAACATTAAAATCTTGCTAAAATAGAACACTCTTCTGCTCATACGATTCTTTTTCTCAGGAGACAGTGAGAATAACCTGTATGTTATAGATGCTACTCACCACTTATTGCCCTACCTTGGAAGGCTCTGCCAGAATTATAGGATAAAGAAAACATAGGAATTCATATAGAAAAAAAGTTTATATAAATTTATGTGGTATTCCATGTATAATATTTAGTTTAATGATGATGAACCTGCGGGCACACATGTTGACCCGATGAAGCCACTGAGACTAATGTAATTAAAAAATCTTTTCATAAAAAGAACACTACTTTCAAGGTTTTACTTCTGTATAAACCCATCAGTCAGGGTTATGGCTTATATTTACCCTCTTCCTCCTTTCCCCCAAGTTTACCTGAATTTCCAGCTTAAGATGTCAGTATGGATGGCTCATGTCGTTGGCATGATACAGATGATTCCTATCCTCTTGTAGGGTGAGGCTGCCTGAAACAGAGAGGTGTTGTAATAGATTTTAGATTTACAGACTACAAAGCAAATTTATAATTTAATCTGACTCTCTCTATAATGGAAACCAAAGACCTAGAAATGTCTCAATAAGTTTTGAATTGGATATTGAATATTTATAGAATAATGCTCTTCTATGATTTAGATAAATTGTCTCAATGGTTAACCATTAAAAATGTGTTTTCTGTTTCTTGTTTATTACTTGTTGGTAGAATATATTTGGGTTCCTGTTCATATTAGGAGTGGCTGTATTTGAGTTTTTTCACTGAACTGCTTGAAAGAAGGACTATAATGACGCACACACACACACAAAACCCTTAGCTATTGCTCACTTTAAGGTGTATGCATATACAGCAAAATTCTTTTCTTTCATAGAAGTGCTTGAAACTTTTTTCTGAGACCTTTCACTCAAGACTGTGAATTTTTGAATTTTGTCAGAAAATGACTCAAATAAGAGAAAATGATTATTTTTTTTAAAGATTTTCACAGTGCATTTCTAGTCATTTCTATCTGTAAGAGTGTCTATGTGTGTGTGAAAGTAAACTTCCTTTATTCTGAGGAAAATAAAGGAAACAATTGTCTCTCTGTGGTTGTCTTAACATACAAGAAGAATCAAGGGTTCTATAGTGAAATAGGAGCTCCAGATCCACTACTGTAGCAATTAATACCAGATGACTAAGAAAAAGTGAATAATCTAAAGTTAACAGAAATTGTATGGAGTTTTTCTGCATTAGTGCACAACACGATATGACTGAGTGCTCACTTTAACTTTGAGTAAGCCCCTAAGCTCTGGGTTTTTTTTGTGTACATTTTCTATTATCCTTCCTCATTTACTTATTTTCTTAGAGAACAGTAAGGAATTATTTACCACAGTTGCTTTCATCAAGTCTACTGTGAGTTCAGCCATGGTATTAACAGATTTCCAACTAACCAGTCTGGAGCTTAATGCTTTGAGAAAAACACTGTCTTTTTATTCTTTATTTCTACAGCTTCTGATTCATGGATTAGTGGGTCATCAGCAGGTCTCATTGATAGGAGGAGTAGGTCTGCAAAGAAACATAGATGGAACATCATTTTTTCATTCCAAAACCATTTCAAAATTTGTATTTTGCTAATACTGAAGTCTTTGATAATGATAAAAAGGATGATGGAAGAAAGTGGAAGTGTTATTTATTTTCTTCCCTATTATCATTTTGATCTTATCTGTTTATTTTTATATTTACATTCTATTCAAATACAACATTTTGGTAAAGCAGATCATATTTAATACAATTTAAAAATACATTGAAGTATTTAATGTTTTAATATAATAATATCAGATTAAATGATTGAAAATGAAATTAATAAAAATATTTTAACACTTTAACAATGAACTCTTTAATACCCCTTAATAAGGCTTTTACTTTGGATTTTTTATTTTGTATTTTTGGTTCAAACACTGTTTTTATCTGTATTCTGACTTAAAATATTTTTTCCCCAAATGCTCAAAGTACCTAGAGAATATGTTTCGTTTCCAGCACTACCATAATACTATAGCAGACTTGAAATTACAAGAATGCATTGTATAAAAATCAAGATTCCCTGTTGAGAAGAGTAGGGAAAACTAATGGATTACATAAACTAGGACAGAAAATGGAAAACAAAATAATTGGGAAGAAAATGCAGAGTCTCCTGCATGGTAATGCTAAATGGTCGGAATACAGGCCTCTTGTTCATGGTTATAGCAATGAAATAGAGATCTGGAGGGATTTTGTAGATGTGTCTTGTAAATCACTGGAGGCCCTGAATGTAGAGTCTAATACAATAATCAGAAGATATCTAAACTTAATTCTGATGCGGAGTGAAATTTTAATTTCTTGATGATTACGCTTTCTTAGGCAGCTTTAGAAATACACTACCTCTGTCGGTCTGAAGTTTAGCAGTAGAAGTGGCTAGGAAGCCACTGGGGTATATATATATGTATATCTATATCTTTTTTTCCCCTCCACAGGGTAGTTCATCTCATCCTAAGAAAAATGTTCAAGCTATATTAAGCGTTTTACAGTTCTTCTAACTGTAAAACTCTTTTTGTTTCTGCTCTGTGTTGAGCGATGATACCTGACCTAGAGATACGATTCAGCTGAACTGAATTGTGCTCTTTACCTCACACTGAATCCTGTCCATACGTGTATAGTTAAGGCAGATGAATTCTACCTACAGTCCCCTGAACACTCTTTTCTTCAGGTTAGAAAATAAAATAACATTTTCACAAAGGAGCAAAATTGAGCCTGTGGAAGAAGGAAAGAAGTATATGTTTTTTTTCTGTTTCCAGAGTCAGTAGTTAAAATTACCTGAATCCCCCACATTAAATTTGTTGATTAATAATAAGTTAATTCCAATTGCCCCTTATTTTGCCATGAAAAATGGCAAAAATGGAAAAAAGTTGGGGAAGGCTGTGGGCAGCGCTAGGGCTGGAGTCACTGCAGTGCCTGCTGACTGCAGAGCTCTGGGAGGAGCCATGGTGGGAACTGGTGGTGGTGGTGGTGATGGTGGTGTGCTGTGGGTCAAGCGGTGCATCCTCTGTTTGCAGGGGCAGGTGCGAACAGTGTCTAAACAGGGGAGAAAGGGAGAATCCGAGCGGACCAGAGGGAGCTCTTGAGCCAGCGTGGGAGCCACGGAGAGGCTGTGACTCTCCTCGAGCAGGGCGTGCTGCTGTGCTGTTGGGGTGTCCCAGGGCTTGGCTGGGTTCCCAGGGAACTCCGTAGGGACCAGAGCTGCTCAGCAGAGCCAGAGAGATGAACAGGCTGCTAACAGAGGTGTTAGCAAGTGCTCAGGGGAAAATAGAGGCCCCATGGTCCGGAGCTAGCAAGCACTGAAGTAGCCAAACTGAAAGCTGGGTGCAAAGTTGCCCAGGTGGTGGCTTGCAGGAGGAGCCAGCAAGCTTGAAGAGATTGCCTCTCTTTGTGAAATCCTTAGTCTTCTCTGGTCTACTGTCTGTTGGGCACAACGTCCCATCCATCCTAAAATTACGTCTCACGGTTTGTTTTTTTTTCCCCAGTGTAACACTGTTATTTGTGCTCAATGATAGAATTCTGTGACACTCTGTGAAAAATAACTAGTTATATTTTTCTTTCTGTGAGTAACTAAGATGAAATATATTCCAGTGGAAGTCTTAGAAACCACCATGTTGACCACTATCTTAATCTGCAGAGTTTGGCTACAGACTGAGACTGATTTGCTCTGAGAAAAGGGTCTTCTTTTTCCTTTTAAATTTTGCCTGGATGGCAGGAAATAGATCATCTATTCTTATTTATGCAGCTAGCTACTACACAAGAAGAGATTCAGTTCTTTTCATATAGAACTGCTCACTAAACTGTTGGATATAGCTGTAGTGTATTCCTCTCCTTTTAATTTGCCTAAATTTCCATTTACTTGGTTTGATCACAAAACTTAGAAGTGAAAATACAGAAGGATATGGGAGCCAGACAAATTATGAAGACAAGATTTCTTAGGAGCACAGTGGAGTAACTCAAAGTGCAATTTAGCCAGTCTATTTTAATGGAAGTTTTGCAGAAACATTAAACAATGGGAGATGTTAGAAAGTCTTCAAATATTAAATTATTCTTCAGAAAGTAATATCAGAGCTTGATGAGAGGCTGGATAAGTTAATCTTTGAATGCATGTACTAAAACTATACTAAAAATGATGATTTAAAGAGTTCTATTTACGAATACATATTCCCTCACCTGCTGTGTTATCCACCCATCCGCTGACCAGGCTTATGCCTCTCTAAGAGATCTAAAGTTACCATAAATCATGTTTGTCTGGATGCAACATTTCAGAAGCTCATACATTGAATGCCTCTGTAAGACCTCAGGATGTAAAATATCCTCAGGCCTTAGCTCTTATTGAGGAGTAATAATGTATCCCTTGCATTTAAAAGTCTATGAAGGGCATAATTTTTATTCCCAGTCTTAGCCTTTAGGTGTCAGATTAATAGGGTGTATAAGATTTAAACGTAGCATCTTGAGGCCCTGGAAGCAGGATTCATCTAACCTAATTTTAGCCATCTAAAATTTAGTGGCTCAGTTTAATAGCCCACACATGCTATGGTTCCTAGTGCCATCTGAGGCCTAAGGAGTTGCAGCTGGAGCCCAGGTGGAATACTTTAGGGCATCTCAAATGGCACTAAATGTTCATGTTTAGGTAACTAAGTGCTCAATGTCTACTTCACATTAGCTACCTAGGGTATGATTCAGTTCAGGATTAACAAACCCAGATTTAAGTACCTGCACTGTAGGTGCTTGCATAGGTGCTGAGTGTTTAAGTTGGACTTCAGGCACAACAATTAAACAGAAAAGAGAAGAGAGAAGTTGTCAAAATAGAGTATTACTAGCCTTGATTAATTCATTGAGAGTAAACAAGGTGTGACTTGCATGTTTGTAATGGGAATTAGTACAGTTTAGTTGCCCAAACATGTTCACCTAGTGTCTTTTGAGATATCCAAGGCTATGCCCCTTGATATTTAGTTTGCAGGCCAGAAGACCTTGAGTCTGCTAAAGGTCCTGTATCACAACTACCACGACAATGGAGCTGTCAGATACCCTACGATATCTCTGATACTTTAAGCAAGTGAAATAATCCACCACAGAACCTCAGGAGCTATTCAGCTGATTAAATGGAGATGGCTGTTGACCAAAAGGGAAGCTTAGTCATCTCGTGAGAAACTCATGTGCCTTGTGTGATTTGATGTACCACAAGACCTACAGGAGACTTGCATCCTTCTGGAATTTCTAGAATTAAATGTCTTCATACCAGCTGATTGCATAGCTTGGGTTTATGACTTTCTGAGAGTCAGTGATCAGGATTATTTAAAAAGAGTAAGACTGTTTCTCACCCCCCCAACCTTGAAACTGTATATTTACACTCGTATCTGCAGATCCTTTTCTCCTCTGTCTGGGTCTGTCAAAAATGAACCTGTTCCTAAAGCTGCTTAGTATCATTCCTGTGTTACTGCTCTTGAGCAAATAAGATCTGGAATATGTATAGGCACACCTGAAAATTAAACAAGGCAATTTCACCAAGACCTACTGTTCTTTAATAATCCTAACTTATAGCAAATAAATTTACCTATTTCAGATCCTTCTTCAGTATCTAGTTGAAAAGAATCAGAACTGCCATAATACACCCATTTAATAAAGTAAAGTTATGTAACAACTTGGGCAATTGATACTTGTATAGGTTGGTTGTTCGTGTAAACAGACATTCTGATCATTTTACTCTTAAGGAGTAACAATCTAAAATGTGAACCCTAAAGCTCGTAGTTACTGCTGAACTGTTGAATACGACCTTAGGCGCAGGCTGAACATGGTGCCCTCTCCTCCTCTGGAGATCTGAACCGTAGTCCTTATAGAGCTTATAGTTCCACTGCCTGTGCATGCCATAATGAATACTGATTGCTTTGCTGGGCTGATCGAAAAAGACACTTAGGTCAACTGGAGTGACCAAACAGACGTTGCAAAAAATGTGGAGGTAGATCCAGACCCAGGCTCCTCTCACAGCAGATACTGTAATTTCTCTACCCCCTCACTGGGGCTTATCCCTAGCTTTCATAAGGCCCGTATCTCAGACTGCTGAGGAAATTGTTAGAAGAAAAAAGCTGTGAAAAAGTGCATGGAGTAGAATCACACAAGAAAAGAAAGGTAAAATTGCAAACAGAAACAACCCTGTTGGAACAAGGATAGAAAGAACTCAAGTATTTCAAAAAGAAAAACAATTTGGAACAGCATAAAAAGGATTGAAGGAAAAGATAGAGATACAGAAGGCAGCTCAGGAACATCATGAAAGGTGACCTTTTTTTCCATCTGACCAGTTCAGGTGTCCTATTGGAAGTGGTGAGCATACTGATGGTTAGAATAGCTCGTTACTCTTAACTCTCTTTTCTTTTTATTAAGCAATAAAGAATTGCTTTATGCTTTTAGGGAGTGTATTACTCTGTGCATATACCTCTTTGCGCACAAGTTAAGGTGCCAAGAGAAAGCAGCTCAGAGAGGAAGGGTCACAACGGAGACAGGAATAATGCTGCACTAAGATGTAAAGTAGACTCCTGGCCTTCTCTTCCTCCTTCCCCCCACTTTGATGTACGGCTCATGTATAAACATTTAAATATTCTCATGCATTCAAACATGTGGGTTGCTTGGTGAATTGGTGCCCAAATATTTCTAGCCAGTCGGACTGCTAAAAGGGAAAGAGGTAGATCAGTAGATGCAGTTTTCAAACCTAACATTTTGGCTGTTGGTCCTATTTCAGTGAGTCTGATCCAGATGAAGAATTTAAAACTTTGTCTGCGCTACTATCTAGGTTCGTAGTCAGATGCACACCACCCTTAAGAAGCTCACTGGGAAGGTTTCATGTCTTCCTAGGGAAGTCAGCACACCGAAGAAGTTGCTTTCTAGGAATACCAGACAGGAAATGTTAATGGGAAGGATGTGCTATAATTTCAACCCTCCCACACAAATACTGAAACTTCAGCATATTTTTTCAATATTTCTATGAGATGTTTCTTTGAACTGTCCTCAATTCTCCCTGCTCAAGACTGGATCCAGGATTTTTCTTTGAAAAATGATGTATTCAAAATGCAATTGAAAAAACTTGCACAGCTGCTTTCTCTACCTACAAGATGAAGTACTGTGTCCAGGAAGTAAGAGATCTGTTTTCAGTTCACTTCTCTGCACATATTTCTATTATTGTAAGGATACACTAACCACTCAGGCTGTTTCTGCCTTTCTAGCAATGCTATTCTACTTGTCACAAAAGAATTAAGAAATAATTGAGTTAGAGGAGGCTGAAGAAAGATGTCAGCTTTCTATCTTTTTTTTCAAGCAGTTGGCTGGGATGTGGAGAATAACAAGTATTTAATTTAATCTATTTTTGCCTGAAGTTCATTAGGGAATTTTGAGATAACCACCCAGACTGAACTTCTACAGGTGATCTGCGATGAGAAGTAAGGGACAGTAACATCATATCCAGCACAGCTGGACTGGGTAAAAATAGGGAGAAACCACCTGCAGGCTGTATTTTAAGAGATAATAGTTACTGATGTGTTCTACTGAATGCTTGATCCAATAAGCATGTTCATATTCCCTCACTGGCTCAAGGCTGTCTGTAAAGATGAGTGACCACCACCTGGTGATCCTGGAGGACACTGCTCAAGAGATGAGTGCCCAGGTAGATCTGATGCTGAGAATGAGGCCTTTCAGAGCGTGCCCAGATTCTCAGCGTCAAGCACCTGAGAAACTTTTACTACAGTAACTGTGACACTTAGAAATTTGGACACCTTCAGAGTCAAATAGCAATGGGAAGAGAATTCGATAGGGACAAATTTAGATTTAGGTGCACAAATTCCATCTCTATGCTACTGTAGGCATTTGTGCTTTACACACACATTATGCTTTACACACACATTAGCACTTATCTAATATGAAAATAAAGTAAAATAATAAAATGGGGGAATAAAAGACTGGATAAGCAATTCAGAGGAAAAAGTATATTCAGCACATTAATCTTTTTTTCCTGTTCATGAGTTATTCACAAATAGATTTATATCTTCAGCAAATCATTGTGGTTCATTATTTGCAGTGTATGATGGATCACGTAAGTCATGAGATTCTTGTTTAATTGTCCTCATGTTTTTTAGAATGCTTCTGCTTCCATCCAAACATTTTGTTTTTTAGCTATGATTAAATACATCCAGGTTTGAAAGTGCAACATTTTGGTACTTTCTCAGCCTAAAGAATGACCTCCGCTGAAAGAGAATGGAGTTGTCTTTGGTAACCAGACAATGCACAAGGTTTTGGAATATGTAACTCTTTTGAATAACTCTGACCAGATTTTCTAGATCAAGAAGCAGATGTGCGCATTTGCAGCTCAGGAGCTTCTACACTGAATTTGCAAAGGTGATCTGAGGAGGGCAATACCGTTGATATTCAACCACAGAAGATAACTGTCCCTAAAAGAAAAATAGAGAAAAAAGAAAGAAAGAAAAAGAAAGAAAGAAAGAAAGAAAACTCAAAATGTTTCTTTTCCAGTGGGGAGAGAAGAAAAGAAAAATTTTGCTCAACTGGGAATCATAGATGTTTGTCCTGTCCATTGGACCAGCTATCTCAAGAACATGGCATTGGAAACAACTTCCTCAGTCATCAAGCCTGGTTTCTGTTATCACAGGCCATCACTTCACAACTGTTCAAGTTTCAGCTCGAGAAGAAGTAGTAATTTAGCTTTTGTTTAATCTCATTTTTCTCTCTGGTCAAATGCTTTTCCTGAAGTTCCTTGTTCTGACTGTTAGAAACCTGTCAATAAGTTGAGATCTGGAACAACTTTCACATTTAGGATTTAAATCTGACTCAGTCCTAGAAGAATCAATTCACTGAAGTGCAAAGGTACAAGTATTGCATTATTATACCAGGTACTTACTGATCCCCT
This sequence comes from Rhea pennata, assembly GCF_028389875.1. Taxonomy (NCBI): domain Eukaryota; kingdom Metazoa; phylum Chordata; class Aves; order Rheiformes; family Rheidae; genus Rhea; species Rhea pennata. Next base: position 124,892,090 of record NC_084665.1, on the reverse strand, counting down.
GATATTCCTTACTACATTGCCTCTGAACACAAGCTAAGATTGTATTAAAAACTTTAATGCTCCTAAAGTGGGATTCAGAATCTCCACTGATTCATATATGCAGAATTTGCTAATTACTTTAAGCCTAAAGCCAAGACCAGAGTTTTCTAAATCTTTCATAATGCACTTAACTATAACATAACCACTTATATCCAGTCATGTGTTGATGTAAATTTATCCAGTACCTATTTTGCTTTTTTGTCCCAGGCTTGAGACAGACTATATCCCAAGCCTGTCCAAAATATTTAAAGCTATCTTCATACAACATTTTTATGTATTTAAACATCTGATAAAAGGTAGGTTATTTCAGTTTTTAAAATATTCATTAGTGAATTTCTTTAATTAAAATATTATTCTGGTTTGGATTTATTTATTTATTTATTTATTTATTTTTCCTATGTTAGCTTTGAGAAAACAGGTCACCACTGCAGATAGATTGCAGCAAATCTGATTTATGGTCAAACCCTACAGAAAAGGAATCCCTATGAAATATTCACTTTGATTCAACTGCAGTGGGAAAATGTAAAAATAGAGAAAGCTCATGACATGCTATATGAAAATAATTCATTCTGCTGTATATGAAAAATGAGGGGATCCGGCAGCATCAATGATTCATCCTCTGCTAATACAAATTCAAAGTAGAGGAAATGCTGGATTTTGTAAAACAACAGCCTGACAAGAGTTAAGCTGCCAACTATTGTTTCAGATCATTATTTCCTGAAATATGGGGAGATGATTATTGTGTTTTCACCTGCTGCAGCTTCCTAGCGCACTATTAGCCTGCACAAAGGGGTTTCTATCTAGTTTGCACCATCCACAGACATATTAAGATTGTGAACAGCTGGTGAACTGTTTTGTTGCTGTTTTCACTGCATGTCATTCCTTTTTCAGAGAATATCCTATCCTATTATGCTGATGAAATTTCCTTTACCAACATGTTGGGTCAGCTACTCGGTGTAAATCAACATAGCTTCACTGAAACCAACAGCAGGATGTGGATTTACAACAGAAGGGAATCTGGCCTGCAGATCTTAAGACAAGCAGATAATTCACAGCAAATTATTTATAGGGCGAGTTTCACTTGATTTTCTCTTTATGAAAATCTTTGATGCATGCTGCATTCTATTCAAAATCACTTTGCAATATTTCCTTTAGCAAAAATATCCTTTAGACTGCAGATCTCTGCAGATTGCAGATGAGAGGGATTTTTTCATGTTGCATTTATATGAAGATAAATGAGCTTCTCAGACTGTTGCAGACCACCTCCTCTTGCATCCTTGATTATTCAACATAAATATTTATATATATAATTTTAATATTATTTAGTTAAATTATTTGCTTTTTTGAATTCAGCATCTGGAACCATGGAGGGGTAGGTTCTATCGTGCAATCTGTTGGTAATAATAATACATTGACCACAGTGGAGGAACCCCTGAAATTTGTGATTATGTCCACATGGAACTGTATATGTCATTCTTCTTGGTGGAAGAATGGTGTAGTAGGTTGCATACAGCATCTAGGAGACAAAGATCCTGTTGCAGAATCCCTTCTCACCTGCTCCAGCAGATCACTTTAGGTTCCCTATATTTCAGTTTCCCTATCTGAACATATATATTTTGGAGGGATTCACATGATCTTTTAGTCCAAAAGCTAGAAATTTAGTGTGAGAAAAACTAACAGGATTTCTTCTGTACTCTGTGCACTTTATGGGAAATTTGTTCCATCTATTTTACATATAACTTGGAATGGGATAGAGTTGCTTCATATTCACATGAGGAACTCCTTTTTTCAGCTACTGAGAAATGTCCACACCTTACATTATTTAAGTTGACAATGCATCTTTATGTATTTTTTTGAAATTTTTTAATCAAAAAACTGTTCCCTATGAGGTTGCAGATAAATTAGTATTTGCATTTTTTTAATATAGTTTTCTTCTCTTTCTCTTTAAGGACCAAAACCTTGGTCATGCTTTTTATTTTAACTTAAGGTCCTGAAATAGCCTACTGAGTTAGCCCTTCTGTTTGAGGTATTGCTTCTTCTCTCCCAGTGACAATAGTAAAGCTAGCTATTAATTTATTTTCAGGACTTGCTCCAACGTACCATTTGCAAGGTGTAAGTTCCCAAGGCCTTTGCCTTGAAGTAGGGCTAGATTTAGAACTGGAATCAATTCCCTAAACAGAGATGTCTACTGCCATTTGAAGTGTCTAAAGGCAACTGATACAAGCACATGATGCTGGCAGATGTTACACAGACCCTGTGGAAGACTATGGCCAGTAGCTGAAGGTCAGGCACTGAGATCTTAGGGTACCTCAGATGGAACTAGAAACCTGTTTTTAAGCAGCTGAGTCAAGATACGGGGGGTTTCAATGATCTTAATATCCAGAGGCATCTTAGATTCTGCGAAGCATTTTGCTTTATTTCCAGCTGCTGTTCCAGCAAGGTGTTAGTCTCTTGTATGCCCTTCAACCTCAGGCAGACTTCTTGGATTCTCATTCAAGAACATCTTGGCACCAAACACCAATGGTTGGGCAATAACACAGTGTACGCATCAAGATTCAGCTCCAGGGAAAGGCTACTAAGTTTAGGTGTGTTCACATAGGTATCTTGATGTACCCTAAGTTCCTATTATAGTCAGTAGATATTTGGTTAATAGAGATCAACTGAGTTGCACCACAGGCACATCTAGTGACATTTGAAATGTCCTTCCGTTCTCCAGCTCTTGATCCAGAATAGCATGAGAACCCTTAGGAGAACCCTTTAGTGCTGGTGTCCCTTTTACCAGAGCCATGTGGATATCTCAGACACCCCAGGACATTTCAGATGACACTAAATCTTTATATGTAAGCAAATTAAGATTATCTACATTGAATGCTGTCAGCTGAACAGCCCTTTAAGTACCATTCACTGTACAGACTAGATTTCTATTGTCTATAATAGGAGCTTAGACCTCTACCATAAATATGACCATGTAGACACCTGAGTTGTCTTCATCTCAAACTGAATTCTGTATCATGGAGAAATATAGAGCAAAAGGTCAATCTGAAAGACATAGAAAAAGCACCAACAATATGTGTTTTTCCTTAGAGGAAAGAATACTGCTCCGTAATAAAGATGATGATATCTTAATTTCAGTATTTGCTGCTATGCAAAACATTTTCAGATACGTACCATTTCCTTTCTTTTAGTCTGACAAGAGTGTAAAAAAAAAAAAAAAAATCCGTTAGCTGATTGAAGGAACACATGACTACTGAGTTGCTCCCTTGTGTTCTCCCTGTGTTTTTCTGGTGGTGCAGTCCAGCATAGCATGCGTGGCTGAACAGTAGCACAGTTTATGCCTCTTTTCTCACATCCTCAAAACATCTCCTTTACTGGGACTAATAGGTCCACTGTAAGTGCTTTAACAAGTCCATATAAACAACATTAGCATATGCTCTAGAGGCCACTTAAGACAAAGCAGGTGGTGACCTTAGATATTTTAGATATATTTTTAGATGGAACAGATTTTTTTCTAGATATCAGTATAGTCCTGAAACAAACTTCCAGCTTCTTGCTTTGGACAAGATTGGGGAAGTTGAGAGCATTTATTTATGTGCTGCTCCTTGCACAGGATTTCTCTCATTCAATCTGAGATATTTAGTCCACAGCAGTCTATGATATGGATGGCTGAATGCTTTTTATAAAGAGAGATACAGCTCCCAGTTTAGTTTTACCTGGTTTAGATATCCGTTAAAGGATGTGAAAAATTTCTCTCATAATTGTCTATTTTTGTCCATTGACTTAAAGGGAAATGAGCTGGCTGAGATGCAGACAGGTGTTGCAGATATTTAAATTAGGATAGATAAATACCATCATTGCTTCCTGGAAAACGTTAAGAAGAAAGCTTAAGTTACTTGTGAAATGGAGCAACTCAGGAGAGATTTTCAAGACAGCAAAAAAATTTTACCTGAAGACCTATTTTAGTTATAAAGGACTGTGGTCCATCTCTAAACTTTAAGTTCTGTATAGTTAACCAAGAGGAAACAGATGTCCAAGGAAATAGGTATTTCAGCATGACATCAACCCTTTTCCAGATTTGTCATTAATTTATCATTAATTATCTTATCTAAAGATAAGAGGAAATGAGAAATTTTGGGGAAAAGAAAGACACAAAGTTTTAGCTCTTATATTCCTAGTATAGTATAACCCAACGAGATGTATTTCCTCGCTGCTTGATTACTGAGTGATTTTCATTCCGTGTCCCATAATGGAACAATACTTTTGACTGAAACCAAAATAATAATGCCCAAATATCATCAAATTACAATTTTATTCTAAATTCTAAAATATAAATGATACTTTTTTTTCCCCCTCATCATCTGATCACTTTAAAAGACAGAGAGAAGCTAGTTCTTTAACTGGTACGTGATGGGTTTTTTAATGCTATACTGATTTCAATGTTCTCGTATACGTGAATTTCTCCTGAGTCTCAGCACAAAAGGTACTGCTAATGAAAATAAAAATTTTAGCTCTATCAAGGTAAGAATCAGAAGCTGCCTTCTCCCAGGAACAAAAAGACAAATGAATGACTTAGAAAATACATTAAAAATGTCACCATACCATTAAATGGCCTATTTTTAGATGGTCTGCTGGAGGCACACCGCTCATGTTAAATATATATAAGCCAAGAATATAATGAATTGTCCCTATACAAGGACAACTCTGAGCTTTGAATCCAAAATTCATCCTCTGTTGTCTCCTAGTCCATTGGAGTATTATCAGCACATAGCATAAGCAGAAATATAATTTTTATTTTAATACAATGTGGCTTTTGTGAGCAGCTTTTATTTTGGAAGGTAGGTTCAGGAGGTAATAATTACTGTATGCATGGCATGCCAATCTGATCAATAGACTGCTGAAGCGTGTGTGGCCTGCTCTGCCCAGCCCCACCATTTGCAACCTAATTAGCAGCTGCTCAGAGATGGGAAACAGGTGCAGATCCGGGCCCAGGCCAGGGAAGTCTGCCTGTAATTAACAAGGAAAAAAGGGTCAGATATTGGGAAGAATATCAAATCTTGGTCCACTGGGGCTATCATGCTGGCCTCAAAGGCATAGTCACCTGAGATCTTAGGCATGCTAATGTAAATTATGCAAGCTTTCAAACAACATGGCTGCATAATCAGTTGGCAGGGAAGAAATGACTGGCTGTTTTTGTGTAGTTTAGTCTGGTTAAAAAAGAAGAAAAAAAAGGAAAAGGAATTCAATTTTCTTACTGTGTTGCTTTTTTGTTTTGCAAATAACAATGTTTTGCTGTTCGGTAAACAGGAGCGAGAAGCTCTGACTTCTCTACTGGCAGTAGAAGCAGGCAGGCACATCATGTAGCTCTGAGATCTAATTTAATCGCTGAATTGAGTGAGCACTTCTACACGCATAAAAATTAATTCTGGATTAACAGGGATAACCCTTTCTGGCAGTTGCATGGGTGTCATGTAAGCTGAAAGTTGAACCCTCTGTAATTTCCAATGGCCGTTTCCTAGCTCTGTTTGAATAACTCACGCCACACCAAGTTATTTCTCCTGCACGTTCGAAAACGTCTGACTGTTGGTTGATTTTGGCTGCGGCGACGGCACTGAGAGCATCAACCGGGGTTCCGGAGCCCATTTTGCTAAGCGGAATATTTACATGAGAGAGAAAGGAAGGTTTTTTGCATCAGAGAAAAAGGTAGGAAACTACCCCAAGGTAGTTACAATGTATTGATGACTTGAGAGAACTTTCTGGATGCCAACAGGTACTTCAAAGGAAGTGCTGTTTCCCCAAGAGGCGAGGCATAATCCTTCAGTTTGCCCTTTGAAGTTTAACTGATTAACTTCTGTTCTGCAGCAGAACAGAGGCCAATCACGTGTATTTATACTAATGAGCCCATTACAATACATGTCTAATTGAGATATTATAAATATGTCATTATGGACAGATGTACGCCCCCATGCTCAGGCTCATGTTTATCTTTAAAAGAGGGAGGTATGGGGGAAAAAAAATTAAAAAGAAAAAGGGGGGGGGAAAAAAAGTAACAGACTTCTCTGTCTCTTCCATTGTAAAATTTATGTAAATTATTTAAACATACTTTTAACAAAAGAGCAGCAAGAGAATAATGTTTATATCTGATTTTCACCAATCTGTGCAGAATACATCTTTCTTTTCCTCCTCTTCTACATCTTGTTTCTTTACATAATATTTTACATATTTCATGTAATTTCTCAGAAACACCATAAAAACTGAAGTCTATAGTCAAGAGGGAGAACTCTTTTTTTTTTTTCCAGAATCCTGTTTTTTGATAAATGTCATTTTGAAACTAGAACTGTTTTGCAACTAGAAGGTCTGTGAAATCATTCTACCTGTTTGGATTTATCCCATTATAGGATTTTTGTTCAAAGTTCCGATTCACAAACATTTTCCAAATTCTTATTTCCTACTCTATTTTAACATGGGAAATATTTATAAGGCATTATCATTATTCGTTATTATTTACATCCAGGCGGAATCAAGCAGCAGAAATCACAAAAACAACGCAAGCTTTTGAAGAGGAAGGATGCTCCCATGCCTAGAAGGTAGAACTAGACTTGAATGTTTCTTAAAGTAAATATCTTTCCAGGATCTGCAAGTAACTGTGGGAACTGACCTGCTGGGAAGTGCAGGAGGTGAAGAGTTGACCTCCAGCGAATAGGTAGCCCGTGGGAGAAAGTGGGGAAGCCACTGGGGAGTCAAAGAGCCCACAGCCACCTGTAATAGTAACTCATTGGCCGTAAGCAATGCATCCGCACTCAGCCAAAGCAACGACTCTTCCCTCAGATGCCTGATGGGGTACTGAGCCACACGCAGTAGAATTAAATCACTTACCCAACGTCATGCAAGAAGTGCGAGGCAAAAGTGGAAATGTATGCCCAGGCTTGTATATTATTCTCGAGTATATCATTTCCTTGCTCTAAAGGGAAAATCCATGCAATTCTGGCTTAAAATGAAAAAGAAACACAATATTACTAGTTTTTGACTCAGTCATGTTCTGATCATAAAAGAAAATTTTCTGCATACTTTAAGAAGTTAAAATCCGTATATTAATGGATTTACTATAAAATACAATGAAGTGTATTATTCTATTAACATATATTAATATAATAATGCATTGTTATAGGAATTAATTAGTCTAGATATTTAAATAAAAAATACAATATATCCTTTACATTTTATTTACTTACTTTTCTTACTCTAAGAAAAAATCTAGGAGTAAATTCTCAGAATTGCAGCATTTCTGGATGCTGGTCCAATGATTGTACATATAGTCACAGAAAACATCTCTAAACGATTGATTTGTAGTAGTCATTTGCCTGATCTTGCACAGAGTATTGAAGATTATTAATGCTGCTTAAGAACCAAGAATGCATCCATATTCATTGTTTTCTTAAAAAACTTTCTTGTCCAAATAATAGCAACTGGCAGGAGTTATGTTGCACCTCTCTGTGGCCTATACCCTAATATAATAGAGAGTATCTGACAAAGCAGAATACAGCAACTCCATAGCATGCTGTAAAATGAAAGCAATGTGAGTTTTTTTTCAATATCAATAACCTCGGTTTCTCGAGTCTTCTGAGGAAAAAGGAAATGACTTCAAGAAAAAAGCACTTTATGTCTAGAGATGACTTGGATCCTACTGTCATTTGAATTTGACAGCCTGAATTCCCTAGATGGAGGTTTTTTTGATTATTCTTGTTCAAAAATTTCAGTGCTGATTCTAGAACAACACTCTTTATACCTAACACACAAAGTAAAGGAAATATTTATATATATTCTACATACGTGAAGTTATACACACAAACACTTACACACACACACCCCTTTTTCAAATCTTGAGTGACTTGAAGTGATTAATTAATTATTATGGTGCCCTTGGGACAGGAATATTATCTCCAAATTAGAAGCAGAAAAATGGATGCAAGCAATTCAAGTGATTTATTCAAAAAATTGGGAGCCAGCAGCAAAGGAACTAATTATGACTCATTTCCAACTCCATGAGTAGTCTATATTTTTCTGTAGATTATTCAACAAGACATTGGAGCCTGCATGCAAACACCCTGATCTTCAGAAAAATTTGCATTGAATTGAACTCTTAACTTTATAAGGGCTTGTATTGATAATACCATCTGTGACATCCCACTTTGTGACACAAACTCAACTAGAAAATAAAAATAAACAGCATTTACTGTTGAACTGTAAATATCACATTCAGTGACCTAGTATGCATGTAACACACAAACATTTTTTAGTGGATCCAAGGAAAGATACCATCTCTGTTAACTAATTTTATTTTATTTGTATCTGTAAAGAGCATGATGGCTGACCTAGCCATACTCCTGTAATTTAAGACAGAAGATAATACACTTAGAATAGCAGTGTCATTGGAGCTATGATGATCAAAGGAGATAGGAGAAATCTTGACATGATTAATGTTACTAAGTTGAAGATAACTTTCTAAAATAAGCCACTGTTGCTACAGAATATATCTCATGCTTTTTAGGAACAGTGATTTTAGCTGAGTGGCTCATAGAAGAGCTATTTGCTTCTTTGAAAATGTATACTTTTTTTTTTTTTTTTTTTTTTTTTGCTATTTTTTTCCCCAGCTACTGTCATTAACCCTGTCCAGTCACCGTTACAAGCACCAGACAAGTAGGTAATCCAACGCAGAGGCAGTAAATTATTGCTAACCCATTTGTACCATCTGCTGCATAAGTGTCTGTTGATGGAAGGGTGGTGGGGCACCTGGTGACCATGATGTCAAAACAACATTTGTAGAGCAGTCAGGGAACAGCAAAGGGGCTGCATAAACAAAGCATCAGAGAGGGCGAGAAACTGAGATTAGCAGAGGCTCCAAAGAAGCCCAAACTGATGTTGTTCTGCTTGGTTATTTTGAGAATCCTGGTCACATACGCTTCTAACCTTTCCAGAAAGTGTCAGAACAAAGCAGTGCTAGCCCAACAGCCTTCACAGAAATGGAAGCACAGTTGAATTTTGCTGCTTGTAGGTAACAGAAGTGAAGCAGGACCATTGCTGTTACAGGAAATCAGAGAGAATAAAAGGGGAAAAGATGAAAAAGGAAGGGAGCTGTGGAGAGTCCGGCTTGTGCAGCATGTGGCTGGAGGAATGGGGAGGGAAGAGAAAAGCAACTGCTGTTGCTTAGAGGGTGTTGTCTTGTTCTTCAATGACAGATTGTGTCTCTGGGGCTTGGTGTAGGAAAAAATGACAATGCAATTAAGGCTGGTTTGCCATCATCTGTACTTCATTTTCTTCTTTTGCCTATATATAAAGAAATGTGACACCTGCTATAAATCTTTTTCTTAAACTACTGATGGAATAAACCATAAAATGTTCAATCTGAAGTCTGTCCAATTTTACCCATATTGAATATTCTCTCCCTATACTTAACCTGACTCTGAAATGGATTTTGCTAAGATATTGAACCTGAATATTCTCCCATTTCTAGAAACAACTTTTTTTAAATAAAAGATTACCATATATTGTGACTGAGTTAATCTCCATTTATAAGTGTTTGCAATGATTTTTTGCTCCAGAAAGACTGAGATCTCATGCCGTGTCCTTCCAACATTTGTGATTGATATTCATGAATACAACCGATCTTAGAGAGACTTTTAGACATATTTTTAAATGATGTGGTAAAAACTGTCTATGGAGTGCACTTTCTTGCTCTATTTTTATTTCTCCTCGGTTCCCTCTATCACTGAGAGAGTGCATTTCTTGCCCTGAGATGGCGATGGAACTGTAACACAAACTTTTAAGTTGACTTGATTAGGTAAGGTTCATTGCTGGAGGCAACGTTATGCAATACCTGAAAATCTTACACATTTCAGATAGTGAATGTTCTTTAGTGGCATTTATGGCCTTTTTGTGTTCATCTACATCCAAGAATTCCAAAATGTACGTTTTATGTTCAGTAACTGGCTTTCTAAAAATTCTTCTTTTCCCCCTCTTTCTTCTCCTCATTCCTTTCCAAATAACGTTCTGAACACAAACAGCAAATGCAGATGCATTACTTATTAAAAGCTTAATTGTTTTTGTCATTTTTAGATCTGCTCCACCTGTTCCGTTGTAATAATATTTTGCATTTGCATGTCTAAAATGGTGCACAAGAATTAACTAGCACAAATTCTCACACTGAGTTAGAGAACAAAAAATTCAGTAAAACATGAAGTCTCTTACAAGGTATTAGCCTACTTGTAGGAGGGAGATGTTCTCAGAAGTATTGTTTATTTAGTCCAGATGGTCAGAGAATTCAGGTTTGTTGCTTCCACGAGGCAGGTTATCAGGTTTCTTTTGCCTGTTGTGGTATCTCACAAGTTTTTTTGAATGTTTTCTCTCCTATCATCTTTAAATCTTTTAAAGGAGTGTGAATGTTTATGTTTCTTGCACCAGCCTCGGAAGATTTTCTGTCATACCTGAAATATTATGCTAGTGCAGCTACTCCTGGTTCATCAGATACCTGTGCTATCTACCACACACATCACAAATCTACCTACCTATCACAAATCATATTTCACATCTGATTATATTTTATATATGTATAACTTAAATGAGCAAAGGTTGTGTGTACACAACTGACACTGTTACTTGGCCTAGGAATCTGAGTATACTTACAGGATATAGCCTAAAAGATTTTACATTAGAGGAATATCACATCCTAAACTTAGATTTCTTTAGTCTATAAAATGTTCATTTTTTATTCACGAATTCCTCTGTTAAAAAGGTAATACAAAACAAACTAAAGTTTTAGTTGAACCCATAAAAAAGATCTTCTCGTGTTTAGTGGACTTGGTGTCACAATATCTCCAAACACATTTAGACTGTGGCCCGAGGTGGAAGAAACTACTTGAATAACAGTGCTAGAGCATTTTCAGATACTGATTTACTGCCTTGGGAGAGAGTCCTCAATGTTCCATAGCAGAGAAATCTTGACAGCCTTATTTTATGAAGCAAAACAAATATGCAATTTTCTGTGATAATGAAGGGCCATTAAACCTTTTCCTGTATCTTTCGGATAAGACACACAATTGAGGTTCTGACCACATCTGGCCATTAGAGATTCAATAGCACTTTTTATCTGGCTGTGTAACCCTGCCTGCCTTCCTGCTTGCATGATTTTCGTCCTGTTAGTGTTGAAGTTCATTTAGCTACCCCAGCAGCTCTTCTTAGTTGCAGTGTATGTGACTTTAGTTTGCCTACACAGTTTCTTCCTTTAGTTTCTTCTGGGAAACGATTTTTTTTTTTTTGTTTGTTTCTCAGTCTGGGTTGTAGTGAGGTGCAGCCCTTTTTGCCAAACAGTACTCGTTTTCCATCCAAGGAAAACGCTCCATCCAAGCTGCAAATGTTATCCAAGATTTATATACACTGCACAGTAAGGTCAGTCTTGCACTTTTATGGTAAAGTACCAACGAGCCACTGATGGAGAAAACAATATGAGTGCCAAGTAATTTTCTGAAAAAATCAGCGAGCTTTGTAATACAGTTTTTGAAAATATCTGAGAGAGAGTTCAGGTAATGGTATATCCTTAGCTCATTCCTATAATCATAGAATCATAGAATCAGTAAGTCTAAGAGGGACAAAGGTCATTCATCTGAACATGAAATTCAAAATAATAACTGCCTATAAATCTGTGACAAATATTTGCTGATTCCAGAGCATCTGGATAACTTTGTTGTATATGCACCCATTCATGTAATCTGGAATATTGTCTTATTTTCATAATAGCAAAGTTTGCCTTAGGGTTTACTGTTAATTAATCATGTCCAAATATTAACCGACATCCGTTCTTGGGTGTGAGCAAAACTCCCCCCCAGGGCACCTCCTTTGTGGAAAATTTTGCATTTCCACTTAGAAAGCAAAAAGGATGAATGCGCTGAGAAATAGGGAGGTTGTATGCAAGGGAAGAACAGCTCACACTAGTAGAGGGAAGACAGGGAAAGACCAGCTGGTTCCTGGGAACCCACAAAGCAGGAAATCATCTGCTTTGACAGAATTTGGGTAAAAGAAGGGATAAAAAGAAGAACAGGTAAGGAGGTGCAGTCTTCCCTGAGAATCACGCTGGTGTAAATCCAAATCAACTCTAATGAGAGGTCCCGTTCTTTGATCTCACTTTCATTAGTTTTTCATTCTTGGATATTCTGTCTAGCCTTAGTGGAGTATGTGGCCTTGCAGCAGAGCAGATAAAGATAGAACTAAATCTATTGACATATCTCATGTGTTAGAGGAGTTATATAGGATGAAAAAATAACATTATTTAAAAAGGATTAATCTATATAAGATCTTAGCATAAAAATGTCTTGCTGAACTTGCTGTAACACCTTAAAGAGGCATGAAGATGAATAACATAGGACAGCACATATCTGAGCCATTTTTCTTTCACCTAAGGATGAACTGTCTGAAAAGGCAATTCTATGGAATGAGATTATTATAATGTACATAAACAAAAGATTCACATTGAGACAGCCTGTGAAGTCTGTGAAGGGTAGACTTTTAAAATTATGAATTTTATGATCCTCATGTTCTTTTAACAGAATGGTGTGGTTGTATGGCTGTCAATGTGCACAAGTTTTTTAGTTGTTGGGGGTTTTTTTTGCTTCTTGGGGAAAAAAAGAAATTCCAGAAGTTATATCATCTACACAAAATTTGTTAATAAGAAATGGAAAGTTTGTTACTAAGATAAGAAGCCTTAGTAGAACCTGTGTTAGCTGAATGATTTAAGTGATGGCTTAATTGTTAATTAATGGTGTAAATGATGGCAATAGTAGGTTATATCCCTTTATAGGGACCAGCTACCAGAGAGGAATTAAGTATATACTTCAACAGTACTCATCCTCTCTGTTTTCTTGCAGCCCTGAGATTCAGGGATCCTGGACTCCACTTCTGCCACGTCTTCATCTGTACCTCTGTGTTATTTCTACGCTAGCAAACTGAACAACGCTTTTCATCTTAAGATTGTCTGGCACAGTCTAGCTGTGTCCATATGATTAAAATCTCTGTCCTCCAAAACTAGCTGACTACCTCCAACTCTCCATTGGGAATAGTATTTGGCCCATGCTAACTCTTGTGCTATTCATGGGAAATGTCTGAAAGAGTCCTAGCTGGCCTAGGAAATCTGTGCCAGGGAACATCAAATAATCTAAAATTACAGATGATCAAGATTGAGTGCTCCTGCCCTAGCACTGCATAATTTACTAGTATAACTATGCCCAAAGAGGTTGCACTCCCACTATATTCTCATGTCACTGTAGATACATATCCAAAAAGAGCTTATTTCTTTCCATCAGCTGTTAGAGAGTGGGATGCAGCCAATACTTGTTAAATGCCTACAGTGTAGATACCTATTTATGATCCCTGTTCTCCATGCCCCAGGGCAATTCACCCACATGAGTATTTACCTGCCAAAAGGCTAACAAGTCTCAGCAGTGTGGACTAACAGAATTTTTTAAAAGTCTCATAAAGATCAAATTTAGGTGGTTTGTCACCACAAGGCCTGCTTCTGAGGCAACAGGCAATCTCTTTTCCAATTTTAAATCTTTATTAGTAACTAAATGCATGAATGCTTTCTAAATGAAAAAAAAAGTATTTGAACAAAGAATAGAATGAAAATCACCATTTCCAGCTCTCCCTTGAAATTCTCTTTCCTTGTATTTTGGAGTAAGATTAGGAGAGATTTTTTTTTAAACTCAGATGTATTAACAGTGGTTTGATTTTTTTTTCTCCTGTCTGGAATGTTCTTGTTCATATCATCCATTCTTGTTAGACCACATCTGGAACACTGTGTCCAATTCTGGGCTCCTCAGTGCAGGAAGAGGTATCAGTAAACTGCAGCGAGTTCAGCAGCAAGTCAGCAAGATGGTTGAAGCTGGAGCACTTGCCCCATGAGGAGAGGCTGAGGGACCTGGGCTTACTCAGCTGGAAGAAGAGATGACTTCAGGAAATGAGGGTATTAGGAGAGCTAATAACAGCTATCCAGTACCTTCAAGGTAGGTATCAAGGAGAAGGAGCCAGGCACTTCTCATTTGTACATGCTAGAAAGAGAAGAGACAATGACATAAGCCGAAACAGAGAGGTTTAGATTGGATATAAGGAGAAACTTTTTCACCATGTGACAGGTGACACACAAGCAAGCATAGGACTAAGGATGATGCAGCCCATAGAAGAGGGATTTGCTCTGGTCGGCTTCCCAAGAGTTAACAAAGCCTGAACCCAGGATTAACCACAGCTGGAGTCACCATGCCTAGGGGTGCACCCTCCAACGACCCCATGACTGGCAAGACCAGACAAAGAAGAGGGGACACCGCAGATTCACACCATCAACATCTAGGTGCTGTGCAATTCCCCCAAGAATGACCTGTTAATGGATGTACTGCTACCAGCTGAGCAATGTGGTGGGCTGAGCTCTGGGTCATCTATTGATATGCACAGTTATTGACTGAGGCTGTACTGCTTAAGTGTAACTAGGGAGTGGCATTGTTTGAATATAAAAGAGAGTAAGCCACATTCCTGTGTGTGGCTTTGGACCTACGGCCCACCCATCAGTGGGGACATCCTTGATACCAGCAGCTTGGTGAGAAGAATCAGAAGAAAACTCTTCCAGAAGAGTTGCCCATGAAGGGCAAGAGCAGTTACTGTAGCATGCACCCGTTGTTTGAGAAGGAAACCTCTATCAGAGGGGCGGACCTCAAGGAAAGGGTGGGAATGGTTGTTGTATGGTGCATCCTTGATTAAACAGTAGTGGTCTGATATGTGTATATAGTTTCAGTTCTGTTATATTTCTAATTTTGCTATACTTTTAGCTTTGTTATAACCTTTTATCTCTAATAAATTCTCATACTTGATCTTTCTGATGTTTTCTTATTACATTGAGTTCTCCCGTGACCCATGGCTAAGAATTCTTTTGTGGATGACACTTGTTTTAGTCTTTCTTGTAGTCTTTGCTGAATTGCTTTCTTGCTCTTGTAAAATATATTCAACATCACAGATACATGACAGATAAGTGAAGATTCTGGCAGATTCCAACCTCAGGAAAACAAACCATTTTATGTCTAAATTTGTCTCAAGTTATCTCTGTATATATATATTTTGACAACTTCGTCAACACAATTTCACTGTGCTTTTATGGTGTATCTATCTATTCCTTGAAACCCCTCAAAGTAGATAAGCAAAATTCAGATGCTGTGCCCAGCTTACTGAGTTTTCACAGCTCCAACTATAGTTTAGTTAGTTCAGAGAGTTTTGGAACAATAACTGCAAATAGGAACTGGAGTCTTCAAAAGAGTTGAAAGAGAAGCAGCCATACATGTGTGCAGATATGCTTGTAAGCAAATGTGCATGTATGTTTCTCCTATGCAGTCCCCTTTTTTACATTCCTTTACAGACTTTAGAAATTTTTATATTCTAAAGAAGATTGGCTTGGGTTATAGTGACTCAGATCTAGATCACCAGGTCTACTTCTTGAGGTTCTACCGAACAAAATTAGCCATATAAGGCATGCTTAAAGTTCGGATTATGTTTGGACTAGGCAAAACGTGATGTCCCAAAGCAGGATGGCTAAACTTATTTTACTTTATTGTATTGTCTAGTGCTGATGTTCTTTCAACAGAAAATAATGCATTTTTTGCAGATTTACTATGCCAGCCATACATTGGGTGCAGTATTCATGGCTGAGGTCCATTGCTACCTAGGACACCAGAAGAATATAAAGACGTACAGGATTTTGTATAAGAATGACAGAATTAGTAAGGTTGGAAGGGACCTCTGGAGATCATCTAGTCCAACTTCCTTGCTCAAGCAGGGTCACCTACAGCATGTTAGACAGGGTTGCATCCAGGCAGGCCTTGAAGATCTCCAGAAAAGGAGACTCCACAACCTCTCTGGGCAACCTGTGCCAGTGCTCCGTCACTCTCACAGGGAAGAAATTCCCCCTCACGCTCAGGCGGAACTTCCTGTGCTTCAATTTCTGCCTATTGCCTCTTGTCCTGTCACATGGGGCAACTGAAAAGAGTTTGTCCCTGTCCCCTTGACACCTGCCCTTCAGGTACTTGTACACATTGATCAGATCCCCCCTCAGTCTGCTCTTCCCCAGGCTGAACAGGCCCAGCTCTCGCAGCCGTTCCTCATAGGGCAGGTGCTCCAGCCCTCGGATCACCTTTGTAGCCCTACGCTGGACTCTCTCCAGTAGCTCCATGTCTCTCTTGTCCTGGGGAGCCCAGAACTGGACACAGTACATGAGATGAGGCCTCCCCAGGGCTGAGTAGAGCGGCAGGATCACCTCCCTCCACCTGCTGGCAACACTCTTCCTAATGCACCCCAGGAGACCATTGGCCTTCCTGATCACAAGGGCACATTGCTGCCTCATGGTCAACTTGTCCTCCACCAGCACTCCCAGGTCCTTCTCTACAGAGCTGCTCTCCACAAGGTCAGCCCACAGCTTGCACTGGTGCCTAGGGTTATTTCTCCCTAGGTGCAGGACTCTGCATTTGCCCTTGTTGAACCTCAGGAGGTTCCTCTCCACCCAACTCTCCAGCCTGGCCAGGTCTCTCTGAATGGCAGCACAGCCCTCTGATGTCTCAGCCACTCCTCCCTGCTTGGGATCATCAGCAAACTTGCTGAGGAGGCACTCTGTCCCCTCATCCAGGTCATTGATTAAGAAGTTGAACAGGATGGGACGCAGTACTGAGCCCTGGGGGAAGTCGCTAGCCACAGGCCTCCAACTGGATTCCACGACACTGATGACAACCCTCTGAGCTCTGCCTTTCAGCCACTTCTCAATCCACCTCACTGTCCACTCGTGTAACCCACACTTCCTGAGCTTCTCTAGGAGGATGTTATGGGAGACAGTGTCAAAAGCCTTGCTGAAGTCAAGGTACGCAATGTCCACTGCCCTCCCCTCATCTACCCAGCCAGTCACGCCATCATAGAAGGCTATCAGGTTGGTCAAGCGGGATTTCCCCTCCGTGAATCCATGCTGGCTACTCCTTGTTCTCCTCCATATGTCAGGAGATGACATCTAGAATGAGCTGTTCCATCCCCTTTCTAGGGATGGAGGTGAGGCTGACAGGCCTATAGTTGCCTGGATCCTCCTTCTTGCCCTTTTTGAAGGCTGGAGTGATACTGGCTTTCTTCCAGTCCTCAGGCACCTCTCCAGTTCTCCAGGACCTTTCAAAGATAATGGAGAGCGGCCTGGCAACAACATCCACCATCTCCCTCAGTACCCATGGGTGCATCCCATCTGGGCCCATGGATTTGTGAATGTCAGGCTTGCCCAGAAGGTCTCTAATCCTTTCCTCCTTAACCAAAGGAAAGTCTTCCCTTCTCCAGACTTTCTCCCTCACATCCAGACTCTGGGATTCCTGGGGGCTGCCCTTAGCAGTGAAGACTGGAGCAAAGAAGGCATTCAGTAAATCTGCCTTCTCTGTATCCCTTGTCACCAGGGCCCCCGCCCCATTCAGTAGTGGGCCCACATGGGCCCACATATTCCCCAGTCTTCCTCTTGCTACTGATGGATTTGAAGAAGCCCTTCTTGTTGTCCTTGACATCCCTTGCCAGACTTAGTTCCAGCTAGGCCTTAACCTTCCTCGTCGCATCTCTACATACTTTGACAGCATTCCTATGTTCCTCCCAAGTAGCCTGTCCCCTCTTCTGCATTCTGTGTACTTTCTTCTTCTGTCTGAGTTTTGTGAGGAGCTCCTTGCTCATCCATGCCGGTCTTCTGCTCCCTTTGCTAGAATTCTTTCTCCTTGGGATGCACTGCTCTTGAGCTTGGAGGAAGAGATGCTTGAATATTAACCAGCTCTCCTGGACCCCCTTTCCTTCTAGGGCCTTAACCCATGAGATTCCTCCAAATAGGTCTCTGAAGAGCCCAAAGTCCACTCTTCTGAAGTGGATGGTGGCAATTCTGCTTGTTGCCTTACTTCTTTCCTGCAGGATCCTGAACTCCACCATCTCATGGTCACTGCAGCCAAGGCAGATCCTAAGCTTCACATCTCCAACCAGTCCTTCTTTGTTGGTTAGGACAAGGTCCAGCAGGACACCCTTCCTTGTAGGCTCCTCCACCACCTGTGTTAGGAAGCTATTATCGATGATAAGAATAGAGGAGACAACACAGCTATCTCTATACTGGTAATCTATACAGCCAGATACTGTTTTCTGGCCCATACTCCAACTGGTTGGATATTTTCACACTATAAAACTCTTTCAGCCTTTGAAATTAATAGCAATATTCAAAGTGCCTGTTGGGAATGGTCCCCGGCCCATACTAATTCACAGATTGTTCTTACTGTATGGCAGAGTGCTAGTTGGCCTGGGCAAAAAATATTTTGAAAAATTGTCATCCTAGGAAGATAACAGTATACTCAGTGAAGGTAGATCCTGTACCCAAGATCTTACAGTGTTCAAATTACCAAAATGAACAAAATTTGTGTGTCTGTGACCCTAGCAAGACCTGGTAAAAACTGTTTTAGGAGCAGACTAATGAGAAATACCTTAGCTGAGATTTTTTCCTTTTAAATTATATCTGTAGTTATAAATTTTCACGAATTTATTTTGTTATTCCCATGTTTGATCACTTATGTATATGAGAAAATTCTAGATGGAGCAAATTGATATGAAATTTGACCGGCTTCCACTACCACTGTAACACATTTCTGCAGCTAATGAGGACAGGAACCGAGTTCCTTAAGTGAGTACCATGTATGTGTGCTAATTCACTATACATTTCATAATTTTGAACATGAAAAACAATCAGATTTTGAAAACTCAAACTTGTTAAAAATAAGAAAGTAGAAACCTGGGAAAATTAACTATGAACTGTTCTTGCAAAGTATAGGAATAAAATGTGCTGCTTACAATAATAGGACTTAAAATCTGATGATTCTTCATGTTCCATAGATCTCTACAATCATCTGAAGCTGTTCTTTTAAAAGCTATTTAAAAAACTTAATTTATTTTTATTCTTTTACTAGTGCCAGAAACTTTGTTTACAATATAAAATATTAAAAGTTGTAATGGGGTCAAGTCAATCATTTTGCTAGCTAGCTTGTTTGGAAGGAATGTACATCCTGTTGTTTAGAAAATATAGAGTTGTCCTTCTGTCAGTTTGGATCCTCATCTTAAATTTTTTTTGTGTGGGCAGAGTCCTGTCCTAAAGGGACATAAAAAGATCTCCCCAGGCACAGGAAATTCCAGGAGCTTATAGAACTTTCTGCCTTAGATGATACAGAATAAATGAAACATTGCACAGCTTTTGAGAAGGGGGGATTTTTATTGATCTAGTTTGTTTTATATGTCATCCTTTTCAGATAAATTGTTGCAGGATATCAGCAGCTTATGCTACAGGAGTCACAGCTTAGGCTAGTTCTAATCATGTTTATTAAATGCCACAACAGGGAAATAAGCCAGCTTTGACATATCATGTCATATATGACTATTGCTTGCTACACACATCTAAATAAAAACCAGAGGATAATGAAGAATCCTACAGCCAAGCCATGATAAGCAATAATCTGTCGGTAAGTCAATTATTTGCTAACCTGCGGTGTTTTTCCTCCACTTCATGTCTCTGCTTCTTCTTCCTGCTCTTCCACACATATAGGTTGGGACATGTATGAAAATCTGAGTGCCTACTGGTGCCAAAAAACAAACCTTTGCAAATAATGATAATTGGAATCATGAAACTTTTTCTGAGCATCTTTATACTGAAGGGGAGCATGACTGTTGACACCAAAATGAAGAGTATGTAGTAGGAGTAATGAAAGACATGTTTATCTGGCAAAGTAACAAGCCACAATGCTCATTAGAGTAGGACCAATGACTCTTCCCTTTATCAAAACAATAGCAAAGCAGCTGGGAGCTCATGCAACAGAAATTACTATAAAGATGGCTGGTAGGAAAAGCAGAGACTAAAGGAATAATCATATGCATTATGTAATGTATGTCACATTGAAAACTACAAGAAAGTAACAGCAAAGAACTGATGCCGTATAGAGATACTGTATGAATTAAAGCAAGGTTCCAAAGTACTGTGTGGAGTTGAAAAGTGGGTGAGATAAGAATAATTAGCAGCAAAGAGTAGAGGAAAAAAAAAATTAAAAATCTAGTTTGCCAAACCTGCGGCAGAGATTTTCAAAGGTACTGAAATTAATGGGATCTCTGTAGTTCAATCCTCTAGCTGTTTTTGAGCGTTTTAACATAGAAGCTTAATATTGAGCTGCTAGACCCGTAATTAGGTCCTTAAATCAAAGAAAACTGATTTTCAGAGAAGCTGACCTCTTCAGTTTATTCAGTTATGTAGTTATTCAGAGTTCAGCTCTTTTGAAAACTAGGCCAGATCGATTTAGGTCTTGGGTATATAGCCTGGGGATTTTGATCTCCTAGGACATCTTGAACAGGTGTCAGAGGGTTACAGCCTTCATGTCCACTTGATATTGCAGAATGAAGGTACCACAAAGGCGTCTCTGTAGAAGAGGCAGCCTGAGATGATAGAAAGATTGAGAGCCAAGCTAGGGTCCTACTGCCTTAATGTGAGACAGTCTCAGGAAGGATAACAGATTCTCTTGGGATGTACAGACCTGCTCAGGTGTTTTTCTCCATGTCAATCCAGGTAGGAAAGTGCATATGAGTGGAAGAAGAGCCAGTGAAGAAGATGAACTTGCAGATAGGCCACCAGCCCACAATTCAAATGATTTGGTTGAGTTGCTAACGCCAAGATACCTGAGTCAAGGCTAGCCTAGAATATTTCCCTTCCACCTCAGTTTGCCTTGCTTCATGTCAGGGTAGGAAGGAATACTTCTGAGAGCTGATGGGGTTTTTTTCTGCCAGGCTGGCAAGGAATTGGTGATGTGACAGTATTTGTTTCAGGCTTCTGTTTGAGATTTTAATTTCTTGGTTATACAGAAAATTCTGAAAAAAAAGACAAAAATAATACCCTATTCCAAATGGCTTCCATCCTCAGAGGATTTCCCTTTTGTATCTCATTTACTGCAATCTATCTCATTTACTGCAAGAGAGGCAAAATAGTTTCTTTTTTTTTTTTTCTTTTTTTTTTTTTTTTTTTTTTTAATCCCGCAACAGACAAAGACTCTTTAGTCTCCTCTTCAGCTCCAGTCTGGTCTTGCCTAGTCTCTTCCACAGCAATGTTAATACAATAAAATCTAAGGCAAACTGTGAGAAGCTCAGCTCAGCTGCTGAGATAACTAAGCCCTGCAAATATATAGATTGATTCTGTGCTTTTTAACTATGGGATTTTCAGGTAGTGACAATATGCCAAGGAAAGGATTAATTTAATACTCAAGTCTCCCCAAAGCCAGAACTTTGTCTGGTGCCAAGTACAATTACAATGGCCTTGTGTACTGATCCCATATTTTAAACATCTCATTTCTCTCCTCTTCATTTCCCTTCTTCCTTTCTGCTTTCCAGCTCTCTCTTCATCATCTCCCCTTTCCTTTCCTCTTACTCTTTACCAATGTTATCTGCTGAGCAAACGTACCCACTGACTACACTGCACGAGTTAATCAATTAGAGGGACAACGATCTTCCTTCATGGCTGTGACAGTGCATCCTAAGGTGAGGAGGGCTGAGCTGGAAGACAAATTCTTATATTACATAATTGTTCATTACATGAAAGGACTAAAACTGCTGTTAAGAGCAAGTCTGCAGCTTGGAAAAGTACAAACCACATGACCTGGGCCAGTTATAGAATGTAGAAGAAAAGTGGCAGGGTGAGACCTGGGAACCTGCCTATCAGATTATTGGAAAGCAGGTGAGATTTTCAATAACTGTTCTTAATGGCTTCACACATAGACTGATAAGGGCTGGAAGGAGCATTGTGGCCATCTCCTCTAACATCTTGTATTGCACAGGCCACTAAACTGAACAAATCAATTTCTACAGTAGGCCTACAACTTGAGTTTACTTGTGCTAACTTGTGTTGTGATCATAACAGCATCAGTACTGGGTCAGAGCACCATTACTGAGTCCATGTGGTCCAGCCTCTGATCTGATAGTATTTAGTCAGAAAACATGAAAACAAAGGACAAATTTATAGTGCACCTTTCAGAAAGATATTGCTAGAGTTCATTTTAGCCCAAGAAATAAAATCTCATTCGTGTTCTTCCATAATCAGTGGGAAGAAACACAGTGGCCCTTCCAGTAGATCTCCAGAGCACTCAATTTGGCCCTTGCCATGAACCTTAACCCTGAAGGAATACTTTTCTTCCTGTTATTGACTACAGAGTTTGTGGAGAGTAACTTTTCTAGACTGAAATCAGCCTTTTTGAATGGCCTTCTCTATGTCCAAATGATGGAGAATTAATATGGGTAAATTAAGCCTTTTAAAATTCTTTTTAAGCAACTGTTTTTTAAGGGGAGAGCTCAAATAATTTTGTATAAAGACATAATTTTCAAATAAAAATATCAATGCTATCTATAACAATAAAGTAGTAGCAATAAATACTGTTAATTGGCTTAATCCCTTGAACCTACTACCCACTAAGCAGTGGCAACCCCTTGCCTAATGGATTCCTAAAGGATAATTAGTACAGTAGACATCAGGTAGCTAAAAGAGTGTCAGTGGCACTATTCACAGGCTCAAAGTATAAGAGTTTGAAGATTCAATATCATGATTGTTGGTGTAGCTTAAGGAACACACAAATTAGTCTTCTGTAGATTTGATCACTGTTTTTTTGCTTATTTGTGTCCAGGCAGTGGAGAATATAGACAGAACAAGTTTATGAGCTCAGAAGACTATAGAGACACCTTTGGACATCTCTGTGCACACAGTTCCCAATTTAGACAATCCCTTACTTAGCCTAACTCTTAAACACCATATCTTGTATGGCATAAAAATAAACTATTCATACAGTTATATTTAAATACAAAACAGTCAAAGGAGTCCTATTTTCCCCTATGTTTTCATCCACCCCCTATTTTCATCTTCCTACTGCTTGTCAAAGATGCAAAATAAAGATCCTGGCTCGTTCTGACTATAATAAAATTATTTGCCCCCATTAGCAGCGAGTCTGATTCTGGGATTGCAATCAAATTCCAGTGCAGGTAATTGCATTTTGCATGGCTTAATGTCCCTCAGCTCTTTTAGCTGCCTTCACTTCCTGTCTAAATTTGTGTAGCATATTGTCGAGGTTATTCAATAGCTGACACATTCCATGCTTGAAGTGGCTCCATTTTCTATGCAATTTATAGTTTGTGTTGCTGACATATCTGACAAAGGGGAGGGGGATGAGATGTGGATTTTCACTGAGACTTGATTAGTTAGTAATTTATAATCTTTCCATGAAAGGTGCTAGGAAAACGTGAGAGATTATTATTGCTGTTAGAACAATAGGGTAATTCTCCTATTTCCATAAGATCTTCCCTTCAATAACTAGCAACAAGAGGCCAAGGGAAAAAAAAAAAAAAAAAAAAAAAAAAAAAAGAGGAAAAAAGAAAAAGAACTCTTGACCAAAAGAAAAAAAGTATCTGAAGATATTAGAAGAAAATCCTTCATACCTGATTTTTTTCTGTGAGCCTGTTTAGCTCTATTCATTTTTGTTTGAATTGTATAAAACTGTTGAAACAAAATAATTTATTAGCTCAGTTTTATTTGCAAGGAAGGTTCAGTTGCCCTTTATATTATTGTTATATCTCAAGACAATGTTTCTTTACTTATGAGCAGATGTTTGAAATCCTCCAGGAGATTTTTATAAGACTATGGAAATGAACTTGGCATGGGTACCGGTCTCCCAGGTGGAGCGGGTGAACACAAGCCTTCTTAGAAGTCTCAGATCAAGGCTAGTCAGAAAGAGCAACAGAGCCCAGCCACCAAAAGCCTAGTGCTTTGGTGACTGACAGGTACAGGCTCTTTCTGAAGCATAAAAAGGAATGCTAAATGATCTCACTGACAGAATAAATCTTCTATTTGTTTGGTCTGGACCAGATGTGCTACAGGCTGATGTGGAAATGTCTGCTGATGCCAATCTCAGTTTAAATCACAATTTGGCAGCAGTTCTTTTTTTTTTTTTTCTTTTCCCTGTCTTCTTTTCACCCTCCCCCCCCCTCATTTTTTCTAAAGTTGCAAACCCATTCTGTGCTCCTAAAAAAAGTTTCAGTAATGATCACAATTAATTGAAAAGGTCTTCACTTGACTTTCTCTAGGAGTGTGAGGAGCAGCCTTTCAGGCTGTGTCACCTGCATAGCAGAGGAGCCACTGTAAAGTCAAGAGAAACCCTTCAACATGCCAAACATCAAGTCCCCTGCCCCATCCTAATACCATCTGTCCCAATCTAATCTTGCATATTTGGACACCTTTTTAAAATTTGGTACAGCACAGATTGGTGAGATAGTTTTATTTAGGTAGTTTGACAGTTTCCCATGGGCTGGTATAAATATCCTTGTTTTCTAGAATGTCAAAAAAGTCTAGTTTAAGCATTTTAAAACAATGAAGTGTTTTAAAACCTATATTATCTTGGCATCTAATGAGAACTGCCTGTCATGCCTGGTGTCATCTTCTCCTGCAAGAAGATGACAAATATATTTTCAGCACCAAGACTAACTTTTTTTTTTTTTTTTTTTTTTTTTTTTTTTAACCTCAGGATGTGAGGTCAAAATGTCCTTATTTTCCCCTATATATAATATTTGTAGAGATATTTACGGATATTAAAATTTCAGCTAAAGCAAAAAGAAAAAAGGAAGCAATAGGGTTAAGATTATATATAATCATTTATAGTGTGATAAATAATCACACGAGAAAACTCAAATTTCACTGAAAGCCTTGGTAGGGTCAAATAAGTTTGGTATGCATGAACAGAAAATCTCTAGTGTATGACTAAAAGTGCTGAATAATAAATTAGCATGTGAGAATGAGTTCTGAACATACATGGGAAGAACATTTCTCACCATTTAATTTACCTGAAACTGAACGCAAAAGCAGCTTTCTATCTGCCTTGAATCCAATTCGATTCTCCAGCAAGTGGATCCAGCACCCAAAGAGGGAAACAGATTTCCTCGTGATATTTTGACGTCTTTGCTTCAACCCCCAAATTGAAAGGCAGTGAGGTTCAAAGAGGAAGAGAATGTTTTTCTAGCTTGTTTCCTGAACCAAGCAAGAGCTGAAAGTCTGTGGGAGGTATTCTGTAGCTGCTACCTGCATCTCATTTCACCTTTTAATCCTCTAGGTCAAGAAAAGAACTGAATTTGGAAATTAGATTTTTTTTTTACTGCCAGATAAAGGTGGACAGGCTTCCCAGGTAAATCAAGTTTTCCAATCTCAATAGCCAAACAATTTGTATTTCAATCAAATGTAGCCAATTCTTTGATCAAAATGTGATACTAGAGGAATGTTTGGGGTCACTTGAATAAGAAAGAAAAATAGAGACAGAGCACCAGGGATGAAGGATACAAAGTTAGCACAGAAAGCATCCATATTTCTTACACTTTGGTTTAGTCATACAAAGTACAAAGAGATAATTTGAAAATTCTATGGAATGTATAGGTGGCTTCTGGCTGGTGCAATAGTAGCAATAGTAATAGTAGCAATAGTATAGTAGCAATAGTAAGGGCTTCTACTGAGTACCTATGATCAACAACTAGTTTGGAGAAGCCCATTTGCATATATATTCTAGGAGGACCCAGTGGACTAAATAGTTTTCAGTATGCCAGGATGGAAGCAGTAGCATTCAAAATAACCATTTTAGAATAGATTCAGGGTGCCCTGAAAGTGAATTATAAATTTTTGAACCCCAAAGACAAGTCAAAGCAACTTACTTGGAAGGATGAGTCAGACAAGCCCTCCTGAGCTGGACTCACTAATCCTGCTACTAGGAGACTTCAAGTGGTAACTGTTTTTTCTAGAAGTTTTCATCCACTGCATAAGCAGCCACTGACCTTATATACCAATAACTTCCTCAGCAGAAGCAGAAAGAACCACTTAACCATTTTTTTTTTTTCCTGTGCAGAGGAAGCAAAGATCCCTGGTTGTGCAGCTCATTTTTCTGAAATTACTGGAGGCTACCTATTCTGGCATAGGAAAAGGTGTCAGTAAATCCATACCCACTCACTCTCTCTCCATTTTGCAGACTTCTACTTTATGTTGCAGCATGAAGCCACTTCTTAGTGAACTCCTCAGCAAAGTGGTGGTGACCCAGTACATCAGCTTTCACATATAGCCAACATTTGATACATTGCATGGTTAGGCTAGGTAATTACAGACTGGTGAAACTTCAAAGCTTGCATTGCTTATCTGCTGATGAGACTTCATCACCTGAGAAGCAAATATAAGTTAGAGACTTATGTTAGCTTTTACTGTTCTTTTCAAAACAGATTTTGGGGCAATACTTCTGGATGGTCCCTCAAACGTGCTATCCAGGAATCACTAGTTCTTTACTCTTTCCTTATTAGCACCTACAGAGGACATTAGGTAAGGTCCTGAAGCACTGGTGTGCTACCAGTAATGGTCTGTGTATCTTCTTACTTGATATTACAGGGAGAAACAGATGAGACCTTGTGAAATTACTTAGACCTTACCCATAGACTTCATCAAAGCCATCTGCACTTTGACTGCTGAAACAGTATACTGTTCTGTGGTTCTGTTAGATGTGTCCTTGCTCCAGGAAAACCTGACAGCAACAATAGCAAAAAAGTATGAGTGAATATAAAGTATATACTATAATGCATATTTCATCAGAGCTCAACAGCTTTCTCAAACTCAGAATAAATACTATCCTTCCACTGTGACTCCCTAAATATAAACACAACCCAAAGCCTTTCCAGAAAATGATCTGAACTGTGAGTCCAGCTTCTCAGGAATGCTGTAATTTCAACCTACTACTTACTTTGAAATTATATCAGCAATTAATACACTAATTTAGAGAAGCAGCTACTTTAAATATCTGATTTCGTTTCTCCGAATTCTGAGATCAACTGTTCCTTTAATTAATATGGTAAGTACATGCTTTCTTTTCTTATTTAAAATGTCGAAGTGTCAGATTGTTTCTCTGCAGCTCAAAGATGAGAAACGTGTTTACAAAATAAAATACAATGGTTCAGTCAACACTGAGTAGTAGCTGTACTGAATGATTTCAGAAATGCTACAACAGAATAGGATTATTATTATGTTACAATATAGCATTACATAATTATGACATACCTTGACATGTGTTGGGATGTCTATCATGCAATAGTGTTGCTGAAACTTCATGAAATAACACTAAATACAGTTAATACAAAACACGAATTCAGGCTAAATAAAAACTGATGTATTTTAATAGTGAAATGAATCAACTTTTGCTACAGAGTTTTTGACCGATGTTTTATCTCAAGTAGATTTAGATCTAGATTTTGAAATATAGTTTCTAAAAAAGTTGGTTTAGTTTAAGCAAGGCTATATTAAATGACATCCAAACTTGATAAACAGTAGTGATCTTTTCTAATAGACAGAAAATCTAATGCTAATGCTTTTAGCACAAAACATTCAAATATGATAGCTTAAAATAAGATAGCTGTTATCAGTGCTCATTTAGAATAATTAACCATTATTTTACTGCTTCTATCTACATGTGATTTAAAGAGGCCTGACACACTCATGACATCTCACCCGGTTTAACTGTCTAATTATTAAATATGTTATGTCACTTTTCTATTCATTTCTGTGGCTAGCAAATTAGTTTTTGAGATATATACAGTATGTGAAGTATGGAGGGCCATTTAACAAGCTGCTTTTAAAACTAGATGGCTCCCCAAATTTGATTTTAATTAGCTGACTGTCTTTGCAGTGATATAATCTCAGACATTCCATAATTATGTCTCAGGGGCTTTCTCAAATAAAATTAATAAAGAAACCCCAACATTTTAACAAATTTTATTCAAGCTTGACAGAAGAATTTTCAGTGCTCTGATATTACAGCATGAATAATCCTACAGGTAGAGGCTCTTTTTTCCTTCATAGTTAATTGGGAAACTTTCAGACTAAGTGTATTTTCCAACTCTGTGGTATTGGAGGAAAAGTATAAGGCTTTATAGCCAAAGGGGCTATAAGTCAGAGTTATTTGAAGGATTAATATGCCAGAGGCCATCACCTTTCAATATTGCAAAATGAGTTAATATCTTTCATTTTATAGAGTAGAAAACCACAAGGGATCCCACTAAATTCTGACCTTCTGACTATCACTGGGCATTCAGTGTCACCTAGTATCATACCCCAAGTTTTAAGCTAGTCAACGCATTTAAATTTCGGGGGGTGTCAGTTGTGTGTCATTGGCAGAGAAAAAAAGAAGCCAAGGTGTGACCAGAGCCTAAGGTTGCAACAGAAGGAAGTGAATTAGATATGACTTGCCCACTTGACACCCGAAGTTAAATTACACCCGAACAGTGAAAGCCAACCTGCTACACTCACCAGAAAAAAAATCCAGACCCTTGCCCAACAATAATTTGAGTTCACAACATACTCTTGCAGTGAACCACACGGTCGGCTGTACTAAATTGAGTGAAGACACCAGTTTGTGCTAATACTCCAGGTGTGGTCTCACGGAAAAGTAGTACCCAGTTCTGGGCTGCCCAGGGCAAGACAGGCACTGATATACTAAAGCAGCTCCAGGAGAGAGCCACCAAGACTGTTAGGAGTTTGGAGCATACGATATACAAGGAGAACTTTAAGAAGAGGTTAGGGGGATAACATTCAGCTACCTGACAGGAGTGGATAGAGAAGATCAAGCTAGACGAGAGGTGCACAGTAATAGGGAGAGAGGCAGTAGACATACTGCAACAAGAAAAATTCCAGTTGGGAGCTAGGACCTTTTTTTCTACCAGATGAATGGTCAAACTGGGCCCGGAGAGGATGTGAAATCTTCATCCTTGGAGATGGTCAAACCTGATTGATCGAGTACCTAAGTGAACTGATCTAATTGGACTGGACCAGATAATTCACTTCCTGCTTATCTTATCCTATGACTCTAATAAAATCCTTTCTAAAGTGTTTATCAAGCTAAAGAAATTGCACAAATGAACGGAACGAATGAACAGCTGATGTCAAAAATTGCAAATGAGCTCCAGTTCTCTCTCTCTCTTACCTCTTCTTTCTGCCTTTATTAACAGGGGCTGTTAAAATGTTTATTAACAGGGCCTCTCAAAATGGAATTATTTCTCAGGAGCTCATCTGTTCCTTCTGTGCCAAGAACAGAGGAAGAAAAATATTTAAAATGAATGTGATGTGAATAGGATCATTGAAAAGTAAGTTGTTTTTCAAAATTTCCCAGGAGATATTGCTAGTTTTTTTAGATCCATCTGGAATTCAATCATTGTTACCTGCCAGCTGCTGCTAGGACCTTCCAGTTGTTTCTCCTCTTCTGGACACAACGTATAGTGGGAACAGTTATTGTTGCTGCTATAACTCTGAAGGACAGGCACATAAACTGGGAATACAGGCAGCTTTTTTGCTTTTTTGCACTGGACCAAGTTTATTTTACACTGACTTGGCTGCTTACAGCTGAGGTTACTGGAGGGCACAACTTCTGAAAACTCATGCGGAATGCAGCCTCTCTGCTAATGCCAACACGAGAATTTCTTCACTGCACAACCCTGACAGTTTTTTTAATCTGATACAGGATTTACCAAGAGCTCAGTTTTCTAGGACACATATTGATAAAATTTATATTTTATTCTCTGGCTAACAGCCTGTAAAGAGCTAAAAATTTATCTCTAGAACCAGCACATTCAATTTACACGAAAATTAATAAAACCCAATGGACTCTAGGTATTATTTTTCACTATACAGCAAACTACTCAAACCCGATGCAGAAAAGGCAAGAATGAAACAAAACTAATTGTACTCAGCTCATTCATTCAAACACCACAAAATATTTTGCTACCTTTTATGGTATCTCGGTTTGAATTACCAACAGACTCTGAATCCCTCATGGCCAACAGAGAAAAAATGAATCTGCAATCTACTACAGGTGCCTAATCTGAACACTGCTATAACTCTCTGTTAAATACAATCAGTCCAATTTCTGGACAGTAGATAGTTTGGCTGACATACTCCAAGACATTCCAACAGAAGTGCCTTAATCTGTCTCAGGTATCCTGGAAAGTGGTCTGAATAGCATTTCATAGATGTTTGAGAAGTATTGTGAACACTGTTCAGTTTAGTTGCGTGAGACACCTGCAAGCTTAACGTAAAGGAAAAAGATTCCACCCAAAGAAACTACATGGGAAACACATTTGTTAAGATGCTTGTCCTTGACAGAGCTGAAATTTATAGAAGAAAACCCACTGAACCCCTAGGGAGATGTTGTTATTCCACTGGACTACAAAGGGGTATTTTCCTGGGTGTCTTAGAGATGGTCCTGCTTTGTACCTCACATTGATGCCTTGGATTCTTGGACTTTTAGTATCACACAGGTCTAAAGGAAATGTGATAATATTGAAAATCAAAACATGTTGCTAAAAGCAAGCTGTCAAGCAGCCTTTAAAAGCTGTCGGTTTACCTTTCAATAAATGTACATTATTTGGTGAAGTGGATCCCAGCAGCAAGTTCTAGGAGATTAGAGGGCATTGAACACCCCAGAAAGTTTCTCTCGGTCCCTACATGGGTAGGATCCTAGGGCAATAAGGATATGAACAGACTGATGACATCAAAAGAAATGTCTCAATAACACTATTAGCCTTCCTGGTTCATCTTCAACCAGACAGCATCTCACAGCATGTTCTTGCAATCCATCAACTGATGAGTCAGGACATTAGTAATGGAATGAAGTCTTTTGCCCCCAGGTTATTAGTCTGAATCCAGACAGTCAAAAAATTTTGAGATACTTTATTTCATCTGGTCAAAACAGCCAAAATCAAAGAATGGTCAGATACAGGGGTCGAGTCTCTGACATTTCTAAATAAAGTATTGACTTTAGGGAGATAAGGCAAGGTTTGCCAAAGACACATATCACAATGTGGTTGTAGTTAATTTGCACAGGTTAATTAACAGGGTAATTAGCACATTGCTAGCAGTACTACTGCATCAAAACGGTGTGTTTTGTAGGTGAATTGCCCAAATAGTTAGTCCTGGATAGATTTGCTATACTATGCTTAGTTTTCAGCTGTACAAATTATAATGTTACTGCTATTCATCATAGCTAATTTGAATTTAGCTCAAGTACGTCTACACTGACATAGTTTACTGCAGTACAGACAAACACAAATGCTTATTTCTTTTTCTATACTATTCACATGTATTTTACTTAAAAACATCCAGAATGAGGTAGACTATCCTGTGTCTAACAATGTTTAGTGACATATGATTAAGGTAAATGTAATAAAATCCTATTACCTCCTGGCAAACAGCAGATTAAGGACTTTGTCTTTTCCAGGGTGCAAGAAAATTAAAAAAAATCCATGGACTGGAAATCAACAGTTCTCTTCCTCTAAGCGTATTTGTTTCCAGTTTGTCGTAAATGCAGAGGCCTGGTCTGAAGACCATTGAAGTTAGTGGGAAGAATTTCTTCAAGTTAAATAAACTTTGAGTCAAAGTCTTAAATATCTAACATAATGGAGAATCAGGCACTCTGGACTCACATCCTTGTATAATTAATTAAAAAAAATTGTATCCAGTGGATTTATGAACAGAGTAATGTATTCATCAGGATGACTATAGAACAGAGCTGGGTGGAACTGAATGTCCTTACAAAGGAAATCCTACAAACCCCAACCATCTTCTTGTGGCAGGCAGCAGTATGGAAAACTGGAGGAAGCTGAAATTATGCTGTTTTCATATCTTGAACAGGAACAAAGATAGACTGGCCACAAAACATTTTAAAAATCTTAGTAGTTTCTCTGTTTAAATAAATATGTTCAAAATATTTTCAGTGAAACGACAGAATTTACATCTGATTGATATCAAAAAAGCTTCACTTTTTTTTCTCTTAACTGCCGAAAGAAAAGAAATGTCTAGCCCAAAAACATATTGAGCCTGTAAGTTTTTGGTGAAGATGTGTGAATCTTGAGATTTGACTAAATCATTTAAAATCAACTAGAACATATGTCCCTGCGTAACAGACAGTGGCATACTTCAGAGGCTACTCCAAAGGCAAATCTGGCTTGAGAATATAAATGCTTGACCTAGCTGAGATGAAGACACAAGCAGGAAAATAAAGAGCAGGAAAGAAATGGCTCCAGTTACAAATGCAACGGATAATCCAAATAGGACACACAAGGAGTGATCTGTGTTATGCGACACAGAAACAAGTGGACTACACAGAAATGTTCTGCATCCCAGAGTTCTTCCTTTTGCTATTAATTTTTTGTTGCTTAATTGTTCAGTTTCATTTTCTGCCTCTGCAGAATGGAGTTACTGGTATGATTCAACCACTTTGGGAGGAGGAGAAGCTAAGGAAGGAGAAAGGAATGTTTCCAAAACCGTATGAATCTGTTCCTGGATTTGAGATGGGACCAACAGAGATTTGGAGTAAGGAGCCAACAGGAAGAGGGCTTTCCACACCTTATAGAGCAACAGATATTCATGAATCCACATCTTGGCAGGTAGAAATGAGGAGAAACGCCTGTTATTGCTCAGTCAGTCATGGGTATTCCAATTCATGGGCAAGCAGCAGTACCAATACAGAGTGAAACTTGCTGCAAATGACTGTAACTTCGATTCCTATTAAGATGAATCAAATTAGCTCTATATTTTTTGACGAAGAGGGAAAGGGGAAAGCCTAAGCAAAGACAATTATTATGCAGGCTCAGTAATAACACAGTAAAAACTTAAAAATGAAATCTGAAACTTGAACAGAGTTTTGGATTTTGAGTTTAAAAGATTAGATGAAAATAGTTCTGCATATGTATTGTATTTTGAATTATCTTGTATCACCACTAGGATGTTTTAGGAGGGTGCTGGAGAGACAAAACAAAACTATGCCTGGGCACATATTAAAAATTAAACACTATGGAAATCCATATGCTTGCGCTTAGGCTCTGTTTTTTGTTTACCAAGTTAGATGAGCTAAAGAGCACTAGCTGGAACCAAAACTATACCATAAATTGTGATATCAGTTAAACAACATGAATGATCAGTGGTTCAGCATTTGATCTTTCTCTTAGGCTTTAAGAAGTTGTATGGAAATAGTCAGATTGTCTTAATACTTGACTGTGCCTGATGTTGTCCTTTTCTGTGTACATATGAACTGCAGAATTAATACAAATTGCCTTGAAGTGTTCGGCTTTGTAAATCAGAGAGCACTCATTCCTAGGACTCTGTTCACGGGTGGTACTGGCAAACATAGGTATGACTAATGATGTTATTGTCCTTAGCTATTTTTTTTACCCTTACTACTCAAATGCTGAGTTTTTTAGCTTTCACAACAGTTTTGAGAAGAAGTCGTCATATTTGGTAGGAAACTAGAAAAATTAGTGGGTAATCATCGTGGAGATCAGCATCATGCACTGTGTTTGGGGCAGACGACACGGGACCCTGATGCCCCTTGTGACAGAGGGCTCTTCAGTGTACCCCCTGTTCCCTCTCACCTGTTACCATCCCAGCTCCGTATGGACAGAGTGGTTGGATGCAGTGTTTTCTGCACTCGCTTTGGCAGAGCAGTGGGAAAGAGCAAGTAGGAGAAGACAAATGCGGGTTACAATACACTGTGTTGCATGGCTGCGATGTACTAAAGAGACTTCTGGATCTGGTGGGCTTTTTGTTTTCTGAATGCTCCTCTGTGAGCTGACGGCTGAACCTCTGTCTAAAGAGAACACATGGCAAATGGTAAAGCAGGGAAGTGACAGCTCAGCCCCCGCTGAAGTAAGTCTCAGTGCTCAGATTTTTCATTTTCTATTCAAATCAGTGTTTACAAGCTTCTGGAGCAACATTTCCAGGATGCAGTATTGCATTAAATGTCCTGCCTCTCATTTGACTTGGCAGAATAAAGGTCATGAGTGTGTCTGTCAGACTGAACACCACATATTTTGTTCACTATGACAAATAAAGAGCTAATCTAATGCTGTTGGCTCTGTCACCTCTATCAAATCTCATGCTGTCTTCAGTTTACTGGCAGTTTCGAATGGTTGCTTTTCAAAAAGTTCTTTCTTGAGTATGTGAATTTTGGGTTTTACATCTTTTTCTCGTGAGATGTTGACATGCTGCTTAGAGCATGGACAAATGACTGAATCTTCTTTTTGAGTACATCATGCTTAGCACTATTCTGGTTTGGGGAGTTCAGCATGAGCTGTATGATCTAAAATGGGCATTATTTTTCTTTTCCTGGTACTGCAAAAAATGTGAAATTAAGAGAGTCAGTTTTAACTTTAGCATTGTGAACACAGTTCCTTTTAACTTGTCTCGGTCCCATGAGTACCCTGTCACCTTAATTTCTGTTTAGAATAAGACAGGTTTGTAGCACTCTTCTCAGTAATTCATCTCTGAAATAATGTTGACTTGGGGCCTCATGTCTATCTTGAAGTATAATAGTGTCATTTACTGTTAAAAGCAGCATCAAGAGATTCTTTCTTTTGTCATATTTGCAGTGTCTCAAAAGAACTAAGTATTTTTTCTACAGGTTATGAGACTGGGTCCTGATCACACCAGCAATTTCTGCAAGTGAAACACTTTAATTTTATGGTCATTTAGACATGAATTTTAGAGGAATGAGGATGTTGTTTACAGCAACCTATGGCTTGTTCTAAATAATAAAAATATTGCTTATTTGAGAAGTTTTATTTATCCTTTTCTATGGCTTTATTTGTTTTCTCTCTCTGTAGACCATTTTTTTAAACATTTTCAGACTCAGGTCTTTCAATTTCTATGTGACTAATAGTTTCTTGATCAAGTTAACACTAGTGTCACTCTTTACACTACAGTGGTACAAGTCACATTTCCATTGCAAATTTGATTACAACAGCCCTGTTAGTTAGAATAGGATATTATACAAGTCAGATAAGGATTGGTATCTTCATGAAAAGATCCCAGTTTGATAAACTAATTCATATCATATTTTCCATGTCAGTCTGAGCTATATTCCCCCACAGCTAAATTCCTGTGCTTAAATTTACAGGTGAATCCCAGATGACTCTCCTCATTCTATGGCTCCTTGGCATTTTCTCTGAGGGAAACTTCCGTAGGAACTAACAACAGAATTGCAGTAGATCTGTATTTATTCCAGACAGTTCTAGTTCTCATTTACACTATGAACATTTTATATCATTCTGTCACTGGAAACATAAATTATTTTGAATTGTTGAACAATAATATAAATTGTTCAACTCTGCTTCCAGCATGGGATGAAGTGAGTATAGTGCAAATGGCAAGCATGACCATTTATTTTTCTTTATAGCCAAGCAGGCTCACTCATCCTTAGTCTAAGCAATAGTTCAAGCTGTGAAAGAGTTGTTATCACACTCATCATTTTTATTATATAGGAAATGGTC
Source organism: Rhea pennata (assembly GCF_028389875.1). Classification (NCBI taxonomy): domain Eukaryota; kingdom Metazoa; phylum Chordata; class Aves; order Rheiformes; family Rheidae; genus Rhea; species Rhea pennata. The sequence goes on along the minus strand of NC_084665.1, from coordinate 124,856,600 downwards.
CCTTTCGTTAATTGGATTTGGAAAATTTGCTGAGCATTCAGGTGAACCTTCATGAATCCTAGCAATATTGTAATACCCTACAAATCTCTGCCAACCATCTACACTCTGACTAAACCTTCTGTTTTCTGGAATTTTCAGTCCAGAATGGGAAATAATCCATGAAGGCCTTTTGGTCTTGGTTATTACTAAACTTTTTACAATGAGGTTGCTCAGGTACTGTGGACCTTGTCACCGATACTCAATTAAAAAATATATAAAGAGAGATTGATTTACTATTTATCTTAATGTACTAAAAGTTCTTTCCTTGGCATTTTGTAACTGAGTGAAAAAAAGAGAGGATTTGTAGATGGATTAGCTGCATATCCAAGAACCAGCATACAATACTTTTGTTCAAGATCCATGACCCTTGTTGTGGGCCAGTGTTTCTGAACCTGACTCTTTAGAATCTTTTTTGCCATTCAGAAAAAAAAAAAAAAAAAAAAAGAAAGAAAGAAAAGAAAGGAAAAAGAAAGAACAGCAGCTCAAGCACTTGATTTTCCAGTTTGTTCTTCTGAGGTTTGGTCTGAAAACCTTCAAAACCATTAGGATTCCTTCCATTGACTTCAGTGGGTTTTGGATTAATGCTTTAGTGAACCATGTTGCATAAAACAGCAAATGGGATTTTTTTTCCTTTTTTTCTGTCTCAGAATAATGAAAAAATAGTTCTAGAAAATGAGAAAAATCTGCTACAACTTTCTCAGCTATTCTCAATTCAGAAAACTGGGAAAAGAAGTTATAGCCTTCTAATAAGACAAATAAAAATAAAAGAAGCATAGTTAGCTTAAAGTGCTCTCTCCAACTTAACTAATTGTTGTAACTAACACTTAGTAATAGTATATGACCGAGATCTATATCTTAAAAAAATGACATTCTCCACAATACAACAGGGATAGTTTAAGCTACCTTAAATCACTCAAACTGCAATACATCTGAAATGTTAATTAAACAAGTTTTTTATCCTCACCTCTGCTCTGCTGGCTTTAGTGAAAGCTTGTCTGCCAGGGAAAACTCTCTACAGGTACCACCAATTCTGTTTGAAGTTGGTGATCTGGGTTTGGCTCATAACATTCACAGTAGATTTACCTGAAAGATCAATAAAAGTGTGTTCAAAGCAAGATTGGCTTCATAGAGCCTAGGATTTTATTAATTTATATAAACTTCCTAAAACTTTTGCTCTAAAGAAAGAAGGAAAAGCTTGAAAATATTCACATTGTACAGCAGAGTAATGGAAATGGTATTGCAAAATCCTAGAATATCTTTCTCTTAAAAAGAATAATGTGCATATATCAGAATGACAAGATGTTACAAATATGGATGAGATTTTCGAATGTAGCTGGAGATTTCAGATGTCTCAGGCTGTGACAGCTCAACAAGTTCTCATTTTCAGGGCATTATGGCTCAGACAAAGCCCCCCAAATTACCCTTCATTATACACCTCCCTGGAAAACCCATCATGACAAGTCCTTGATTGAAATCTATATCTTCTGATAGTGATGTCATGATATAAAGCCACATCAGAACAAATGTAAAGGCAATTGTCACGCTCTATTGTTAAATGAAATAGTATCCCACAGGGTGGCACATGCTGATTTCTCCCCCCCCCCCCTTTTTTTTTTTTTTTTTTTTGCATGGTGCATCGTTTAGTGGAATATAAAATCAGAATTTAAAAACCAATCAAGCAGAGAGCAAGACTTTGATCTTTAAAATGCTGGAATTATCTTTAATCAGAGGAGATTTATAAGTCGTATTTGAATTAAAGGCGGAATTACTGTCTGGCTTTGTTCGTTTAAGTTTCTCTTCTCTTCCCACTAACAAAAAATTTGTCTCAAATATCCTCTATATTCCTTGAGAGGGATTTGTAATAGGGAGTCTTCAACTTTAGATTTGGGGTTAATCTTCCAGATCTTTAGCGGCAGCAGTATAAGTAGATCGGTGAGCTTGGAGACCCTTATCAATGAAAGAGTATTTGAAGCTGTAGGAATGTGTGTTCCCAAGCCCAAGGTGAACTGACTCAAAGAGTGCAAGAAAACACAGAATATGTCTAGATGGAGGATTCTTGGTTATTCATGTATCCTCTTAGGAAAAAGCAGAGGTTTTTTTTATTATTGCTTTTTTTTTTAATTTGCTCATTTGCTCTCACACACTTAATAGTCCTAATAATGGAGGAGGAGTTGTTTTTCATTGGAAAAATTGGAAAATTGTGTGGAAATGTTCAAAATGGATTGAAAGTTTAATAGAAAATGCTGTTTTTCCTATAGATCTGTTTAGCAATATGGAATTGTGACAGATAGCTGAGCAGTTTGGCTCCCATCTAGCAGAGGTAAAAACGTGTGCCCAAGTCCCTGGACTCATATGAGTTAAGTTAAATTAAGTGCCTTGGAACATGAACCGGTCCTCAAACCAGGCTCAAGAATAACAGCATTCTTTGTGGAAGGAATGAAAGACAGATTGCTCTCTAAATAGGTTTGTCTACAGAGGAGATTATAGTACTGCGATGAAGTGAGCTTTGACTGACCTGCTTCCAGAGTCAGATGTGGTGTATCCCACCACAGAGAAGTGCCTAAACAGAGAGGCAGTAGCTGTGTGTGCTTTGGAGACTCAAAGTAACGTGTCTGAACAGACTCTATCTACCACAGCACATGCATGTTCCAGCCTGAGTGATTCCTGGCAGGACTGTGTATTGCAATGTGTCCAAACAGATAAAGTGCTATGTGAACAAGGCAGTATTTCTCTATCAAGACCATGTGTCATCCTTTTGCACTATCAAGTCCAACTGGAAAATTCTCTAGGTCATCTAAATATTAGAGCAGGCTTCAATGTACCCCTTGTATGGTGCTCTCTGCTGTACCTAGGGAGTCCAGTTAAACTACTAAGGACTACCAGCTCAAATTTGCTGTAACTTCATACCCTAAGAAGAGAAATCTTTTCCTCTGTTAAGTATGGAAGGAAGTATAAAGTTTATAAAACTTTATACAAGTGAAAAAAACAACAAGAATATTGAGAAGTCCTTTTAAGCTGTTAGTACCTCTTTTCCTTCCTGGTGTACCACGCATACATCTGCAGTAGCTGCAAAATCGTAAAAGCCTAGAGTAAGTACACTATGGTAAATCTGTTCCTAGTCAGTAGTGAGATATATGGCCAGGATACCAGTAAGAGACATCTCTTCTAAGCAGGATGTCCCTTCCACTCTATAATGAGAAATGCTTCACTATACGTACTTTCCAGGACTGACTCGTCTTATCAACACTGCACCTGTCCCTATCAACCTCAAACACTGCCACTTATTAACAACAATTATTTCATCTCAGGAAGTACTAGTGGACAGCAAAGGTTTTGAGGGGGGATTCACAGTAGTTACTCAGCTCTGATGTTCAAGCTTCAATGACAAGTTGTTCTACCTCCATTGCTATCATCATGTCCTGCCCTATATCTGACCTAACGGCTGTGCATAAGGGGCTGAAATGATTCCAAATCAGGTGTTGGGCCAAAGAAGGAGCTCTCACTGGTGTTCACCCAGCTTTGATCAGTGAAGAGTTCCCAATTTGTCTCATCACACTGGTACAGATAAGCTCTGAGGGTCTGGCATATAAAGCAGATGTTGCATTTTCAATTCATTTGTTATGTTATGAGAAAATATACAAGATGAGATCTTTAAAGTCTTGCTTGCTACCTATGACACCTATATGGTAGCTCCTGTCCCAGGTCTCCCAAAGTTCATGCATTTGCAGGATAGGGTCCTGGCTTTTGCCCAACCCCATTCCTGTAGAACTGATCATCAGATCCTTTAGCTGCGGCCCAGCACCCTGCCACCTCCTTTATCTTGCCACCCAGTCCAGATTTGTCTCATCTTTCAGAAAGAAGGTATCTGAGAGATTCAACTTAGCTTCTGACAGAAAGGAAATATGTCTCTCAATGAGACAGGAAACTCTTCTCTTCATTCTAGCGTGGCACTACCCTGCCATTCCAGGCTAAGTTTTAGTTATGGTAAAATCACACTAAAGGCATATTCAAAACTGTTTTTATGCCCCTTGTCAGATTTTGAAATAATGTTTCCTACCCCCATTCTAGATATGTAACACATTTTAACCAGAGCAACCAAAAAACCCTCAAAATAAGGGGCTGCCACCTGCAAATAGAGTCTTTTTGCTTCTCTTCCTTCTGAGATTTCCTCATCAAGGTGCCAGTAGATAATGCCTTCTTCATGAGCTTATCAGTTTAATTTTTTCTTTATTGTAACGTTTGCTAGCATTGTTTTTACACCACCCTGAAAAGCTTCTAGTCTCTAAATTCAAATCTAGCAGAATAAAGTCTGAATGTCATGTTTTCCTCATTTTTATCAGTCCCATCATGACATGAAGGGCGGGTGAAGACAAAGCGAAGTTGCTTCCACAGCTGAGTAGCTGAAGAACTCTCTCCCATGCACTTCGTGGCATTGATAGATACTGCATTGCGTGGCCTTCCTCCTACCCCATCTCAAAAGCAAAAAAGGTAAGTGGCTGTGTGAGGTGAAGCTACGCAAACAAAATGCTCTAAAGGAGTTTTCAGGAAAAGTGATTAGTCCATAGAGAGGAAAGGTGTGATATAGAAAAGGCGACATTTAGAAGAGAGGTGTTACTTTTTCCATTCTTTCTCTTTCCTTTTTTTTTTTTTTTTTTTTTTTTTGAGTTTCTAAACAAGACAGCAGGTGTTTGTTCACTTTCCAACCCCTGTGAACCAAGCATCAAGCCTAATCCTCTGAGCCCTTTGCTAACTGAACCCTGCTGGATTTATTCTGCCTTAGTAGCATATACTATCTGGATACTTTGACTGCTTCAGATGATTATGGCTGTAATTCTTCATGGGGCTTTACTGCACTATACCAGGGTGTATAAGATGTTAAAATACAAATAAAAAAGAGAAAAAAAAGAAATAAAACCCTCATCTGTGAATAAAGGCTTTTATAAGCAACATAACGTTGCATTCTGTCTAACTGCTCCTTCTGACAGTGAAACAATGGAAAAATAAGTATTCCCATTGCCCCTATGCAAGGAGAGGTCTAGCTGAGGCACAGTGAGCAGCAGTTTAACATTTCTTGTTTTCTCTTTTATTTATGGGTAACTGGGATTGCTGCTCTTGTAGCTGAGAAGTAGAGCAAAGTAACCCACAGATACGATTTGCACAAAGAGAGACCCGGGAAGAACAGACATCCAAAGGAGAAGAGATAGCTAAAGCTCCCACAAGAAAACACAGAGCTGCATTACAACTGAGTTCTGATGAAGGTGCGAGTCAGTCAAACTCCGGCTGCTATACGAGAAAAGAAGCCAAAATCACTATGAGGCACCCATGCCTGCTCCTTGGGATGAACAAGAATCTTTATAACCTATCTTAGTATACTATTTGACTCTTAATGCACCTATTCATATTATAGCAAACTGAGATGGGTCTGAGAATACAAGGATGTCAATATAGGAACAGGGAGGTGAGGATAAAAGAATGATATTTTTCAAATGACTGGGATATTTTGTCCTTTTTTTTTTTGTTTGTTTTTTAAAAATAATGCAGATTTTGGGGTTATCAAAGTCATTTGCCAAGCCAAGAGGAGGAAATGAAATTGCTCCAGCTAAAAAGAAAACAACAGAATGCTCCATTATAATGTTTTAAAAATATTTTCTTTACTTTTGAATGTAGTATTTCATGGTGAATTTTATCTGTATGTCATTTATCATTGTATGTCATTTGTCAGCTACATTAAATCTGATTTTTAAAAATCCATTGATTGTTTTTTTCCCATTCTTCAACTTATCACTTTGAAAAAAATTGAGGTTGGCTTGAATTATTGCTTTATATTTTCTAATTAAAGCAGAAAATTGTGAAATAAATTATTCACATATATTTAATAGCTGATTATCAAGCTTCCCCATAAATGGAATTTTTGACAACAAAAAACAAAGCAAAACTCATAATAAATGCTGAAAGTTAACGTTCTTTGTTAGATCTCACACTTCATCAAAACAGTCACTGGCTGTGACTACATAATTTAAATACCTAATCCATGCTGAATGTTTCCAATGCTTGTTGGAACAGTATAACAGTACCAAAAGTGCAAAACTACAGAGAACAGAAAACTGTGTAGTGCAGAAAGTACAGTACTTGTAGCTTTGGTATAGTTCTGATAATAGTTCGTATTAAGAGTTAAAGTACAGTTGTTAATGCAGTTGCATTAACACTCCTTATTGCAAAACTTGCCCATGGAAAAAAAGTAGAGATTTCCAAAGGTGTCAGAGGTAAATCTTGTCTGTTTGTCCAGTTTTTGGTGTCCAGAACTAGATCTCATTTTGGAAGTGAAAAATACATTTCTCTCCCCATTCAAGACAAAGAGAATTTATGCACTCGCTTTGACAGCACTGTCTCTCTGAACGCACATGAAGAGTAGGCACGTATTGGGTGCCCTAGGTAGGCAGATAGAATTCTCCCCATAGTTTTTATGAAACTTATTTTTCAGTGCATGAAAGTTTGTTTTCATCAGCTGAACCCATCCTGAATGGGATGGATAGGAGTTTAAACTGTGACCCCACTGATGGAGGCATGGATGCTTTGGACTTGAATTGAACAGTGAGTCAGGTCGCTACACATTCCCAAAGTCTTCTGTCTTGCTGATTGCTTAAATCCTTTTATCTAGCCACCTGAATCATTCCATCCCCTTTCTTTTTATTTTTTTTTTCATTATTTTTGTGGCAGAGATTGCATAAAAGGGCATATCCTCTGCATTGACTCAAACAGTCGGGAATAACGGTAGGTTTTATATCTCTAATGCTGTTGCAATGATGTTGGCAATGTTTTTGTTTTGACTTCAGAAAGGAGACAAGGAAAAAATACATATCCCACTTCTAAAATCTTGAATATGTCAGGGTGCTGAAGAAGGTGCCTGTAGGCTAGAATGTATTTTAGGGCTCTGGTGTCCACTTTGGGATGTCTTGACAGTCCTATCTTCTCTCTCAAACACGCCCTTTCTGCACGTTCATTAGCTCAGATTCATGTTCCTGCAGCAGCTTCCTCAGTGCCTTGCACGTACACACAGCTCTTCCCAAACTGCTCCTTCCACCCACTTCCTTCTTATGAAGCCCTAGTTATCGGCTGGTCCCCCTCACCAGGAGGGACACGGGAATTAACCTTGAATACTGTCCTGCGATCGCTCAGATTGGTCTAAACGCTCCCGGGCATGGCGGTTCCTGAGCGTTGTTCAGGGGTTAATACAGCGCAGGAAACACTCCCAAATGGCAGGTGGGATGCAGCCACTCTGTTTCCAGGGAGAAGAGAGTTTAAGCATATGGATGCAAGCTGTCTCATTCCAGCTGGCCTCGAGGACAAGCTCCGGCCTTTTTGTGTTTAGTAATATAGATATAGGATGAGAGAACTCTGAGAGCAAACAATAACCTGGGGAGCAGATGCTGTCTCTTAGCATTTAGCTCATTACAATTTTTAATTATATGTTTACAATTTCAACTATATATGCTTATAACTGGCCGCATTGCTTTCCTAAAATGAAACGAAATAACTCGTTTTACATAGAAAATATTCACGGGGCATTTTCAGGTGCTTTGTTATCTGGGATTGTGTTTCGGTGACTGTGCGTCACTGTCTTCTTAAATGTGTGCCTTTCTCGTAAACATGTTAACCCTTAATCTATTTGCACATTTCTATTACTATTTATTACTGAATTAACACATTAGAGTCTTTTAGCCTTTTATAATAAATCAGTTCCTTCTCATTTTTCTACTCTCCTCTGAATCTCCCTACCTTTTGTAAATCTTCTTGAGCAACAAAATACATGATAATAAATAAAACTGCTATGCATAATTGATGCAGTCTCTGTTTAATAAATAAGGTATCTGCCATATAGGGGCCAAGATTTGTATTTCCAGTTGTTAAGCAGATTTGTTGAAAGGTAACAGTATTTTTAGATTCAGTGCAGAAGAACAGAAAAGATAAATCTGTTATTCTTGTTAAGAAGTGATTTCTTCAGAAGTGGTTTCTGGCTGATGTAACTGAACGATCCTTTAAAATATATATATGCACATATACATTCACATATACCTACATATACACACTACACATCAAACTTTCAGAATTGCCAGACACTGTTCATTTCATAGTAGCAAACAATGTCAGGGGGGGAAAAAAAGGTGGAAGTTTTCCTGCTGTTAATGAGACAGAGGTGACTGTAAACAATAAAATGCCTTATAGCGATTCTCAAACAGGAATCAAAGCTGTAATTAAACTTAAAGCCTTGTCAATGATAAGCCTTTTAACATACCGTATCTTGTTGCTTTTCCTCCCTCTATCAAATATCTTCACTTAGACAAAAGCTGAAAGTGACTGAAAAGAACAAGGGAAGAAAGAGTTGTGCTGAGGACTTAATTTTTGTCACTTATGATACACCAATGCTGTTGCTTCAGTAGCAAACACGCTTGACTAGAAGTTGGAACAGAGCAAATTATATAATGTTGGTAATACCTGTCCGCGTGAATCGTGCCATGCAAAGCCCCTGTGTTCCCAGACACCCAGGGCCGTGCTGTGGCTTCCCCTGAACGCAGGGCAAGATGGATTCAAGCAGCTGCTGCAAGTTGCCTGCTGTGCTCAGACCTCGGGCCGACTTCTCCCCCAGCGCGGAGTAGCTGAGGAACGGGAGAACGCACCTGCGGAAAACCGGTGGAGGACTGAGGACACTTTACCTTCCTGCTTGTTGGATTACACAAAGGAGGGTGTATTGGGTGGTTGGTAGCACCATCCCAAAAACGCAGACCAGAAGTACATTACTGCATGAATACGCACGTGATTCACACACACAAACCGGGCAAGGTAAGGGGGAGGTCTGGAAGTTGGAGGCAACTCTTAGTCATACACCACCTGCCTGAGCTAACCAAAAGGATACACAGCTTCTACACAGTCCTTGATCAGCAGTACTATGCCTCAAGCCAGAATTCAACCTATGCATGTAAACAAAGAGGAAGCCCTGAGCAAGTACTAGGAAATAGGCCAGAGGAATTTGGTATAAAGACCAGGAGTTCTTACATAGTGCAGGATAAATCTTTCCTCACCTAATTCTCTACTTGCAAATCAAAAGAAAGGCAAATGAGGCTACTGTAAGACTGTTGCTATAAGATCAAGTCAGAATCTGCACCAATGCAGTCAGTGTAGATATACAACACAGTATAACTCTTCCATCAGTTTTAGGGCAGCATAGCTGTTGAAAACAGAGGTATTTTTTATATAAAATGAAAACATTTTTAGGTCTAAATTACAAGAGGGAATAGAAAGAGTCAGAGGGAAAGAATTCTGTTCTCAGTTAGTTCAGAACAACTCCACTAGAATATTGCCCTGGAGAAACTCTTCCAATGGAGAAGATATTCATCAACTACTTCTAGTTTCAAGAACAGTGCAAATTATGAAGCTTGGTTTCCTATGGCCTGAAGTGACAAATTTGGACTCTGATGTCTAATAGACTCCAAATACAGATATTTTTCCACTGCTGGAGTACCAGATGCCTCTTTCTTTGTAGACTCTAAAATCAGCGAAGGGTTGTGAAGGGAAGTGTGTACTGCAGCAGTCTCTCAATGGAATTAAAAAAAAAAAAAAAAAAAAAAAGTTTTTTTGTCCTTTACCCAGCTAGCCAGTGACATTTCTGGAAACTTAAGGTCATTGAAAAAGTTGCTAGTCTCTCCGATTTTGTTGAGACTGACAAATATGTTAAAAAATCATTAGGGAGAAACCAATCAATGTGTGAAAACATGTCCAAATGAACACTCTCAGCTAAACTACATGTGCCACAGATCCTTACTTATCCTTTACTTATACTTGATCATTTTGATGGCCAGATGTGCTACTAATGTCTTATTCCTTGGCATGATATTGTCAATAAAACCTGGTATGTCTCAGTAATCTTGATTGGACAGCTGACTCAGGCTAAGTCCACTGATTTGTAACCTCATAACCAGTGAAAAAAGTGAGTAGTTATTCTGAAAAATAAGTGCTTAGGAAATTTGGGTTCTAGTCAGCTTACTGTCTCCAGTTATGTTATACAGAGTGTAGTGGCGAAGAAGCTGTATGTTAGGATATGAATTCAGTTCCTTCAGCATAGGCTTCTAGAGTCATTTTTGCAATGACGTAGGGTATTTTGCCTGGCCTCCAGGCTTCCTCCAGAAGGGAGCAACTTTCCTGCATCTCCTGTGTCCTACCTGCCAGCTCTGAGCAGAAGTCTTTGATATTCTAATGCAGCTCAAAGGGCACAATTTGCTTATGTTTAGACAATCAATCTGAGCCCCAGATTGCCGTAATAATGAGAATTTTACCCTTAACACACTCTTAGACAACTAAGTTCTGGAGCTGAGTCCCAGTTAGGCAACTTAAAACTCAGATTGATAATCTAGTGGGGCCGTTTTTAATTCTAGCAACTAATTTTAATTGTTTAATGATAAAAATAATATTTGGCATAGTGTTTAGCCTGCTTAATTCCATCGAGAGAGTTTTACTCTAACTTTTTTAACTCTTCACTTCTTTCCTCTTCTTCTCAGAGGACTGGCTTGCACAGCAGTCAGGGCCTTTGATTCCTCAAGGACTCTTCAATCTCCAGGCTTCACAGAAGCAAATGAACCGCTTCAATTAACACAAAAGTTGCTCCACAGTCCCTGATAATGTTTTCCCCATACATGGTGGCACCAATCACTTTCTTTCTAATTAATTACCACCCCAGCAGACTTGTACCAATGTGTTTTGAAAAGTTCTCAACAACAACAGTCCTCTGTGAAGAAACATAGCACGAACATTGCACTCTGCTTTGATTGATTGATGAACCTCATTGCAGAGTATATAATAATGTGCTAAATGTTACGTATGCCCTTAGTGGGTAATTTCGGGAAATTATTAAAATGTAGTTCTTTTAAAAGGTTTGGTAATGTAAGTCAAAGAGACACTTAACAGATCCACTGCTGATTAGTGTGGATGACCACAGTATACTGGAGACTTTGATATTTCTTGGCTTTTTCTTGGTTTCCCAGAGGCCCTTTGGACAAAGTAAGAAAGATGGCTGAGACACCGTTGGCCTTCTGGGAAACTCAGTGACATTTAAAGGCTGTTGGGGCCCATTCTGCTAATATCTAAACTAATTAAAATCAAATCATAATTGTAGAAGCTTGTTCACTGGAATTCTAATAAGCCTCGGAGCGGTACATGCAGAACGCTGCTAAGCTAAAGGCTGTCCCCGCTACGTGAGAAGTGTTTTACAATACGGAGAATTGTTCTCAGCGATTTTTCTCGATCTTACCACCGACTCCTTATATAAGAAATGTCACTTCAAATGTAGGATGAAGACTTGCTTCAACACATCTCTGTATACACTGAACGCATTTTGCTGTAGCATGTAGTAGGGTAATTGTCAGGGTGTGGCAGGCTTATAAATACCAGCTACGTTTTTATTAGATCAGAGCATGATACTCCACATGTAAACTCCACCTCAGGTAGCCTCAAAACCATTTCTGGAGTTATATTTGACACTCCAGGAGGCAGAACAGTCCAGAAGTTAGAGCACGCACTAAAGGGCCAGAATTAGGGTCCTTTTGCTTCACCAAGCTCCCTGTGCGGTTCCTTCAGAAATATCAGAGTTATTTGGGAAGGAATATGAAACAAAATCAAAGACAGCATAACTATTTATATAAATCCATAGTAAGCCCTTCACTTGAATGGTAAAGGCTGATATTTTTCTCTCAGTCCAAATCTAGATATATCACCCCTAGAAATGGTACAAGGAAAGGGAGTCAAAGATGACAAGAGGTAGAGAATAATTTCAATTTTTCTTAGCTAGGACTCTTCAACTTGGAAAAAGATGATTGAGGCAGGACATGATAAACAATTTGATGGTATGGAGAAAGTGAACAGAGAATAATTATTCATTATTTGTTGTAATAATGAAGAAAAGCACCTTCAAGGACATTATCAGGCAGCAAGTTTAAAACAAATAAATAAACAGTACCTTTTCCACACTGTATAGATAAACTGAGGAACTCACTGCCATAGACTGTTTGAAACATGTTCAGCTAAGAATGAGATAAATTGATGCTAGTTCAGATGAAATCTTGAGTGCAAGAAGCCTATCAATATCTCCAGCAGCAGCTGGAGGCTGCACAAATGTATTATAGGAAGGGTCACTCTTGTATGCTCATTTTCTTATATTCCTCTGCAAACATCTTCTATTGGCCATAACTGGAGATCTGTAAGTGGATGTTTTCTCTATTTTGAGACATTTATTTTTCAAGATGCCCATGACGTGTTAGGGTGTCTGAGTCCAATTCATTTCAATAGAATAACTAAAATTAAATGTTTTATCAGCTAAGTTCTTTGAGTAGAAAACAAAACAAATTATGAAAAGAAAGCAAATTTAGATCACACTCCAGTGTGCAAATATTGCAGAGGAAATACTTATAGATAATGATCTCACAGAGTAAAACTTTCACCTTGTGTGCTACTTGTGGTTGAAGGCAAGGAGAACTTCATTACAGATGAGACACAGAGGAAGGGCCACAGTGAAGGTTTGTTTAAAACCTCTCTAGCTGCAGTAAAATTATTGTGTATCCCATCCACGCCCATATCAGACCGATTAGCAGTGAAAGGGCCCGCAAGGGCAACCATCACAACTAAAGGTAATTAACCCAGCAGGAAATCTGCTCTCAAGAAACTATTGGCATGACTGAGATTTGAGGAGATAAAGGGCAGGAGAGGATAGGTTGGATTTGCTTCATTAGAGTATTCAAAACAAGCTCAGCAAGGGCCTAATTCTGCTCACTGTCAATATACGAGCAGCACTGGTGAAGACTGGAGATCGTTGACAAGTTTCTAGTGCGTCTCAGTGGAGTATGCTAAAGGATAAGGCAATAGGACAGAGCTGAGCAGAATTATGTGACTGCCAGTAAAGTATACATCTGTCAACTCATTTCTGAGTTTGGCAGGTTTTTTAACATTTGTATGTTCAGTGTCACTATGCCTCTACAGCGAAATGCTGGTGTCAGATCAATAAGATACCCTAACTGCTAAGATACAGTGTGAGAATATAACAAGTAATAAAGCATACAGGAAAGGCTTATTAATATTTAGTAAAACTAATCTGTTTCTCACTAGCCAAAACATGCACATCCAGCCCTTTTGGGAAGACAGCTTTGAAGATTCACTGAGTTGAAATGAGGTTTTCTGCACTGTGGGCTCTGTGGGCTGAATCTTATTGCATAATTTTGAAGCCAACCTTCGAGATTTAGGAGATCATTAGAGGATTTGTGTATGTTTTCTTCATTCTGTTTTCCCAGATAGACCCAATGTAGTCACTTGATAGATGGGAATGTGATTTAAATGATGTGACTTTGCTAACATTACATTTTGAATTTATCTTTTTTAAGACTGTGTTTTAATTTCATTTCATGCATCCTCATTAAGCAACTGTTTGGTTCCTCAGGCATTTTTTTCAGCTAACTTTTAATCTACCTATTGGTTCTCAAAGCTGTAAAAGTTAAATTCTATTTGAATTTTTATTTGGAAATCTGCTAGATTTTTTCCCCTTTATAGAACTGCAGGCATTCACGGGCATGAGGATTCCTGCTTTTGCTGGAGACGGTCTATTTTCCCTTATATAATCTGATAAGCAGTCATTAAACTCATTAAAGAACACATTCATATAAATGTGTGTATTCAAAGCCTTGCTCTCTGGAGAATTATATATTACTTACAATAACATTTTATTTTACATTACTATTGGCAGAATCTCTAATCAGATAACTGAAATCCTGTCTCCATAGCATTCAGATGCTGGATAGTCATTAAAATTAGCAACAAGCAGGCCCAAAGGAGCTGTGTTTTCTTCTTTTCTATTGATTCTAACTGCTGAATATTGCACATGCTGCTTTATGAAGAGGATAAGTGATAGAAGAAAGCTCAGAGGAAGGGAGAAAATCGTTGACCAGAAGCCATTTTACATCGTAATGTGACTTTGCTGGGACATACAGTAAAGGTAGCAGCTGCACCACATACCAAAAAAATTCAGTTCACATTATGGTACACTTAGAAGATAAGTTTCTTTAATGTTACATGCAATAGTTACAAAGTTTAGAGACAGTCTTTTTGCTGAAAGGATGGCAAAGACAGGCACATCTCAGGGAGGTAATAGCAGCACCCAGCACGGATTAAGATTGCAAAGCAGGTTTTAGTGCCCTTAGCTAAGGATCTGGATTTCATGGCTTCTCTTCTGGCACCCTCATCATTCACACTGGGTTTTAACTAGCTCCAGAGGCCATGAGAGAAACTAAGTTCCAATTTGGAAAGTATTTATCTGGCAGCAGAAGGTGTGAATAGTGGAAGGAGATATTTTTGTATTTGCATTTCGTGTGGCGCACAGGTATATATCAGGCACGGAGCATATATTGGGTTTGGTCTATCCAAACCTGGTCGCAGGTCCAGCTCCAGCCATGCGAATCATGGATGTGCTTTAGAGTCGTGTGGCCGTGGCGTTGTCAAACAAGGATCTGTGTGCAGAAATAACGGGTGAGCTGCAGCTCTCCTAGTCTCATCCTTTCCCTCCTCCTCCCTTGCCCACATTTCCCGCAGCACAATCTAGTTCAAGTCACTATACATTTACGTAGAGAAAAATAATTGTCGGTGCTTGGTTTGATATAATTCTTCATTCTCAGAATATACATCATCTGCAGTTACTGACTGCTCTCAAACCGAATTACTGTTGAGAAATATTTCTCTAACTCAGCATTTGTTGTTTTGAAAAGCTGGATGCTACCTTCAGCAAAAAAAATAAATAAATGCTCTAAACTAGGTCAGGAATCAGAACTTTAACCAAAAAGGCTGCTCAAGGCAGACTCAGATCTGTAGGTATTTGCAATTTTAAATCACAGGTTGTTCAAAACATCAGTAAAGCTCGTAAGCAGACAGCATGAATGGTTAACAAGCAGACGCTGTTTATATTATGGGTGGCTACATTTGTCTTAATTATTCCCTGGCTGGTGATGTATAAATAAAAATACATAGAGCTATAAGTCAATATGGCTAGATATAAAGTGCATATACATAACTAGAGCTTTTTCTTTTTGTGACATTTGCTGATTTAAGCTTTTATTTCATGTATCCTTGTGATTTCGACTGGGTTTTCTTCTAAGTATCTGACACTCAGATTTCACTGCTGCAAGTGATACTTCTGAATAAGAATAATTCTTCTGAAAGCAGGGAGATAACCTATACACCTGTGAATTTCTGGACTAGGACATAATGCGAGGTGGTGAGAAGAGAGAACAACAGAAAAGGGAAATTTTCAGGAAAGGAGAATGCTAATGTGTGTGCTTTTTAAAAATGGTAGCTGCCTCTCTAATTTACGGCTCTATCTTTAATAATATTAATTCCTTCTTCATCACAGGGTGTTTCCAACATCAATTACTCCTCCTTGTAATAAACAAGTTGATCTCAACATCAGACATAATCTAAGTACTACTGGCATGAAGTCACTTATGGAAGGTGAAGCAAGGTGACGATTTGCCTTTGTATAAAAAGGGCTTTTCTTGGATTAGGCGGAGACATATTTATTTGGAGCACAATCACAGACTCCATGTCGTGGTTTATTTAGGATATACAACTTGAATGTGACGAGAAGGGCAAAGAAATGGTACAGGAGGCTCCTTCCAGCCAAGGATTTTCTCCTCAATTTATCCAGTGGGTCATCATCAGGCTTTGGGCCAAGTTGAGCTCTTTGGAGGAGAGAACATGCTCAAAAAAAGAAAACATTTCCCTAATGCAGCATGGAGTGAGCAGCCAGAAAGACTTCCTATCACAGGGGAGAAGTATGAGGCTCCTAAGATCAGAGAGTATCTCAGCAGGAGGCTTCAGTGGCTGCATCTTTACTTTTATGATAAGGGTCATGCAATGGAACTAAATTTTCTGCATTATTGACATTTTAGAAAAGACCTTGTCATGATTTTGGTGGGCTAATTAGCTTCTCCCAAACAGTTCCCAGGTGCATTTGGGAGTTAACACACACCAGGCAGTATTCTCGATAGGGAGTCTGTATGTGGCCAAGTTTGTTTGGAAATTACCACTTTCAAGGAAAAAAAAATGTAGGCAAACTCACCTCTAAAATAAACTGTGATCTTGTCGCATTGCCAGGAGAAGTGGGATGGAAATAAATGAAACAATAACATTTTTATCAAGCTTACATGAAGCAGTAAGAACTTCAAAAAGGCTGATGAATGAGGACTTGAGAAACCCAGGAAAATGTTATCTTGTTGTGAAAAAAAGAAAAAGGATTGATGAGGGGTTTGAAATCTTTAAAATGTTCAAAAAAAAAAAAAAAAAAAAAAAAAATCCCTAACAGATGCAAGTCAGGACAAATTAGACTACTCTCCCTTGGAATTATAAATATCTCCAGATCAATTTCCATTTTTTTTTTTTACAGTTAGTGCTTTATGTTTTTAAATTAAGAGTCATTGGAACTATACAAATTGAAGTTTTGCACTATCATAATATAATAATTAGAAATCTGACCATTCCAATCATCTGAAAAAAAAGAAGTCTAACATTTTTTTTGAGTAATAATTTTTTTTCTTGTAAAAGGATTTTGAAGGGATCTAATGTCAAACAGTTTTGAAGAAAGACTGACTGCTCATCCAGCTCAGTGAAGGGCAACAAACACTAGCATGAATGTGGCTGAAACAGCAAAAGCGTGAAGATGAAAAAAAAAAAAAAAAAAAGTGCATTTACAGCCTCCTTTCCAGCATCACACAAGGTATGATTTCTATGGGCTATATTGCACGCAGGCAGCCACAGGAGTCACAAGTAGTCCAGAAAATACCTGTCTGAGAAACCTGGTGAGCACGATCGGGTAGTAGAAGTGGGTTATGACAGAGGTTCCCGTCTGATCTTGAAGTCAGATGGCTTTGAACCTGTGGTAGCCAGTAAATTACTTCAGCTGACCTGCACTCTGCAAGAAGGTGAGGACGTGCCCACGGACTGTTTACACATCCAGCAAAACTGCATCACTTCTAATGGAAAATTGCTGCTGAATTCTGCTAGACACAGTCCTGGAGACCCGGGTTGAAGGGAAGACCTCATGGGCTGCTGATGGAACACACCTACTATGGGACCTCCTTCGTTCATCCTGTTTTATTTTCTTGATACATCTCAGAAAACCCTTATAATTTCAAACAGGGGTCAAAAAGATTCACTATTTTCAGGCATGAATCCTAAAGCTGGAAATCATTATATTTTACTTTTCTGTCTTCTTTTTTAAAAACCCATATACTTTTATTATGTAGGCACATGTAATACATGTATATATTACATATGTTATTTTTCCTTTACATATTTCTGCTTCTCCTAAAATGAAAATGAAAATGAAAAATGAAACAAAAACATGATCTGTTATTTTAACAGTTCAGGCTTATGGATTTGTCCTTGCCAAATGAAGACAAGATGCAGAAACACTGCAGACCTCATGATTTATCCCAAACAACGCAGGAATAAGAACTGGATTCTTCACTGCGTGAGCTAAAATCTCCTCTAGCAATAGCTAGCTGCAAGCTCTTTACACCTCTTTGAACCAGCCGGTGGATAGGAGTGGGTTACTTGCAGGTAATAAATCATACTTAAGACAAATTTTAAGCCAGCTTCAGCATCTTTCAGCTACATATATTTAAATACAGCTCAGATGGGACAAGGAGAGAGCAAGAAGATGGGTCAAATGTTTTTGACTATTTAACATTCTTCTAATGGTTGTTCTTGATTAAAAATTCAAAACTTGCCATAAAAAAGCAGTCCTCATTTGCGGGTAAATTTCCAAGCAGTGCAAAAACAACAGAGCTGTTCTTTATAAGTGGAAAATCATTTTCACACAAAACATTTCTTCCTTCCTTCCAGAAACACCAAGTTAATTAGAGCTGTCCTGATTTACACCGTCTGAGGGCTTGGTCCTACTTGTTCACAATGTCCATGGCCTCCATAGATTGCTTACGTGCAAATGGGTAAGACAGTTCAGCCTCTCTTGGTGCATTTATGTTGTCAAAGTATTAAACGTTATTCCTAGTTAGACCACGTTCAGTCCCCACTATTCTTAACATTGCACTGACTTGACCAGGTAAGTCTCTAAATGGGGTGCTAAATGCCTAAAATACAAGGGAGAGGAGGAGCATGTGATATCATTGTATGTATTCCACTAAGGAGAGTTATAGTTTGGTGGTTAATCTAAGGTTGTATCAGGAACTCAGTAATGAGAAACACTGCTACAAAAACAGAGGCTAGAAGAACAAAGGTGGAAAAAAAGCCTTGATATTTTCATTTCTGTTACATTGGAGGAAGCCTTAACCAGCAAAAACCTTATGACTAAGCCTCTAATATTTAATAGAAAATTATTCAGGCCATAATGCAGCACTTTTTGCCATATTGAATCACGTCAGTCTCTCATGCGGCAAATTTGTTTATAACCTCACACAAATTTGGCAGTTTTCTACTTTTTTTCCAATTGTATAAGATTACTTAAATCAAAAATATCAAATCAGAGGATTTGAGTTATCTATGAACCTCAAATTATCCCAACAGATTATGCTTTTGGATATTTTAAATTTTCTGCTGGGCATCTCATACTATAGTAGAACTACGAAAACTGCAGATTTAGTAATACCAAAAGGTCATAGGAACTTAATTCAGTTTAAAAGATTTATTTCATGTCACAAAAAAAATAGCATTTTTCCAAAGAATGAAACACTTCAAGTTATCGTCTTCAGCAGGAAACTTCCAGACTTTTCTTCTGAAAATGACTTTGTTTTAAACAAAAACTCAGTGATTTTGATATCATACATTTTTAAGGTATCAGGTAACCAAAATATCTATGATTTTGCTGGAAGAGAAGACTGCCATTAACTCCAACGATTGCTGAAAAATTGATGATAATAGATTTTCTTATAAAATTTCAAGACCTTCTTGCACATAATCAGGCTAGAAACTTCCCTTAACATACTTGCAGCATCAAGACATGCCCTTGAGGGTGTTGTTGACATCGGCAAATGTGAAAGCACATAATAATCAGCAAGAAAAGTAAGTTTCAAGCTAATTATATATTTTTTTCTGCAACTGAAAGAAAAATTTGATCCACGTATTGTGATAAGAGGTCAAGTTTTTCTTTACTGTGGCGTTTTTTCCCACTCCAGATTATTACAATATTTTTCTTCAACTTTCCCTGTATCTGCTCATCTATTTTGCCCTTTTCCATTGCCAGGTTGCTTGCAAACCTTTTAAAGGCAGATATATGCAAACCTACAAAATCACAAATACTTCCAGTCTAGTTTAACCATTTGAATGTTAATTCTGCGATAATTCTAATTTTGATAACGACCGAGGCATATCACGTGGTGTCTGCCATAGGAAAGGATGCAGCTGGCGTAATATGAATTCGTTACAGGTTGCTGCCTCTCCCCTGCTCCCAGATTCACTTTACCGTACGGGTGGGACCATGATAGCAAAGGAACCGGCAGGCTGGACAAAGAAAGGAGTTTTTGTTCAAATCTCCTGCTGATACTGAGGTTCACAGGTAACAAGCAGGACTGGCCTAAGGCCAAAAATAAACTTTTTATTTGGCTCTCTCAGCAAAGGAGATGCTACTCCTACGACACAGGACTTCTTCAAACTTTCCCGCAAGCTAATGAAATTTCATTTGACCCAAGACTGTTAAAAGGGACTCTAGAAGATGCTGATTATTTTGGTACCTCATTTTGTCTCTCTTTTTTTTTTTTTTTTCTGGGTGGGGGGGGGCGGTTATTGGCAACTGAAGATCCGTTTGGTTAGGTATCAGGAATTTTTAGATGCACGTGAAAGTTTCACTATGTGCTATGACTAAAAATATTTCCAGATCTAGCTTTTCTTTGCACATTTTCCTGTAACCAGATAGATCCTGTTTATGCATCTGCCTCTTTACCTTCTTTAATCAAAAGGTAGAGCAAGAACCATTTTTAAAGAGCTCAGAGACCAGATAGGGCTATTTAGCTAAAATAATTACATGAATGATTGAAGTCTTAAATTAAAAATGCAAGTAAGCATTTTTAGCATCCAGAGCAACAACAATATGCTTCAGGAGGCAATAATTTTCCCCCATCACAAAACTTTTTTGCCTTTCAGACAAAAAAAAAAATCACAAAATTCTGGGATATGCAAAACAAATGTGTTTTTTTTTTTAACATGTAGAAAATGTCAGTTCCTCATTTTATCTTTGATTTCTCATTCTCAATATTATAATAGTTCTTTTGCATTCTGTGACATTACGTAAAGAAGTGTTTATAGATTCTTTTTTTCTAGCTTCACTTTTCTTAAATGTGACTGAAATAAAAAAAAATGATTAACTATTTCAAAACCATTTTGATCATATTCCAAACCCCAAGAGGTACATGAAGAAAAATCTTAAAGTTTTATATTTTAGAAATAATTATTTCTAATTCTAGGTGTCCCTATATCATGTGTTAGCTGGAAGAACTAAATAAATAACCTTTTGTATTTGCATTTAAATTCTTTTTAACAGTTCATAATATAGATATTTATACAGAGAACATCTCTCCTTTTTTTTTTTTTTTTTTTTTTTTTCCTAAACAGATACCACTCTAGCTTCCACTTCAAAAATATCTGACTGAATTTCTGAGAGTCTGGAAAAAATGTTAAAAGTGAGATGAAGCAAAGCAAATGATATGACTATTGTTTCAAAAATGTTCCTTTTTTAGTTTAGATATTTAAATGCAAAAAAAAAAAAAAAAAAAAAAAAAGATTATCCCGGAATAATAATAGTGAGTGTTCTGCAACACTTCAGATTTTTAAAGTGCCTGTGTAAACACTAATTAATTCAAATAATTGCCTCAACTTTTAGATGCTAATATTAACCTTACAAAAGCAAGCCTTTGTGTCTGTGTGTGCGTGTGGGCTGCCTCCGCTCCGTGCACACACATGCACGGAATATACAGTCATTTGTCAGTCTCTAATAAGAAACAGAAGTGACATCTGTCATGCATTCCAGTAAACACATTAAGCAAACACAATAGGACCCCAAAATGTTTACTCAAGTACTCTAATTAATTGTGACTCGCTGTAACGGAGTTTTCTATGAATTAAACGGAAAGATCCATGCTCTTTCCTCCCTCCCTGCTCTAGCTTTTTGTGCAATGGGAAAAGATTTAAACTAAAGACTTCCCTTCTGGCCCTGCCAAGGTGCATTTTTTCCTCGTAGACTTGACTCGTGGTAGAAGTTGATGTGAGAGTTTGTCATGGCTGTTTTGACAGTCCGGTCATCCTAATCCCGGGATCCGGTCCCTGTGGTTTGTCAATTATCCTACTAACCCTACAGCGAGAGGAACACTCAAGGCACTGAACTGTCATCCAATAACCGAGAAATAATGTCAGCAGCCAGGGAGCGGGGATTGCGAGAGGTGGGGGGGATGCTTCTGACAACAGAGAAGTGTGGATCGTTTCAGCGTTTATTTTATTTATAGGCGCTCATAACAAATTAATTATATCTCACTGCGAGGCTCCGCGCAGGCTCGCTGGATCCAGACCACGTGCACACGTGAGCGGAGAGGCTGTAGCTCCGAAGCACCGGCGGGGCAGGGTCTGTTCCCAGTTTCTTCCACCTCCCGCTCCTCCTGCAACCTTGAGCTTGCTGCTTGACTTGGATATGTTTCAATATCCCCCTGGATAAGCTTAGGATAAAAACATCTACTCTTAGGAGCAGCCAGAGCCTTAATCAATTAATGCCTGTAAAGGACATTAAGATCATTTAGCAAAAGGTAGAATTAAAGTGCAAATTATGCTAAGGTCCTGCTGAAATGAAAGGCAAGCGTATTTAAAAGGGGATTTAGATGCAGCATGCAAGACAGCAGAGAAAATCTAGGCAGAGGATTATAAGAGGCTTGATTGTGATCCAGTGCGTAGCAGGATAGTTTGGCTTAACTCCTCATTTAGTACTAACAAAGCAGGCTCTGCCCTCGATTCTCACTTGGTATGAAGTTACATTTATCTTCGGTTGCACTGATTTACACCCACTGAGAGTCTAAAATTTTGGCTCTAGAAGTCTTTTCCTGATTGAAGCTGTAGCATTTTTCATTCATCGAGTCTGTTTTTTTCCTACTATTTCTCGATCGCAGATTTACTCTGGCCATATTTAAGTGATCAGATATGTCAGAAAACATGAAATAATAGAAACAAGCTAAAACAAGAAACAAGTAGGAGTCTTGTTTCCAAATAAGCCACACCATGACCAGCAGGGCTAGATGATGGCTGGGAGACTGAAGACTTCAGAGACATCTTTCCCCCTTATTTTCTTAGTTCAAACCAGCAGCAACTGGTCCATGTTTGCTGTGACTGGACAGCAATTCAGAGAAACACAGGCTGTGAGATGGGTGCAGGCTCTAACGGGTGTTTAAGGTTGTCTAAGAGGCAACTTCTTTCGGACTGATATACTCAGTCTCCTCATTTCCAGACAAGAGCTTAGTTTGGAATTTAATAAACCAGCAAGGTTGGGAGTAGGCCTGTCAATGCAGTGTGGGCATGCACTTTGATATGAGGGAGCTGCAAGAAACCTAAAGTTTTAAGAGATTGTTTCAGGACAGCTTCTACTAGACTGAACTATCTAGAGCCACAAGATTCCTTGTGGTTGGAAGCGCTATTCTGGACACCTGGGAAAAGAGAAATTTATAGTGATCTTTGGAAAGAAAAACTTTCATTTGGAAGTATTATTGCAAAGCCACAGGTGCCATCTTTAGAACAACCAAATGTAGCAGATCATAAAAGATTATTCAGCAAATAATTTTGACTCCTACATAGCCCCTACATGATTGAAACATGTACATCAAGTGCTGACACTCAGAGAACTCCAGGAAAACAGAAATGCCTGGAAAAATCACTACCTTCAGTCTTAATTATATTAGTGGGGAATTCAATTCCAGTGACCAAGACGTTTCATGATCATGCTTGGTATTAGCTCCTAACTATTTAAATTACAATATTATCATGAAATCTGGAAAACAACTGGATGCCAACCCAGAAAATATGAGTATCATTTCATTTAGTAAAATTTTATGTGTTAAACCTGAAAACTTTGAAAGTATTTGCCCTGTCAAAAGAAGAAGAAGAAGGATGAGGAAAGAAGAAGGAGAAGAAGGAGAAGAAACTGTAATAAGCAGTGGCTCCAACTAAAACTGGCTAGCATAACCCCCCTTGTCATTCTCCATGACGTTCAGGTATTTTAAGGTAACTTCTTGCATTGAGAAACATTTCCTTGTCATCAAACACTCAGAGAGACTGAGGATGAATATTTACAAACCTTAACATAGGAGACACACTGTGATGTGCAAGCATATCTCGTGTAAGGAAATAACACTCCGTTCCTGAGAATCAAAGCCATGAATGAATCAATGTATCTCCCCAAATGAAGGTCAGTAAATTTTATTTTCCATGTACCCAACGTTTTACGGTCTGAACATGACCCTTTCTTTTGTTGCAGTGCTGATCGAGAGACCATCTTTCGACTGGTTTATGAGTTTGTTTTCCTGTAAGTGCAGATTCCTGTAGTACTCACCAATTAGAGGGGGGTTATTTTGATAATTCCCCTATGCAAACGAACTGCAGCAGCAGGTTCACAATGGATCTCGCACCCAAGTGCCTTGCCCGAGGGATAAGCCTTATTTTGTATCAGTAACTCAGAGGTTAGTGATACTCATCACAGTCTTCAAGCCAGCCTCTTCATCTCACACTTAATGGGAAAAGAGATACATTTTTCAGGTCAATTGTTTTCTTTCTGAAAATAACGGCATACCAATAGCACCAGCATGTCTGAGTATATTCAAACATGTTAGGAATTATGTCGGAGAGACAGATACTATAGCCAGATTGTTAGTGAGGTGGTTGAGGGGAGATGGTAAACACAGCCCGTCCCCCAATTCTCCCCAGGCCAATGAGTCTAACTCGCTAACACTTCAGAACTCTTATTCCATAAACACCGGATGCCTTAAAACAATTTGCAGGAAAGTTAGATTATCAATGAGAAACTTTAAACCTCTAAGACTGCTACTTGACAATTTGTCACTCAACTTCAGCAAAACTATAGGGGAAAAGCACAATGAATTAATGAATAGCAACAAATCCCCATGACAACATGTTACTTCATTAAAATTTTATCAGCATTCTTCCTAAGGAAAGGATGCCTTCTGTTCTACGCTGAGTTTCTTCTACTGTGTTTTACAGACAATTCACAGCATTCTGGCGCTTCAAAATTAGTTCCTGTGGAGAGTGAGCTACACACAGACTCTAGATTGTGTCACACAGCAGTCTCCGGGGTGCCATGATGAAGTTTTGCCTACATTTTTTGTGTGTATCTTCTGCCTTAAACATTAATCAAGCATTTCCCAATTGCTTTCTTTGAGAATAGGTTAATTAGCTGCAAATGCATCTCTGTGTTAATTTTCAGCAAACGCATTAAACTGCATTTCATAAATATTTTCCTAGCAATCAAATGAAAGCTTTGAAAGGGAGATGTTTTCCTTGCTTTTGCTGGGGCTGTATCTTATGCTGCTTTTCTGTTTTTCTTTTTTGTTTGTGGAGATCCATAAAACATACCCATTGCTGTTGAGTATATTTCTCAGTCCTGAATGCAAGTACAAAAAAAAGAAGAAGAATAAAAATGGTTGCTAGGTATTTTAAGTCTGCCAGTATAAAGTTAAGATTTGTTTAAAGATACCCACCCTGCTCAGAAATTCTTAAGGTATTTGTTAAAGGAAATTCAAACCGTTTTAAAGAGGAAAAGACACTATGGTATAAGAAAAGAAAGGATAAAATTACACTTAAAATAATAAATATAGGCTATATAATTATCAGCAATCTGTCCTGCATATATTATTAAATATTTCTCACTGAGTATTATTGTCCAGCCACTTATTGCATGTATTTGATTCTGTAAGCAGTTAAGAAGAGAATATCTGTTTTTGAAAACTTTGTACTCCGAACAGTTTAGGGATACAACAATCGTAGGGAAGGAAATTCAGCCCTAGATTTTCACATGAGAGCTAAGGTGTTCAGCACAGGAATTACAGTGTTGAAATATGCACCCCAAATCCTGGCAATCCTGGTACTATCTCGGTATGATTTTTTAGGAAGTAGTGGAATTAAGGGCCCATGTTGGGATTCACTACAGTTACGCCAATGCTGAGATTGCTGAGACAGAGAGAGGGAATTGAGATGATGTTTCTTGATCATTAGCTATTTTATACAAACCAGAAGCATCTCAAAAGGAAGAAACCAAAGGCTCCATCTTCCAGCCAAGTGCTCAAACTGCAGATTTTCTCCATATTCTGTCCTTCTGGCCCCCTGAATATCACCAGTCTTGAAGAGAAGTCTAGTTTCAGTATGAAGCATGTAGAAACTTGTAGAGTACCACAATGGTGTGAAGACTGCTTGGATGTGGAAATTGTCGTCATAACCACCCCCAGCTCAAAGCAAGGCTACAAGGAAGGTGTCCTGCCTTCTGCACTACCAGTCTAACCACTAGGCTGCTATGCCAAAGGCACATTTTCTTAGGTTGTTCCACAAGAAATTATGCCCTAACTCCATGTAAATGACAATTTAGTTACTAAATACTCTGTAGAATCTCTGTCCAAAGCACATACAAAGTACATGACATGCTCCAGATTATGTAGAAAGCAGGTAGTAGAAGATACAATAGTCTGTATCTCAGTGGAAGATCTCAATGTTCACTGGTAGATGATTTCTTTCCCTCCTTTCTTTAACCTTCTATTTTTTTTTGTTTATTTCTTTCAAACAACCTACAATCTAACTAAATCAATCTACAGGTGATCATCTTCCTATACAGAATATTTATTAAAATAAATAATAATATGTTTATATAAATAAATATATAATTTATTACATTATTAGTATTATTTATTACATATTCTAAATAAATAAATAAATAATATTACAGTATAGTCCTACTTCTTTCAAAGGGAGGTTTCTATTGACTTTAGTGAGTTTTTGGTCAGACTCTGTAAGATGTCTGTAAGATGATCTTGGTAGACAAGACATTGAAAAAATATTGAATCGATAAGCTAAGGATATTGAGTTACGGCTTCTTTAAACTCTTATGACAAAATAGTGTCAATAACAGTACTTCCTCAGCCATACGTTTATAAGGTTTTTGAGTATTACCATTTATGGGATACCATCCCATGACTCAGATTAACAGATCCAGGTGCAACATATTGTAGATCCATTTATAATTGTTATAATCCTAAATAACTAGAAAAAGAATAGTCCTACAAACCCTGCAAGAATAAGTCTTCTTGTCCTTTTTCTACTGTCTTATCTCTGTCTCAGCTTGTCTCATTTCCTTTTCCTCTCAAGAAAAAGGTGGACTTTGGACATCTTTAGGATGTCTGGGAGTTGCAAGCTCTTGTGATGCCATCCGGGGGAAGTTCTGGAGATCCAGTATCAATTTTTACTTCTTGAATTCACTTACCCTGGGCCTCTAAGTCTATTTAGTCTCAGTTAGATAAAGACTCAGTTATCTCATCACTATAGTTTTCAAGAACGAGGAGGCAGCAGCATGGTCATCTTGACTCTATGAGACTATTTATCACATTGAAACCTCATTATCTTCTTGCCAGTATTTCTTATTGTTTTCAGTTTCAGCAATCTCAATACTGTATATACTGTATCTACTGTCTCCTTACTTCACTGTTTGCATCTGTACAAAGTATATAAAAATAACTATTCCTACATTTCAGCAGTTTTCATAAATACATGTCAGGTTGTAGCTAGTAGGAAACTGAATGTTAGGCACTTGACACTTATGCCATACAAAAGATTTAAAGGCATTTCAGAACTCAGCAAGCTGTGGCGTGAGTGCCAAAGACAACATATAAGCAGATTTCAAGTAGCATGAAGCAGGGTCAGGAGCTGGAAGTCATCGTACTTTAAGAAAGACATCAGTGGGAGGCAGGAGTTCTCAGGTTGCAACTTACCTTATTACCTTGCTTTCTTGTGGAGGACAAAGTACAACACATGAGAACCAACAGTCCTTCTTCTGTTGAAAGGCAGAATGTCCTACTGTGTGGGTTTTTTTGGAGGAAACATCTTAAAGTTTGGAGGAAAAGTCTAATCAAGGGCATGACCTCTGAGAGATTGTCAGACTTGCTAGAAATAATGTTTTTTTTTTTTTTTTTTTTCCCAAGACTATGTACTCTTCAGCATTAACACCAAGCCCCTGTTTGTAAGAAACAAATGCCTAACAATATTTGGCCAGACAATAGAACTACATGATGATTCTTAAATTACAGCTGTCATTAGCTATAATCAAAACTTAGCATAATCATGTATTATTGTTGACGAAAGCAGAGGAAAAACTACATCCTTTCTTCTCTTCTTTTCCCACTTCTGAAGACATCAGTAACTTGTGAATTAGAAAGCAAGGGGAGGTGGCTTTGAGCAGGATTCAGATAAAGCTGTCACGGGGAGCATGCAGTGCTCCTTCTGAGCTCTGCCTGCCTGTCTGTGTCCTGTAGTCTTTTTGAGGCGGCTTTTGTTAAAGGCGAGTCATGCCAATCAATCCTGGCAGGTGGTCTTTTTAGTTCCAGGTGTTGACAACAGGTATTTACTTTGGTCTCTTATATCCTGTATCACAAAGGGAGATGGTGAATTCAGCGTTCATTGGCAGCAAGATGATAGATGACATTTGCTGGCTCAACAGTCCTCGTGCCACCATCCCCAACAGTTTTTTTTCCAGTTCGTGTGTCTCTTGCTAAGGAGTAACTGCAGACTCAGTACTTGAAAACTCAACTTGCCATACAGTGCACTGGAGACCCACCAGCGTGCACTCTTCAAAGGACCTTGTGCTCTCTGGTTCTTTTTCTTTTGTTGTAAGGGAGCTTTTTATTCAAGATTTTTTTTTTTTTAAATTTACCCCTGTGTTTTAATGAATTATGCTCTATTTTAGTCTTAATCATCTTTATAGGAAATTGACAGTGAATTAGAAAGAGATGCATCCCTTGCAGACATTTCCTAGAAACTACAAGATGCTTAGAAAGAATCTGCTTGCTAGTGTCTAGGACAGGGCCATTGGGGATTCGTATATATTTGTGCACTTTTATTAAATGAAATTATTTTTTTGAAATTGTGAAATTATCTCAGTGCATGACCTTTCTGGTTTTCTGTTTGGCTTTTGTGTGCCACTTTTACGTTTCTAGCCAAAGCTCTGAATTAAGGTTTTGCGGTCAGAACAATGCTTAGAGCATACTTGTTCTGGATAGGTAGTGTGTGTTTATTTAACCTATTTTTATTTATTTATTTATTTATTTATTTATTTATTTTTACATTTTTATTGCTGTTGAGGAAACACCATAAAGTAACATGAGCAATCTGAACAGAGTTCTCTGCATCATGTTGCAAAGCAGTTTTATTAAAGATGCTCTATGGAAATGTTGGTAAACCATTAAGGGTGAACCTAGAAGCCTTAAGAACTCGATTCTTCATGTTGTGTTTTTCTGAAGAGAACTTCCCTAGAGAAAAAAGGTGGGAGATAAAGAAGAGCTAGATGATGAAAATGGTCAGAGGATTAGAGAAAAATGCATAAATGAGAGGACTGCCTTAGGTGATTTCATCCAAACAGGATCTATGAAGAAAAGAAGAAAGAAAATATTCTAAAAAAGGTTTCTCCTGTACTCTGAATCTGTATTTCTGTAGTCAGCACCAGAATTGCCAGGATGCTTCCATACTGATGATTGTTTACCTGAGGAGTAAATAGCTTCTCCATCCTCACCTGAGTGATCGGACAATGTTCACCACAATACCCTGATAAAACACAAACCAGGCTAAGAGCTAGGTCTCTGCTATGAGATGAAGACTGCCCAAAAGCAGGAGGTATGCTGGTGAGATCACCTGTGCTCGTATACACAGTCCCCCATGGGACACAGCTACTTTTCTTTTGCCCCAAGCATGATGTAGCACCCACCCTGGTGCTGTTGGGTATGGTCCCTGGCTGGGGCTGACTCTCAAGCCATGTCTAGGGGCTGTTTGATGCTACCTGGCCAGTGTCAAAACTGTGCCAGGGCCCATACTACCATTTTAGCAGTGTGAGCAGTCACTTGCCAGTGCTTGAATCTGGGCCCTATGTCTATTCAGTTTATCAGAAGTAGCCAAAGCATCTAAGGTGGGCTAACAAAGCAACTGAGCTCAGTATACATGCTGGGGACTCAGCTGCAAGATGCTTCCTCATCCTCCTCTTCCCCTCCTTGATTGTATTGCATGAACACCTCTCTTAAGGAATCGGTCAGCTCCACAGCTCAGGTTATGTCCGTGCTAGTACCTGCTTTCCTGTTAATCAACATGTTGATATTAGACGAACCGGACTTCAAAAGAGGCTTGAACCTAATAGGGTAGGCATGGACGGGGTCCTCTAACAGTTTAATTAGAGAAGCGTCCTGTTTGGGCATAAATCTGTAGGTTGCCTTATGCTCTGTGCCAGCTCAGCTTCGTTGGTCTGTGGATTTGGAGGAAAAAAAAATCCAAGGCAGGATTGTGTCTTGCCTCTGCTCAGCTGTTCCTACCTGTGTGAAAGGAGCAATTCCGTGCTAAGACTTGCAATATCGATAACCTTCACACCAACTGAGTGGTCCCCTGTTAGACCTGAACTGGGGTCTAGAGGACCTCACCATCATTTTCTGTCTCTACATCCTTGCTTTAGAGAATGTAGCATTTTGTAAGTTTTATTTTAGTCAAATTTTTTGAGAATTTTTGCAGTCTTTATACACTTAGCCCAAATAACACAATTTTTTCTTTTTTTTTCCTTTTTTTTTCCCTTCTTTTTTTAAATACAGTTAATGTTCTTATATTGACTGTTGAGAGAAGGGGAAGAACTCATTGAAATGATGGCAAACGCACAGGAAAGCTTCCTCTAAAATGGAAAACTGTTTTGACTTTTTGCATTTTATTCTCAAAGAGAGGTCTTTTATCGACGCCAGCTCAGCACCTTGGAGAGAAAAAAGATATCTTGAAAAAGTCTTTTAAACCCTTAGGTTAGCTGTGTATCTTTTTTTTTTTATTTTTATTTTCCCCAGACTTGGTAAACACTTTTCTGTAAAGGTAATGAATATAATTGTAGCAGCTTCCAGCTATTTTATAAGCAATATAGTCTAAGTATCTAAAAAAAGAAAAGAAAGAAAACAAAATCCTTTTTCCTCCTTTTTTCTCTTTCTTTTTTTACTTTTTTTTTTTTTTTACTTTTTCAGATAGAAGTTACTCGGCGAATAACAGAAAGATGTCATATTTTTAAAACAAGGTCAGAATCTTGACAATAAGGGCACTTTAAAAGCTTTCTATTGTGCATGTGTTCATGGGGGAGAAGGAGATGATCAATGTCCTTTCAGGTTTCTTTTTAGGACTTTTCCTTGGGTTCTTTCTTTCTTTTTCTTTCCTTTTTCTTTTCTTTTCTTTCTTTTTTCTTTTCTTTTCTTTTCTTTTCTTTTCTTTTCTTTCTTTTTTCTTTTCTTTTCTTTTCTTTTCTTTTCTTTTCTTTTCTTTTCTTTTCTTTTCTTTTCTTTTCTTTTCTTTTCTTTTCTTTTCTTTTCTTTTCTTTTATCATGTTAAAGGTGAACCACACATTTTAGTTTGAAAGGAGAAAATAAAATGTCAGTAATATTGCCAAATTTTAGCAAAGGAAATCAGTCTGCTCCAGGTCTGAGTTCAGGATTCGGCTTTCCACCTACAAGAGCTGAGAAATAGCTCAGTAATATTATAAGAAAGAAAGGTCTGGCTACCTGTTTTTTAAAGCTCCTCTTGGCAGCCAAACAACTGCACAACAACAAAAAGTTATTTCTTACTTTTTCTGCCTCACATTTAGCTATTGATAAACTAGTATTTTCTACTGTTGTGGTTACAAACAGCCAGACTAATAGGCAACAATTCTTTCTATATCACGATATTTACCTTACTCAAGAAGTATTATGTGGTATTGACTGTATTTATACCGACTATTATTTCAAGGACCATCTTTGCGTAGGAAGATGTGAACTATAGATACCAAGATATACTGAACTAATTTAAAAGGTAAAGCTTGAGAAAAAAATGTTAACAATGCACAGATAATGATAATGTTGCAGAAGTTAGCGTGATTTCTTAGTGCTTTTTTAATACACAAACTTCTATAAGAAAAGCTTGTTGCACTGTTAAGATACACTGAGCTGTGAACGACTTAAAGCAATCAAGAGTGAGGTGTTCAGAAGCACCACACTTAGAAGAAGAATTTTTAGTTATCTTCAAATTAACTTTTGCTCTAAATTCCATTAGAAAATACCCCAGTACAGCAAAGCAATAGCTGCAAGTTGTATTTAAAATGTAGTGAAACTGTTGAGACTTCAGTGTCTGTGAAAGGTTAAATATATACTTTTGGAACAGATTATACAAAGGATTTAGCATCCCAATCTAGCAAGACACTGAGGCATATTTTTAAAAATAAGCATATCAGGAGCGTCATTAAAGTCAGTGGGACAATTGATGAAGCTAAATTAAACAAACACTTAGCTAAGTGCCGTTCAGAACAGGGTCTTTGGGCACTGCAAAAGACTAGCAAGCAAGCCCGGGCCTTCTTCAGCAAAATACTCACATTCCTACCTAGTTCAAGATAGCTCCAAGTGCGGGCCGAGGTCCTTCGTTGAGTTAGGTGGAACTGCTCGTGTGCTTAAACTGAAGTACGTCCCTCAGAACTTTGCTGAATCAATGTCAAAATTAGTTTAAAAAAGCTTAGGGCAGCTTAGCACTGCCAAACCGCAGCCAGACCCAGGTGTTACGCACGATCCTGGTGTTGCTGCACACGGGGCAACGCAAGGATGGAGCTGCGCTTTTCTTGCTCCCGTCGCTTTAAGGTAGACATAACGTTACTTTAACATAATTTTGATGCTGATTTCATTACAGTGTTTAAAGGAAGATCAATGTAAATGTATGATATCAGCTACCTCATATAAAAGTCTTTCATATAAGCAGGTGGTTTTGGACCTTGCCTCCAGCTATACCTTTTGATCATTTAGAAGGCTACTGATGTACCCCAGGCAACTTACGTAAAACAGTTATTTGTACTCATTTAATGCTATACCTTTAAACATCCTTTTAATCTATTTGCAACTTAAAAGGCTCTCAGTATGGAAATGTTACAAAGAAGTCGGTTTACCTTCCACAATTAGGCTCTTTCGTTAGAAAAGCTCTACCTCTCACTTGAGTGCGTGCGAGTGAATCTACATCCAAGCGCACACACTCCTCTTTTGGGCTGAGAAAATCTCTAGGCAGAAGCTCCTGTATCAGAGGTTGGTATTGCTAGATGCCAAGGCACAGGTCAAAGCCCACAGAAACGCATACAGCTATTTTAGCGGGTGCATTTCAGTGCTTCCAGACGCTTCAGGAAACCCATTTGTCTTCACCACAAATGGAACGCATTTGTGCTCAGGTTAAAGAAGTCCTGATTCATGCTTACTTATTGCTCCTGTGGATAAGTTCCATCTGCAAACCTACGTAAAATACCTAATAACCTGACCAAAGATGAGAGCACAGACCTCAGATTTTCTACTGTGACTACTCCTGCTAAACAAATATCAGGGGTAAGTTTAGGCCAAGATTTGCAAATGATTAGAAGAAGAGAATCTAGCAATTCCTTTTTCTCTTTCCTTCCCTTTCCCTTTCCCTATCCCTTTTCCTTTTCCTTTGTCTTTTTATATATTATTCAACAAGTTTCTCTATTTTCTCTCTATTTTGTTTCTCAGGTCAAAACAGTGAATAACAAAGTTCACCTCAAATATGTGAGCACTTTATGTAGGTTAATAATGTAGCTTTCATGTATGCTGTGCGCTCCTGTGCTCTCTGCTATGATCAGCAATAAATGTGCACAGCAAATCCATTTTATTAATACTTTTAATTGCTTCCAGAAGGTTCTGATGTTTTATTTTGTCAAACCAGCCATAGAGAGACAATTAGATATCAGTTAATGCATTTACTGTTCTTATTGTTTTTTGATAGCAACAATCATAAAACAATAAAAGCATTCTTTCTCCATAATGGTATTCTGGGGAGCCAGGTGTTCTGCATGTTAGAACAAAATTACCACCTTTTATAAATAAAAGCTTTGTATAAGACTGCAGTAGCATAAAGCAGGGGGAGGGATGCAGTATTTACATGCCTGTGTGTATTCTTCTCCCTTAGATTCATTTGGGGAAGCTATGCATATATATATATATATATATACACACACACACACATGTTTATATATTCACACGTATATGCATACATTATCTTTTTTAAATACCAAATGTTATAGGTCCTGGCATCTATCTTCTAATTCATGAAGGGCCCATTTCACTTTTTTGAATGTGGCAATGGGTACAAATTCCCTTCTTTTGTCATCAACCTCTTCCTAAATTTCATTTCTGGGAGAAATGAGGTCAGACACCAGCAGTGCCCATTCCTCTCCATTGACCATAAAGGAAATCTTGTATGGTTTTATCTGCAGATGTTTGCTCTGTAGACATTTAACATGATGTAAAATGAATCTCATTCTTTCTGCTCCATATTTCAAAATTCAGGACAGAAATGTAGAAGGATCTTCCTAAATTACCAAGCCAACTTCTTTATTACTGCAAGCAATGGCATCAGAAAATTTGGTAAGTTATGTTAAACTTGATCCTGAACCCAGCTGGGAGTCACTTCTGCCTTCCTATATTTATTAATGGCCACTTTCTATCGATCGAATATTCTTTGTCTAGAAAAGCAATTACATTTTAATTTTTGTTTAATTTTTAATTTACCTCCATACCTTTATTCTCTTTCTTTCTTAAAAAAAAAAAAAAAAAAAAAAAAAAATTAGTCCGAATCAGACACAAGATCAGGAATATAAGTTCATTTAAAAGTGATTGACCCATGTAAACAGCTACCTTGTAAAAGATAAAAATGAGAAGTACAAAAGTCAAATCAAGTGAGAGCTGAAAAAAAGAAGTAAAGGAAAACTAGAATAAGCAATGAAGAGGAGTTGAGCACAAAGGCAGTAACATGAACGGATTGCTTACCTCAAGCACCACCCAGGTTCAGAGTCCTGAATGCTACTGAAGTTCAACTAATTCATTCATAGTTGACAATATCACTCTCCTCTTTCTTAAATGTACAACATGACATGTGATATTTCCCACTCCTAAAATACCTTTCCTAGCAGACCTGTTCTCTATAGTATACTCATTACTAAACAAAACCTAATCCAAAACCAGGTTCATCATGTGTTTGCTCATTGAATTTGTTAGAGAACTGTGTTAGCTATCATAGAACAACAGAATCTTATTGGTAAATATTTTTGTTCTTCAGCTTTCATTTGGGGGTTAGACCCTCTTTATACTGATTCAGTTCCTAATAGCATTTTAATCTTAGAAATGTATAGCTCGTATCATTGGCAACCATACTGCTATATAAAGTACATAATTAATTTACATTTATAAATATATGTATATGTGTGTATATAAAAACACTGTATGTATATGAAATCATCATCAAAATCGTTGTCTGTATTCATAGCTGCTCTTGACAATTTATAAAAGACTTGAATTACTGCACCAATGACTCTTTTATCTTTCTTCCCCTGTGTGATTCTGACCCAGACAGATTCTCTTTCACCCAAGATATTCCTCCTTGTTTCTTTACTGTTGCATTAAATAAATCAGTATCCCATCACCTTTAACTGTATTCTTTTTGATTTTGAACAGCTCATTCCTGTCAGTTCCCATCTTCCAGTTATGACTGCGATTTCACCATGTTCCTGTCACCTTGCAATACTCAGATTCACAACCTGCACCAGTAATTCTTGCTCTTTCCCTGGAGAAAAAGGTTGGTCTTCTGGCTTATCCACGAAACTCGGAAATCCATGTGTCTGTCTAGCTTTCCATGGATGTTGTAGATGCTCTTTCATGATGTGTTCTCTCTTTTTGTTGTTTTTAAGGAGAATCAGTATATATGTCATCTAATAGTGTTGCCAACTGTCTAGGGTACAGACTGCTCTCTTCTGCTGCCTATGATGTATATAAATTATAGCAATACTTTCAGTCATGGTGATGATCAACTGACGACAACCAGCACATGATGACTTGAGCCTGAATAAGCCAAACAACCGAGATGATAACACCTCCAAAACTTTTTAAAATGTAGATCCTATCAAACCTTGCACTATTGAGCTAATCCAATACAAGGAGAACTCTAAGCAAAGCCACACCAACCCAAATATTTTTTCCCACAATGTTTCTTGGGAATGACTTTAACCAGCAGCTAATATTTTTGCTCTCATAATTTTTTTCCGTTTTTATGACAATCATATATGAGATTTACTCTTTACTTGGTACAAACAGAATTAAAACAGACATCTTTCAGGTTAAAAATATAGCCTGTTTAGGTATAAAGATCCAAATGTTTCCAACTTGACTGGAATAGCTCATCTCCTGGTGGAATAGTTACCCTGGGAACACAGAATGACTCCCCATCTTCACTGGAATTGGAATTAATTTTATCCCAAGCACTAAAGGCTCTTTGGGATTTAACAATTGTATAAGTTCGCGTCCAACATTTGGGGAACTAAATCAAGAATATTAAAAAATTACATGACCTTTTGAGATAAGCTACTTGGTTGGACTGCTCTTATAGTTGAAGGTCTAGAAGCGAAAACAAGGAGATCTAAGTATTCCTGGACTTGTCACAGGTTTTCTGTCTGCCTCTGAAGGAGGCCTTTGGGCCTCTTTTGCCTCCATTATCCAATCTGAAAAATGGGCATAATGTCAAGCTCTCAGGCTGTGTTGCTTAATCTATTAATAAATGCACAGTGAGTTTACATCCTTAAAACAAAAAGTTCAGCACTAGGTTAACTATTACTATTACAAATGAAGTCGATAAATAACAATATATGTAACTACATGTGTTTGACTGAAGAATGTAGATGGCTGGGCATTTTTTTGTTTATGTTCATGCTGATAAAAAGTATAAAGCAAAGAAATCACTAGACTTGGTCTGTGCAGTAGAGATAGAAGACATGCAAATTTACAAGCCAGTAATCAGATGCCACCTTCTGGTTCATGGAGAGAAGGAGAAAATCAATAGCCCTGTACAAATAAATCAGTCACATAATATAATTCGTGTCCACATAGCATGGACTTTGTTCTCTGTTTACGATCGTATAGTGGTGATCACAGAAACCCATCAAGCAAATAATAAATGGAAAAGAAAGACTCAAAAAAGGAAAAAAGAAGGGGGAGTGAAGAAAGAGAGAAAGAAAGAGGAGGAGGGGGGAATAGGGAAAAGGCTTTGATCTCGAGAGGGAACAAAAACCTTCCGTAGTCCATGAGGGATCACACCGAACATCAGGTCTCAGGTGAAGACCAGCACGGAGTCTCGCCGGCGCCCCAGGAGCCACTGCACCTAGGCTTGGCGTTTCCACGGGGTGCTTCTCATTTCCACTCTGGACTGGAAACTGCTCCAGCATCAGAAAAACAAATAAATGAAAAAGAGTATGATCACTTTAAATATTTACGAATACTGAAAAACTGTTTAAGGTAATATTGAAATTAAGAAAAACTTATTTTAGAGCTAACATCTATCATTATCTAAAAACATAATTTCAAAACATTAAAAATAACGTGCAGGATCAAGTTAATGGTCCATAAACTGGAACTAACAGGTCAGTCTTCAAGGAAACATCAGGAGCAGAAAGGGGGATTATTAAAATTTTTAAAATAAAGATTTATAATTTAAAAAATATAAAGTATAGTTCAATAGATTATACAATGTATTAAAATTACTTGTGACCGATAAAGAAAATGAACCGTACACCTTTATTATCATAATAATCACACAGTGAAATAGTAGAAAAGTTTAACGGGAGCATAAATGCTTGTCTGGTCAGGGTTTAAGTGAATTTCAGACTTTAAAATATTGTATGTTGAATTCTTCATCTATTTGCCAAAGGTCAATGTTTTTCCTTTCTGTGGCATAGAAGGCTTTTTTCTTTTTCTTTATTTTTTATCTTAATTTCTTCTTCTTTCAGCTTATAAGAACTACTTTTCACTTTAACTGTGCAGTTTGTTCATCAGAGTCATCTGGTATTCTTCCAAGTGCAGTTTCCAGTGTTGATTTAAACAGCTGGAAGCGAAAGGAGGAGAGGGGATATTTAACTAATGAGAACAATTCTATAATGTTAGTGTTGTGTATTTTCATCTGAATCCCACACAAATACACTTAAAACAAATCATGAGTAAAATGTCAATCACTATCTAGTAAGTAATTTTTCATTCATTCTTTTTTTAAAGCAATAAAAAGGCATACAAATTACAAGAATGAATATATGCATGGGAAGCTATATATTTACTTAAATAAATGAATAACTTTTTAGTGTATCCTCTGGGTTACCAAAAAGTATCAAGGATTAAAATACTATAAATTGTATTTCTTAATAGCTAACCTAACCAATAACAACAGAATTAATGTTCTTAAATATAAGTCTTATTGGGAGCCATAATTCAAAATGATAATAGAAACCAAGCAGTGTAGCCTGTGAATTTAAACGGCGATTAAAATTGGAGATGTAAAGCACAGTGATACGTATCAAACCATCGCAGTAATAACTAAGCAAAACACATTTCATTCTGGTTTGAGTTCAACAGAATTGTCTATGTTATGAGACAAGGAATGAGTGTCATTCATTTTTCCTTCAAGAGGGCCCATACACTCCTGCAGGATATTAAAATCCTATGCAGAACTGTCAGTATTAGCCTAACAATTCAGTAGCAGACTGCGGCCTGTTTGTTTTGGTCTCCTTCAGGTTAGGAGCATTTTGTCCTAGGTCAGCAACCTCAACTTGTTCTGCAGAGTGCCCAGCCTAACTGTAGTTTAGCCATATGTGTAAAAGTTTTCTCAAACTGAGCTTCTGGTGGAAATACTACTTCATTTTAAGTGAAGGGAAAGAGTCTCTATTGCAAATCTCAGAGTTCCTGATTCAAATCAATCTCGGGAAAATTCCTTAAAGGAGCTTATTTAATATTAGTAGACAGATCACTAATAGGTTGCAGAGGGAATGCATAAAGCCTGAAGACCTTTAAGATTACCAAGAAGTGCCTTAGTATTTATCCATCTGTATCCCTCCACTAACTGTTACATGTTCAAAGATGTGTGTGCTGTTTTCAGACCCAAAGAACGTGCAATGTTTGATGTATGATCATATGTGCTCCCTCTCTGTCCTAACTACAACTCAGGAAAAGTCTTTATGGAGTCTTAGGTTTGTCCTTCCTAAGAGAAGATTAGGTTTGGTTTTGTAGCTTGGAAAATCAGAAGAGACCAAATATGGATTTTGCTGCCTGTGTTTTAGCAGCATGGTTCAATGTTCTGCCTAAATCCTTAGCTAGCATCTAAAGTACTTTTCAGGAAACTTCAAAGCCTAAATATTAAGCTCAGCAATTGAACCTATCAAGGTGCCTTTGTTCCTTATGTAATTAATACATATAAACTTGTGGGAGAAAAAAGTGGTTAACAGTGGATGACAAGCTGACCATGAGCCAGCAATGTGCCCTCGTGGCCAAGAAAGCCAATGGTCTCCTGGGGTGCATTGGGAAGAGTGTTGCCAGCAGGTCGAGGGAGGTGATCCTGCCCCTCTACTCAGCCCTGGGGAGGCCTCATCTTGACTACTGTGTTCAATCATTCGTACTGCTGGAGCAATCCGTAATGTATTTTTCTGGCCCATGTCTGCTAACACTGTCCCAAGAAATTCCCATTCACAGAACCAGTGCTCTTCACGGACCATTCTCAGCGAGCAGTTTTTCTGTGGCCAATTTGTACAGGAATCAAGAGAGTTTCACCTTGTGAATGGGGACAGACTGATCCAGTTGATCCTAAGATTAGACTTTCAACTGTTCAGTTTATTAAAATATATGTAGTGCAAGAATCATGGTACTAAAATCATCTCTTCTTTCTCCTCTGATTTAAATTTTAATGAAAGATTCAAACGAAAATCCTTTCTATGCCAAGTGCTGCACTTCTAAGATGATATTTGATAAGTTAATTCTCTCACACAAAACAGCAGAATGCTAGGCTTGATGACTGAGATGGTTGATTCTGAAAACACGTTCCTAAATAATGACGTTGCAATTCTTTAAGTAATATTTTCTGTCTTATCCCTTATGCTTCCCAGCTTTCGTACATTGCAGATTTGCACCAAAGTTTTCCTTTTGGTGTGTAGGCCTTTCCCTTCATGGTTCATTTAGAAACTAGTAAATAACATAAGTATTTTGAAGAATTTCTTCTAAGACTACAGGTACCAAGAATTAATATCACTTGTCCATTTCTGTAACTTTTTTTAGAGACTTCTTGAAGTTCTTCAATATTATCACTTATCTTGAATAATCCAAGTAGTTTTCATCTTGCATTTTTATTTATTGCTGGTTAATTTTCCTTTAGTACTAACGATCCTACTATGTATCCCAGCAGTCCGTGGTAGATCTTGTGGAGACTCCACTGTCATATGTATCAAGTCTTAGTCCTGGAATATATCCTGCATATAGGAAAGCCTCACCTGAAGGTCCCATCTCATGCTCCTCCATAGCTTGTTCAGGACTGTAAACAATTGCAATACCAGGCTTCAACCTCTTTCCCACCGCATGACATCCTGTGCCCTGTGCACTTTCTCTGTGAATCGCTGGTCAAATCTAGCATCTATGTCTGGACTGGAGGTCACAGGTTAGAGGAAATGTTGCATGGCTGAAACAGCAGTGGGGAGCAGACCACCTCAGATGGCTACAACTTGCCAGAAAGCTCTCTCCAGCCAATGTGTACCCTGTCATATGAGCATCTATGCCAGGTGAAGCCTCCAGCATGTGACTTCAAGCAGTGATATCTCCATGTTCTGTGGAAAAAAAGGAATAAGAGGTCTGAAGTGCCACCTAACAACCTGACTAATTCAGTATTTCATCCCATTTATAAATTCCAGCCATTTTCCCCACATTTTGCCATTTCTTTGCTTAATTGCGTGTTTGTGGATTTACTTAAAGAATTCTAGAAAATTAAACTAATCAGTAATTCTGTCATGTTAACCGTTATTGGAGGAGGAAAATATCAATAATATGATCTGTTACAATACAACAATGCTGCCATAAATTAATAATTTCTTGAGATACTTATAAGTTTTCAGAAAAGATACTATAACGAGATATTTCTATCTGCAAAAGTCTTAGGGAGATGAGTGGGACTAAAACAAACACTTGAAAATATTCCAGCTAGGAATATAGTAGAAATCACTTGAAAATGTACACCCCACAAAAGAGAACAAATTCCGGTGGGAAGTTTATATTGTGTTCTATGGAGTTAAGAAAATTCATTGTTCATTTTGAAGGACCTAAAATTTCCTGAGAAAAGTTCTTGTCTTTTTGATGAAATTCTGTGGGACTCCGTAAAGCTATGATTTATCAAGGATGATTGACGACACAAGCGCAAGCTTGTGAAAAATCCTGTAGATCCTGACTGTACGCACTTAGAAACAGGAGGACATGCAACATGCGCTGTAATCCACCTCTGAGCAGGACTCACCTTTTAATGCCAGGAAGAATACGATTTGCCTCATCTGAAGTGTATTTACAGCAGTGGGAAGGCCAAGTATGCTGGCAACGTTAAAAAGAAACTTCCAGTAGAAGCTGGACCCAGCTCTCGTGCTGGGTGAGCGGCTGACAGCTCCCATCATGCAGAGTGGGCTGAGATATTAAACAGTATGCTTGAAAAAAAAAAAAAGGAAAAGCAAAAAGCGTTAACCCCATCTTTTCTGGTGCTCTGATAAACGTCCCTGAAAAACGTACTTTAAAGGAGCCAACCAACTTTCATCTGAACAGGTCAGGAGGAGAGAGAAACCTCTACCACATGCACAAAGAATGTATAACATTTAGTTTGGATAGCACCTTATCTGATGAATTCTGATTACATCCTCGTTTGACTCGCTTAAACTGTTGCTAAATGTTCTTTAACACCCAGTGAACTAAACACATTGAGAAGAACTTAGTTTGAAAGCTATTATCGTATTCATTTCTTTTACACTTCTAAGAACATTGCTTATGGCACCTTACGAATTCCTGTGAATTCCCTTTTTAGTACCTTAGATAGAGGGTGTGAAAGAGAATATGATCAAAATTAATGCTGAAACATCTCCATAGGCAAAAAACACTGCCTGGAAAATCAGGCCTTAAGGAAAATTCACTGCTCAGCTTTGGCTTTACATTTGCTACTGACTGTATTTTAAGTGTTTTATATGGAAAGTAACATAGATATGAGCACTTGGCTTATCAACGAATTAGGAAATCCTGCTGTTCTTCCACTTTGCTCAAGATACTGGACAAGCAGAGAGGTGCTACACAACGTGTAATCTCTTTTTTCAGATATACTGTTCTCCTATTAATGATAAACCACAAGACCTGTAGGCCAGGTTGTTATTATTATATACTAATATCAGAGAGTGTTTTATCTGATATCAATATACCAATATATAAAATATATATTTATCCATTACTTTTATGATAATAATAGGAGTGGATTTTGGACCAAAATTCTTTATCCAAAGCTCCTACTCTTTATACCTGCTAAAAAAGCTTTAACTTGGAGTTGAAGTCAAACTTAAGAGCTGGTGAAAGTATCAGTGTTGAGAGGAACCCTGCTAAATTGTTGACACGCGGAACCGGAGGCATCTGGGACTGAAATATTTATAGGGATTTTCACATATCATTCTTGTAGTATAACTCCTTAGCAAACATCAATATATGAACCTTGGTGATGTAAGACAGCACACTGCTCCCCCCATTTTGCAGAACTGTAGGGCTGAGGTACAAAACTACTACCTCTGAGAGTTTATGCATAAATATATCATCTCAGAAATTGAGCTAGTGTTCTGAGTATAATTCTTCCTCTTTAATGAATTAATTTTAGACTGACAGTAGGAGGTGGTAATGTGTATGGTCGATGGTATTTCAATCTTGTTTGCCCAGATGAGATTTGGGGGTCTGCCAGTTATGATTTCCATGCAATTAGCTTGGATTGGAGGTCTCTCCATGTTATGTCATCTTTTCTGATGAGCTAAAACTCCGAGCAAGAGAGAGTGTCTTCGTGTCATCTCACACAGTACAGTTCTGAGTACAACGAATTCTGTGAAAAAGTTTGAGCCTTAGAGAGGCAGTAGTATATGTGGAAATGGGACTGAATTAATTTGAGCTAACTCTAGTCATGTATAATGCTGATTTCTACATCCAAATGATTGAAATTCCCTGTAGACAGAAAGGAGAAAGAGAAAAATGGAGAGAAAAAAGCACTTTTAGGAATCAGTATAGCTCATTCCAAACACATGTCTCAAAGAGGTCAGATGAATTACTCTCTGAAAGTGCCATTTCTCCATGTTGACTTTGCAGCATACTAGCTCTGCAGGAGATGTCTCCTGCAGACATCTTAGGTTAGGCAAGATGAATCCTGCATATGGTGTCTGTGTCACCAAAGCAGTCTGGTAGATATCACCACTATATCCTTCCTGGGGCTTTGAATGGCAATAGGCAGGGGACCTTTAGTTTCTTCTCTCTCTTTCCCAGCAGCCCAGACAAACTGAGGATTAATGGCAAAAGAGAGAAGAATCTTATACCTTTACTGTCCATACACTACCTACATGGCGTCAATCTGATATTTCCAAGAATCCCAATGATAAACAGCAACATATGAGCAGATTGAAACAAGTATACTTGCATAAAATCTTTTTTTTTTTTTTTTTTTTTTTTTTTTTTTTACATTTAGAAGGGGAGGAATATTTTGGTTTCCTGAAAATCTGCATTATTTTCAAATAGTTTTTTACATAGTATTAATCACATGCACTTTGTATGTGTGCGTGTTTGTGTTTTTCTCTCCCAGTCCTGTTGATTGCACTGTATTTTAAAGTCAGATGAAAGGAAGAGCAAGCAAACAGAGTTTTTTCCCAATGCTTTGATGTCACTAATGTTCTGTCAACTGGCTTATTAAACCATACACTCTTAGTACTCTAAGCAAAACCTTGAGTGCTTTACAAGGTGTCTAAAAATATACTGTGATCCTTAAAAGTATGATCATACTTATCGGACAAGACACTAAATAAAAGATGATGCTCAAGACCTCTTTTATATTTTATTCACCTCTACATATAACTTTAATCAGGGCAGCAGAATTTTCCATTCAGTCATAGTAGGTTAGGGAAGTC
Organism: Rhea pennata; assembly: GCF_028389875.1. Taxonomy (NCBI): domain Eukaryota; kingdom Metazoa; phylum Chordata; class Aves; order Rheiformes; family Rheidae; genus Rhea; species Rhea pennata. The sequence goes on along the minus strand of NC_084665.1, from coordinate 124,813,237 downwards.
TTGCTGATTCTGAAGGTGAGGCTTTTACACTGCGCATTTTAAAAACAGTTTAAACAACATCATCCAGTTAATTTTCACCATGGAGCAAACTGGAATGAAAATGACATTGAGAGAGGAAATTGCTTGCAGCATTATTTTGTTGCAATGAAGTACAACAATCCCACACAGGAACAAGGGGATCAGTGATAAGTGTCTTATGCATAGTGCAAAGAAGCTAAAAATCAGCATTGAATTCCATGTCCAAACTGGCCTGTTGCTGTGCTGACATTAGGGCCTTCCTTGCTCCACGAAGCTTTTTGTTACTGGCCTTACATGGAAGCTGTTTTCTCATTTTTTTCAATTTTTATGAAATTCCTGAGCTGGTTCTGTGTCAGTTATGTCAACTGAATGGAGTGAGAATGGATGAAAAATGAGACCAAGTGGCCAGATTTTTGGCTAGTATCACCCTCCATTCCTTAAATAGTGAGACACACAAAGATCTGTCCAGAGATTCTCTATTGAAAGAAACTTGCTGATCTGGAGCCCTAAGAAACATTTACAAACTTCTCAGTCTTTCCCGGGACACAAACAGCTAGAATGCAACATTATTGCCCAAACTTTGACCTGAAATCTCGTTTAGAATAGAGTCTGGTTTTTAAAAGTTATGACCCTCTGGCTCTGTCGGCACTGGCAGTAGCTTGCTTTTTGGCTTCAATAGGGCCAGAATATTATGTTTCTTTTCCAATTAGACAGAATTTTTTCCCTTTGTATTTGATCTACTATCTTGTCTCAGATACCTTTTCTTCCTTTACTCTTCTGCACAGTATTCCCAATAAAACTGGGTCACAGGAGTAACTAGAGGTAGCTTCAGAAAATGAGTAGCTCTTGCTCTTTTCCTGCTTTCTGTTTGGTACTTTAAGCCTCTGCAGAGCTTTTAATCCCAGATCTCTGGATGGGCTTCAACAGGCTTAGCAACAAAACATAAAAGCTTACCAAAAGCACCCAAGAAAGGACTACATTCTGTTTGCCTTTTTCCTAGCTGATAGTTTATTAATCCTATTTTCCTATCTGTCATTTTTAATTATTTTTCCTCTAGTTTGGACGCCATATACCGTTGCTTTGAATTTGGAGGGAAAAAAAAATCTAACTTTATAAACCCAAGCAGTCATACTGAATGGGGAATCTGCATTTCTACTTCCCAAAGCAGCCTCCAGGTCAGCACATGAAATCTCAGAGGTCAAAATGTTGTCAGTAATGAGATCTCAGGCATTTCAAAAGTTCACACAGTTCTTTGTACAATGTAGGAGAATCCCTCTGTTTCTTCTGCTGCTGTTTCATGCTAATTTGGGAGCTGCAAACTGGTACGAAACGTTTGAAATGAAAGATCAGTTCATCTTGGATCTTAATGTGTGGCTTCTGCAGAACATTGGGGTTGAAGTTCTTGAACTGCTGAGGACAAGGGAGAGACAGTATAAGCAGCTAGACTGAACACCAGTGAAATGAAGAAAGAATGAATTAACTACAAAATATACCTGAGACATCTGAATTAATTTTCTCTGTCATGAAGCTAAAAGCCTTTTACTTTTTCCTGTTTTATAATTTTTATAAATTCTCCCATTATATAAGGTTCAATAAACTATTTGTTTGACCAAGATTTTTTTTTTCTTTTTTCAGAAACTTACACCTAACAGTGGTAGGCACAAATTAAAATCCATAAGGCTTGATCACTTTCTTCTGAAAGTCTTAGGAGTAACCAAGCTCATTGCGACAAACTCATTCCATTTTTATCGCACATGGTGTTGTAGGACCGTGGGAACTGAACATACTCACCACTGCATACAGAAGAAACGCTTCATATCTGCCACTCAGGAATTCCCACGTTCTTTACCAAAATTTAATTCCAACAATGCAACAGACTCTGGATTGAGCCTTCCTGAAAGTGTAAGTCATGGTATCCAAGCTTAAAGTTAAAATGACAGCGTAGACCCTCACCATTTTTACGACCAAAACTCTTTGTCTGAGATCCCAAAACATGCACTTTCAAATTTCCTTCCCCACTTGCACTCTGAATTTCTGGTCAGTACAAGTAGAATAGGAAAGGCATCATGCAAAATATCCTTATGTTTCTTATGCTAAAGAAAATACAGAAATTAAAGAAGAAAAAAGAAATTAAGAAGCAACACTTTTTTCTACAGACACTGAGGTCTATAACTTGCAAGGAGTGAAGTTCTAGGTAAACATTAACAAAAACTAGTGAAAACATAGGAACTGAACATCTTTTCTTTTAAAACAGATTGTGCATCATCAGAAAAGTTTTCTGGTAGGCCCAATGATTAGAGACTAGCATATGTCCTAAAGCATGAGAACAGTTTTCTTTCCAAAATTTTTCTCTATTTTTAAGAATATATATTATGACACTAGATATTTGCCTTTTTCATATGATCACTAAGCCTATTTATGCAGCATCTGTAGTCCAAGACCCAAGAGATTCAGACAAGCCCGGATCCTTTCTGAACTGAACCCGAACTCCGAACCTTCTGAGTTTTGTCTGTCATTGATGTTCATATTCTGCTAGAAATGCAGACAAATTTGGGCTTCCAGTCCTTCAGCAACAACTTAGAGATGCAAGAAACGTCATTTTCCCTGCTTTACTCTCCTTTAAACAAAGTCAGCAGGGTACATCTGATGTATATTGAGGATTAAGTTATAATTACAATCAATATCTTTGCCATGCTCACTTTGCCAAATAATATATATTTCAGTCAGCGCACTTTGGGGATTTATCTCTGCAAGGCCTGTTTCTGCCCAAATCAGTGTGTCTTTCCCTTTGATATTCCCACAGTGTTCACATATACCCTCAAACATACACAGCCCTGGGTAATATGTCTCCAATGCGATGAAATCAATGGGAACACAGCCTTTTTTGCCTGACAGTATTGTCAGGGTGTATTATCTGGTTTAGGCTGTGGCTTCAGTTCATAGCAGTCGTCAGTTAAATTTCCCTTTCTGAAGCTGAGCAAAGTGCGGTAATGTCACAGCCACAGGCGACTGCCGCTCACAGGACGGTTTACCGGTGGAGCTTAGCCTCCTGGCTTGTCACAGTGTATATATCTCAGGGTCTTCTTTTCCTTCCTACTCAGAGGTTTCCAAGAATGTTGCCTGGAGCAGTCATGGGATGCAAAAAAAGAGAGATTTTTGTTCTGCACTTAGCAACATTACCACACTTCACACTCAGTTTCTGATAAGGGGAAATTTAACTGACTGCTCTGAACTAGATATACCAGATAATACACTCTGACAGTGCTGTGGATAAAGGCTGGCAAACCTACTAATTTATATTTCATTATCTCTGCACTTGGCTTAATCTGTTATCTTTTACTAAACATTAGAAAGCTCACAAAGAGAGCTGTGCTGAGCAGCAGAAAGTGGAACCACAAACACCTCTTGAACACAGGGTGGCTTCTGCGCCAGAGGGTATACGGGGCATTTTGGCTACCCAACCATCCTGAGAGCTGGTGTGCAGCTCTGAGATGCTGCACGGTGGGGTAAACCAAGGTTTGTGTCCCCACTCTGCTAATGCAGAGCGCTGTTTCCTCTGCTGGGTCGCTGCAGGAGCATGGGTTCCATCTGTAGGTGTTCAAAATAGTAGTTCATCAGGACAGCTACGGCTGTCAACACAGCCCACAGCTCCAGTTATTTCAGAAGTGGGTGATATACACATATCTAAAAGGTACCCTATTTTTTCCAGTCTTCAAAGCAGTGGAAATATGAGTCATTATAAGTGATGATCAAATTTTAATCTCTTCAAGGCCACTCTACACAGTTCAATGTCTTGCACGGTGTAACCTTTTCTTTGTCTTAATCATCTGGTTATTACCGGGACGTTAATCCTCTTAGTATGATGAGCAAGAACAACCCAAGAGCCATCTCCAAAGTAATACCCCCAGAAGAGCTTCCAACATTTAATATAGTTTTGAGTGAAGCTGTGACATGGAACCACACCAAAGCCAATCATATTACAACAGGAAGCTTACCTGTATTACTAGAAAGACAGCTGCACCTTCACAGGGCAATTTAATAACTGCTGCATGGGTCCAAGGGCTTTGTTCTCCATAGTCTTGAATGAATCAATGGTCGTGACACTGAGCTAAAAATAAAGGCAGCTACATTCTCTCTATAACTCTGCTAGTGACCCTGGAAAAATGTTCACGATCCCTTTGCTTGTTTTTACCCTTACTTTGTTTATGCAGCTCAGGCATTGTTGGACAGAGCCTGCAAGAGTTCAGTGGCAGAGTTTCACTGACATTCTATCATAATAAAATAGATGATACTAAATGAGTTTTTCAAGGGTACTTGGTATTAAGCTAAGCTACTCCAACTGAGGACATAAGTTACCAAACTACTGACTTAAAACTCAGTCATAATAACTGACCTATGACAAGTCTTTCAGCACAGCACCTCAAAAAATCCAGATGCTTCTTTATTTCCTGGAAGAAGCTTGCCTGATTGCTCCATGCTCAGGAGTTCCAGATTGCCTCTTACTCACCTACGAACATGCTGTTGAGATCAAACCGTATTCTTGATCTAGGTCCATCCTTTCAGAGAAAGGATTTGAACAAGTATCCAGTAGCCTGGTGAGTGTCCTCACTGATGGGATACTGGGTGAAAGGGGACCTTATCCTCCTGATTGACAATAGCTCACACTTTCTGGACAGTTTTTATCAGTTCTATTGACAGTACTTAAAAAAAAAAATATATATTTCCCCAAACTAGTTGATGTTTAGGAATGGTTGGTATGCATTCCAAGTACTGGAATTGTGGTTTTAAGGTATTCACCAACAAACCATGGGAAAGGCAAGGATGCTGAAGGCCATTTAATTCCTAGCTCAAATGTTAAAAGATAGTTGGGAGGTTTGTGAAGATTTCTTCTTCTTAAGGTTTTGAATGACTGTAGTTCATCATATCAACATTGCTTATAATAAAGTGTTTCTTGTTTTTAAAAAAAGTATTTAAAGGCATTTCTGAAATGTCAGAATGGTCCATTTTTATATACCTAGAAGGAAAATCTTAATTATTTTTTGTATGAAGCAGGTATTTGTTTTGAAATATAAAAAGGTACAAAAAAGAGCTAAAATTAAAATGAGAACTTGAATTATCAAAATGAAATCATTTGATTTACTTAGTGTTTTTGTCAGATCTCTTAATTTTCAAGACTTTAAAAATCTAGGAAAAATTTCAATGACTCAGAAGTTTTGTGAGGTTGGATAAGTTTTTCTTTTATGTGCAATGGCAGAAGCTATGAAACAAACCATCTAACCCAATCTAATCTCTCTTTTCACCGTACAGTTATGTATGCTGGGTTATATTTTAACTTGTTATATATACATTTAAGAACCTTCATAACTGTGTTTATTTCTTCATTTGTTTTTCATTATATTCATGCACTTTTAAAATATTTGTAAAAATGACATGTATTTGTACAGAACGTTTCCTTAACACAAGTCTCAAAATTTATTTTATTTCTTTAGGTTCAGGGCTAACCTTTTTATTCTTTGTGCCATTTAATGATGCTTTCACACCAAAAGAGACTTTCACTTTTATATTTTTTCTGTCTTTTTCAGTAGAAAGTGTCTACTGTCCAGGCCTTTTTCTTCAAAAATTATATTGTGATCTCCTTTATAGATTGCCAAATATTGTTACTCATCTTTAAAGAAACTTCACTGCTTTAACCATAAAGAAATCCCAAATGAACTTTCTGATCTTAATTAAAGATTATTCTTTTTCTTTACATGCTTTGATATTTACTGATTCCCATACGTGGCCTATGCCACTTATCATATTAAAATCCATCAAAATGCAATTGACTGAAACTGATTTAGCTTTACACCATTTTAAAGTATAGATGCTATTTTGTTTAGATTTTCCATGATTTATTGACTACCAAATTTGAAAGAATGCTTGAAGGTTAGGATTTCCCTTTCACTTTTACTTTACACAGAAATACAAGTTTTCTTCTGCTAAGCTGTCCTCTTTGGCTGGATTCAATAAGTACATTGAGAGCTACTGGTGGAAAAAAAGACTGCATGAGATTAGACTTTTTACTTTAGATAAAAACCTCTCAGAGAGGAATCTCTCTTACGAGGAAAGGCTACAAGAGCCTGTTTAGCCTGGAGAAGACTGAGAGGGGATCTTATCAATGTCTATAAACATCTTAAGGGAGGGTGTCAAGAGGATGGGGCAGAACACTTTTTAGTGGTACCCATTGACAGGACAAGAGGCAACGGGCACAAACTGAAACACAGGCAATTCCACCTGAATATGAAGAAAAACTTCCTTCCTGTGAGAGTGACAAAGCATTGGACCAGGTTGCCCAGAGAGGTTGTGGAGTCTCCTTCTCTGGAGACATTCAAAACCCCTCCTGGAAGTGATCCTGTGCAACATGCTCTAGATGACTGTGCTTGAGCAGGGGGGTTGGACTAGATGAGCTCAAAAATACAAAAGATATTATACAATAATATGCATTTGTGGTTTTTTGCTGAGTTATTTTTTGTTTTTATCTTAAAATTCACCTGAGCCATTGTACTGGGGAAAGGGGGAAATCTTCATATCTGCTTAGACAGATATGAAGATTCTTTGCTGTAGAAGACCTAAACTGCTCAACTGAGCATCAGAAAAAATCACCTCACTATTCTCTTTCTTTAGGCAAAGAAAATTTCCTTATTCTCTGCACTGTAGTGCTGAATAGGACCTCTGGGCAAGCTGAGCTTGAGGTGTATCCTCAAAGAACAAAATAATAGATACACGTATAAGGTGCTTCCAGCTGTAAACACAAGAGAAGAAATTGGTATTAGGATAATTTCTTCAGATTCTCAGCATTAGGCTTACTTTATTTGCCTTTCATCACCAATGACAATGGCTTAGATCCCATTCAAAGGGGACCTGAGTGGCATATATCCTATGCTCTGGCTGTGAGTCTTCCACGAGATGGTCAGTGTTTTTCCCCTCCCTCACTAATATTTTCATCTTTATCATTTCTGTTGATCACTTGGACTGAAATCTGGGGCATCATTAGAAGGAAGATAACTTCATCTGAATTTGAAATCATTAATTTCTATTTAAGAAATAGAACATAGTAATATTTAGCAGGAGAGAAGGGGGGGTTAGATTTTGTATGTGTTTGTTTAGGATGCAAGCTGAATTCTTTTCATGTTCAGAGTTGATCATCAGAGTGTTTATTTAAGTTGGCTCGATGTAAATGTGAAGACTCCAGGATTGCTTTTTGATTTTTTTTATCATCCTATTAATCTGTTGCTAACCCATGTAATATTCATTTGCTGAATATTTCTAAACTATATATAATATATGGGGAAAAAGGTCTTGGCATAGACATGTCAGCCTAAGAAACAGGACATCTGGATTCAATTGCTGGCTTGGATGTAGATTTCTTATAAGTCATAAATCAAATGGTTTGTTATTTGTATACCTATTTCTGAAATGGAGTAGCCAGTCACTTTCTCACAGGTGTATATCAAGAGAGAAAAATTTTATAGTGATGGTGAAGACCAATGGACAAGCAGTAAAGATGGCTTTGAGCTCAACACAGTCAATCAGAAGAGCTGAGGGGCTTGTCCAAATAAAATGTTGCTTCTCATAATCCCTGTGACATTAATGACAGTGCCCCATTTCTGGTCTTTGTCTGAACCTCGTCCTCCCTTGGGCTCTCCTGGCCCAGCTCCTCCCTGTCAGGTGAGGATGGAGGTGGTGATGGAGCCAGGTGGTTTGTCCTTCCACTGCTGCTGGCTCTGCAAGATACCTTGCTGAGGGGCTTAGCAAGACAATCTTCAGACTCGATCAGCTGCAAACTCTGCTCCTGGTATGACTGTAATAACATAGACTAGGAAAAGATCTCCAAATCTATATTTCAAAGATCTACAGAATGTCCTCTCCATGCAGAAAACTACATCATAGATCACAAAAGACACCCTGACAATTTATAACTACCTTAAGAGCTGCAATAAAATACCTGGAGCAACAAAGGACTTCTGGAAAAGAACAGAAAAGCCCAAGGTCACATTCAATGTTCTAGATCTCTGGTGGTACGGATTTTTTTTTTTTTTTTTTTTTTTTTTTAACAAAATGGTCCTAGATTATTTTAAGAAGAGGATAATGTCCCAGAGTATAGAAAAAAATGAACAAGAGAAAATTCCTCTTTAACTCTAAATCTAGAGGTCAATTTAACTTTGAATATAAAAAGAGGAAAAAAGAAAAAGAAATCACATTAACACTAGATTTAGTCTTACAGGAGCAGAGAGAGATTCTGTGTTAACAAAAGAATGATAACATCTGTCTTGAGGCATATAGATGGAATATTATTTTGGCTAATATTCAATTCTTAAAAAAGGGAGAAAAAGAAGTAATATTTTATCTATTTCAAAGAGATTTACAGTTTTGGCTAAAAAGAAGGCTAGATTCAAAATGATAGTGTTTCCCAATGTATTTTATTTAATGAGATTTATCTGTTGATGCTACCTGCACAGATCTGAATCATCACCACATTTCGTAATATTTGGGAGTAACTACTTCTTATATTTTCTTATCAGAATGATTCCATTTTGTTTAAAATATTTAAGTATTCAGGACTCTCTGCTCTGGTGTTTGGGACAATCACTTGGGAGGTGGGACAGCTGTTTTTCAGTCTATGCTCCAGTGAATGTTTCATTATTTATACAAAAAGAAATAGCATCAACTTGAAAGACTGAGAGCGTTCCACCTCAGGGTAGCTTGAACGTTGATGGTGAAGGCACTCTCTTACGAAGTGAAAGATGAGAGTTCAAACCCTTTTGTATGAAAGAGCGGAATGGAACACACTTTTCACATCTAAAGTAACGATCCTGTCTATTAGCTTGTTTGGTTAAAGAAGGTGGACTACTTTTATGGCAACTTTGTGAATCAAGCCTCTTTGCCATTTTTTTTAACAAGTACTCAAAATTGCATTTTGCATCAAATAGAATATTTCATGTAAAAATATGCATGTTTATTAAATTGATATAAAATGAGATCAAAACTCTTCTACTTCTCTTTCCTAGCTCTGTTGCTAAACTCAGAGTCAATTATTATTCCATCAGAACTTGAGGAAGTAATCAGTCTTCTCTTCCTAAATAAAAGAATATAAATAGGAAAAGAAAACAGGTATTGGAAATATGTATGTGGTGCAAAAGAAAAGTGGAGAGTTAATAAAAGCCAACATGACACAATTCAGTGGAAAGCTAGGAAAATGGTCTTTGTAGGCCATTTGTTGGATGTTTTTTGGCAGTACAAGAATCTATTTGTTAAAAGGAGAAAAAAAATGTTGCAGTTACTGAGAAACGGGATGGTGGAGTCCCAGCAAAGGGCTTTTGGCCATGTAGGTGAGTGGGACAGACCATGTCTTGGGTATGTTCTGCTGGAGGAATCTGCACGATGATATATGCTATGGTCATGTCCTTATCGAGGATGATACCTAAGTCATAAGCCTCGCCGGAAGCAGAACAGGAGCTCCCATCACAGTGTTGAAGATGAGAGGTGGCAGGGAAGCCCTGCAGGCAAAGATAAAGATTTTCCTCTGAGGCAATCCCAGAATCATTCCTACACAGCCAATTTAGCCATTATAATTTATAGACTCATCCTCTGCATATAAATCCACAGGAAGATCCACACAGTATTAAGTTCCAAAGTTTTTGTGTTGCCCAAAGGCAACATGAGGCACCAATTCCAGGCATAAATGCTTTTTTGTACATTGTGCCATCCCATATTACTACATCCCGTACCACCAAAGGTCCTCAGAATTTGCTGGTGACTTCAACAAGTAGCAAGATTTCAAGATAATCTTTATACCATGTGTAAGATCCTCACTGCGAAGCAACATAGTTTTAACCTTGATTCTTGGATTTCTTTTGCTGTATGTCTGTTCTCCCTTCTAACTTCTGATAGATGGTCACTCAGCTTCCTAGCTTGCAGTATCCAAGGTTCCTTGGGGCATTATTCAGGGCCCATTACCTTTTTAGCTCTAATGATACCCTGCCAACAGCAATCCTCTATGCAAGCCATTTATTCCATTACACTAAACAGGGGTAATTTGGTAAATTGAGTGTTTAAGTAGCCTTAAGGTAAATATTTTTTTTTTTCCTTTGCAAAATGATGATGTTGCCTTTGGCTTCTGTAGATTCTTCAAGGTTTGGAAGGGCTTGTTTTCATTTGCCTATAACTGTTCATAAAAGTGAAAGGTTAAATAATGCCAAATCAGGAAAGATTAAATCAAACTCCTAAAAAAAATTAAATAAAACTTAAATCAAACAATCTTTAGATTAGGGAGAGTTTTTGTTTGTTTGTTTGTTTTTTAATGTAATTCTGGGTAATTTCATATTCCCTGTTCTTCTTACCCTGTTCTAACCTCTCAATGGTAAAGCATCAGGATACTTATAGAAAATTATCTAAATTACTAATACTACAGATGCTAATGCATTATGACTTTCATAGAATTAAAGCTAGAAGGGATTTTTTGATCAATATCTCTGAATAAAAAAGTCAAATTAACACTTCCAGTCAATTATATATTTAATCTAGGGTACTGCTGACTAGTTAAATGGAGAAATACAAACATTCATGGTACCTGTCACACTAATAAAGTGCTGCGAATGTTTTGAATGTTCAGGAGATAAAGTTGATTTTTTTTTGTTTTCTCTACAACTCATGAAGCAAGAGAATGAAGAGGCAAACTTTCGCATCACAAGCAACATCATGGCATGTCCGAAAGAGGTTACCAACAGCATCTTAGCTTGACATGGATATTAACATACATAAACACATTTTGGGGAATAAAAATCTAAATTCATTTTAAAAACAGTGATACTAAACCAATCACTTCCCCTGTAACCTGTCTCAGTGTTCAATTCTTCCCATTCCTAGAAAACTGCATCTAACTTCAGGGCTGTGTTAGTTTCAAAATCCAAATATTCCCAATTTTCAAACCAATTTCTGTAAACTATGCAACTAGGGGGATATTTTAGCGCAGAATGATTAAACCTTTGGAAATCTCCTGGTATAGAAAGAATCTAGTTTCCAAGTTTAGGTCAGAAACCTAACTTTTAGACAGCTCAAATTTGATGAGATGAATGTCACCGCAAATCTCCACAGCAGACACAAACAATAAACAAGAGCTGAAGTAATCTCCAGATGTTTTTCTTTGTCTTTTCATCCATGTAAAGCTAGAAAAGACCTTAAAATACCCAAAGGAGAAGGTTTTTTTTCCTTATACCCTCTCCCTGGAGTATCAGCTTTATCCAACGACTGAATGCCACAAAGAGCCTATCTCATTTATCTTCATACGGTCTCTTTTTTTCCCACTAGTTATAAGTTATTTGTTCAGGAAAACCTTTGAGTAACACGATATAATTAGTTGTTAGATCAGGCCCACAGGAATGCTGTGATCCACAAACAAACCACCTCGAGAAACATTTAAATTTCTCAAAGCCTCTGAGGAGGCAGAGATTTTATCTTTCATATACTCTACTGAGACGTGTTTGTTGATCCCCAAACCGAAAAGGACAGTGGTTTTGGCTTTCATGTCGGGAGAACAGATAACCAAGAACTCAGAGATGCTTGAGCTTCAGGCTAACAAGAATTTACCCTAGCGTAAACACTGATCTGGTAGCTGCTAGGGCTTATTGCTCTTAGTATGGGCCACTGAGCCTTGGGGTAAAGAAAAACACAAAGGTCAGATTCATCTCATTTAACCACAGCTATAGAGAAGTTAGCATTGAGCCAATGGTCTAGCTGAGGTTTTACTGAGAGAGAAAAGCAGCTCCAGAAGATGACTCAGCCTCTTATAGGGCAGACATCTGTCACCCTTTGGAGAACCTCTTTCTTCCTCATTGACTCCCAGGGAGCCCAGACCGGTGGCTTAGACTTGATGGATAACTTCTGCATGGCTAAGTTAGAGTGTAGCTTGTTCCAGCCTTCATCTAAGTGGCCCAAAGCAGTCCAGCTTGTTGATTATTCACTTGTTTTAAGAATCTGGTGGTGTTCCTAAGCACAGGACAAAGCGGTCCAGAAGGATGTGGGCAGGAACATCCAAGGCCTGTATACACCATCGGTGCCATAAGGGTGCTCTCCCCAGTCCCAGGTTGTGCGTAACACGTGCCTGAACTCTTCCGCAACAGCTAGTGACTTATTTTCTCGTATGCTAAGTTCGCTTCTTTTTAAATGCAGATACTCAGTTTTAAAGAGCTTGCTATGATTAATATTTTAATTCATGGTAGAAAGAGAAGTAAGGTTCAGATACAAGAGAATCATCTATTAAGTATTGCTTCTCTCAGCCGTTTTGGACTTTCCTTCTTTTTGGGAGCTGAAATGTGTGACATGAGTACACTTACGTACAAAGAGGGTGAGGGTAAGGGAAAGATCTAATCAGTCATACACCATGTAGTGTACTCTCTGCATTAAAAGCGTGTTTTCCTCTTTGCACAAAAAAAGAACAATTCACTCGCATGGAAATGGAATAGATCCCTGTGGTGATTAAAAACTCCAGTAGAAAGATACATATTTAATGAATAGATAACACAGATAAAGGGGCAGAATGCACTTACAGTGGAAAGAAGCAGGAACGGCTCCTATTTAGAATGTATAGCCTTTATTGCAGAGCAGAGTCAACTGAAAACCCAGGCTTATTAAGTTGTTTAAGTACAAAGGCAAGGCATTTAGCAAGCAGAATGGAAAAGCTAGGGGCATGTGAGTATAAAAAAGCATGTGATATTATGGATGTAACTACAGCTTGGTTGGAAAATGACACTGGGTGAATTCATATTAAACTATTGCTTTAGGAGAGACAGTCAAGGATGTAAAGGGAGATGGATTATGGCCTTTGATGCTTGAAATACAGTTTGCCTGTCCTATATTATCAAGTAATTTCATTGTCTGTTCTGCACTAGTCAGGATAAAAGCAAGAAGTGCTTGTGTTTCTGGTTTTCTTTGAATAAACTAGGTGTAATCCAGAGGTCAGATAGAAATGATCCCAGATTTCAAGGCACAATCACATGCATATGTACATAAATACAGAAGTATAATATTAAGTCTATTAGGAGGGATATACTTTCATCTTTGTGATAAGAGGTCTCAACTAATGTTGAGTACAAAACATGAAGCCTTTTGGCCTAAAACATAACCTAACTCCTCAAGGAGTTACCCCAAAACTTTACCCCTGGAAAGATTATTCCTGTAATTTGTTCTGTCAGGGTGTATTGCTTCACCTGCTAAACAACTGCTCTTGAGCATCTTGATACCAAATTCTGGACCACACAGTCCATCAACATGATTTGATACAAAAGTTTCTGCAGGTCAGAAAAAGCGTACCTTAGCTTTTTTTAACACACATTGAAGAACCTTAGTACCAGACATGAAGTAGACCTTTAGCTATCTCCTCTCAGCCGTCTTCATCAGTAGAGAGAAATACATTTTTTTGGCACAGTGCATCTGACCTGTTTTTAGACTTTAAGGACAGATAAATTACTCTTTATAAACGCTTATTTCTCTCCGTTATCTATAAAGTGATGGCAAGAACCAGATGATTTTTGGTAATATTAATCCTACTCTGTCTGTCTAGCTTACATCCTGTTGGGTACCTTCAGTGTCCAGCAGGTGGCAATACACCCTGAAATGCGGGGCTGAAAACGGAGGACAGGTAGGGATCTGAAAAATGGGGAGTGCAAAGTTTAGGAAAGGAGAAGGCCAAATATAAGACCAGATGAACCTTTTTGCTTGTTTTCTGCAGGAAAAAAGTTTTCTTTGGAGAGCAGCCCCTTTTCTCCCAGACAATTGGTCTGAAAAACTCCAATTCTACACTGCAAATTAAAAAGTTCTAACTTTTCAGAAGCTTCGGATACTTTATCAAAAAAAAGTATCTTTGAAAACAAGAAAAATAATAAACTTTTTTCTTTTTTTCTCAAGAAAAATAAAAAAACACTAGTAGGCTTTTTTTTTTTTTTTTTTTTTTTCCTTCAATCTACTCTAGAGCCAGTGGGACTTTTTTCTGAGATGTTTCTCCCGTGCTTTTACTCCTCCACCTCTTCTTTCTGCAGACATTTTTGCAGTGAGTAGGAAAACCAAAATTATAATCTAAGGAAGAGTTCCTAAATAATAAATGTAGTCACATTTGGGGATTCTTTCAGGTGTACTATAAATCTTTGTGAAATAGTGTGGGTAAATAGAAAGTTGGTATTAGTTGGTTATAATTAATCCCGACAGCTTTAAGGCAGTATCTTCCTGCTCCAGGGGTTCAGAGAAAGAGAGAGCCCAGAAAGCAGGGAGGGATTCTCTGGGCAGGAAGCTGAATGAATGTAGCAAATAAGTTTATTCAAACCTTAGCAATATCTGATGATTTGCAGAGATTTTTTTTTTTCCTGAGACCTCTGAGCTGCACTACACTGAGGAAATTAGCATTTGTCAGGTTTTGCTTTCACCTTGGAAATGCACAAAGTATAAGTGCTAAGTGTCTTAAAGGAAAGACTTACAGGTAAAATTATTGTTTTTAAAATTTATAGTTCTTTTATATGTCTTCCTGTATTTACTGAAGTTATTTGCCAAAGCAGGATAATTGCAACCTGTATTTCCTAGACCAAAAGAGGTTACAGGAGACCTCTAATATGAAGTAATTTTATGCAGGCTGTAGAACTGAAGCTGAAGATTCCTGCCTAGAGCCCTAAAATATATCATTACATTATAGGAGAGCTGAGGACCTGGCCTACTACTTGCACAATTAAGGTTTAAAAAATGTCTGTCTATTTTTACAATGAGAGAGAGATAGCAATTAAGAATGTGCATGAAAGACAAATTCAAAAGATTTAGGTGCACTATATGATCCAAGTTAATTCAAATTCCCAATCACAATTTCAAAACATGACTGCTGGTTTGAGAGAGACAGCTTGAAAGATTTTGGAAGTATCTGACTTGTTGAGGGTAGGCATTCTAGACTTTTCATGGCAGTCTTGGATAGTCATGATGCAATGGAGGACTGGCTTGGTCAGAATTAAGTCAGTAATACTTTGTCAGTAAGTAAAGCCTCCTTTTATGAGTTGGACAGATGAAAGAGACGATTAACTGTGAATAAATTGTGAAATAATTGTGAATAAATAGAAAGCAACACATTGGAAAGAAAACTTAATAAATGAAAAGAAATCTGAAGTCAGCTGAGTCTGAAGTCCATTTAAAAAATGCTAGATCCAAAGGTGCAGTTTCTAAGGGCATTCATTTCTTTCTTTTTTCTAGGCATTCTTACAATTTGTTGTCTGCAAAGGAGTTGAAAGAAGTAAATGCAGGTGAGATTCATCTCACCAAAAAGAGTTAAAACATAGATGTACAAGAGAATTCTCCACGTTCTATTTACAATCCATAGAGAAAGAGAGAAACTTCCAGAGGCAATTCATCCTATCTTAAAATAAGTGTATAAGATAGTATTTGTACTCTGGAGGTGCCGCTGTAAGGGGTTTGCTCCCTCCTAGACAAGATGGAATTTAGATATAACATAAAACATACTAGTGGGTCTAGAGAAGGACCAGGAAGAAGGAGGTGGGGGGGAAATCTAAGCATGGAAGATCTTCAGGATCATTGGATTTTCCCCAAAGAATTTCTACAGCCCAGAAAAAAAGCTTGAGGAAATGAATGTGATGTAGTCTAAGAACTGGACTTAGAAAAAGTGAACTGACAACTGAGTCACTTTGAAATGTAACAGTCAATATTTAGTAAGATGGAGGTCTCATAAAGAAAAACGGGAGAAGGATCAAGAGAGTGTTGTAGAATCATGATCAGTTGTAGTAACGGATCTGTGAAACAACAGTTGTTTGTTTCTTTGAACAGGAAAGAGAATCATTAAAAGTCAAAAAAGTGGTTTTTGTGATGAAAATAATTAAAATGTTTAAAGATTGAAAAAAACCAGACTGTTGTGAACTAATTTCTGAAAAAATGCCATTGGAAAACAAACAAAAAGAGCATGGGAATAAAACAAACAGATACCCAAGTATATAAAATGACATTATTAGGGGGAAAAAAGATAAAACCATTATTATTTCTTCTGTATCTGCCCTGTCTATCTAAAATCCCTTTATAGGATATGTAACTTATTTGTTTGACTATGGAGGTAACTTTAATGATCAGCTTAGACTGAAATTTTAATACTTCAAATTTAGGTTGTCAGATTCATTCTGTCAGGATCTGTCTCAACTGCAATGCAAAGGGCTGACTCGGGAGGCATTTGTGAATGAAGTTTAAAGCACCGGGCATGAGTATCAGCACATGTTCTCGACCACAGAATGCAGCATATGTCCTCTGTAAGCTTGCTACACCTCACCTACAGAATGAAAGTGGTATTTATTCCCCCCCCCCAATAAATTCCCTTGGCTTCCTGTTGGAAAAATTGGCTATTTAAGTGGAAAATTCTTTAGGAGAGGAAGCTTTTCTCCCCACATGTTTCTAAAGCCTCATCCACAACAGTCTCCACCACTGTGGTGCCTGGAGGCACCACTACAACAGAGTGCGCCTTGGGACAGATGAAGGAAGGCATTTTTAATTAGGTCATGGTAAAGACTTTAATATTCTCTAAGAATTAATATGGGTCATTTAGCAGTAACTTGTCCATGTAACTTACACACTAAAGGGTGAGATGGAAAGCTGGGAAATATTCAGGACAATTTAAAAGTTGTTTTCTCCAGTACAACTAAAGGCTAAATGAGATGTGTCAGCTCTGGATATACACAGTTCTACATGTGTCAATGCCCATCTGCCATATGTGAAAAAAATTGCTACACACCAAGTCTTGTTAAATACAGGGCTTATTCGGAAGAACCTGTGGTATTAAAGCAAGAGTATCATGAAAACCAATGTCAAATAAGCCTGCCTTACTTTCCCTGGTCATTTTGCCAGCGGCTTAGTGGTAACTCTCAGCCTAGGACCCATCTTTCCAATTTATTAGAGAAGATATTGAATCTGTCAGTGCATATGCAGTTATTTTAGACTAATTGCAGACAGTTCATTCAACTGGACAGCCAAAGCAATAATATTAAAGATTAATGCCCCAGTTCAGCAAGTAACCTGGGCATGTGAATAATCCCTGTGGCTTCACTGAGACATGCTTAAAGACAGGCATGTTGAACTAAATATACTGCTGAAACGGGGCCTTAAAAATGCCAAATACACATTCACAGATACTACGCAAACAACTTTAAGAATTTTGAAAGGATTATTAGCCTTGACAACTGAAACTTAAAGCTCTAAATGTTGGCAGAAAATATAAGAGCATTAGAGAATAGATAGATGAATCCATAGTTCCTACTGCTGAGGCTCTTCTCTCTCTGAAATAATTGGTACTAGTTGATGATATAGTAGATTCACTTGGACCTGGTCAGTATGTAAGTCCTACCATTCTTTCCATGGGATTCATTTCACATGATTTTAGCTATCTGAAAGTCAAGCAATTTTTCTCAACTAGCCTCAAAGATCTCTTCATAGCCAAAGGACACCAAAAGACATCTCAAGGGTGCAACTCATTCCATTTATTTTAGGAGGTATTGAATTGCTCTCTGGAGGTACTTAACTCTCTCCGCTGTCTACAAGGGGGGCACTTTAGACTAACTGCCCACTTTTGGACATTTAATGTTAGGTGCATTGAATCCCATCTTACATTTTCACTTCATTCTGTTAGACATTTTTTCCTAGCACTTTAATATTTCTTGTACCTATATATAGTAGAAAAATATAGAAACAGAAAAAAAAAACGAGTCACCTCATCAATCTAATCCTTTCCACTCCCACCAAGATGGGTGCAAATTTAAATGACAGCAATGTTTGGCCTGCCACTGACACCTATCCACACATAAACAGTCACAGCTACAGGAGAAGCTTCACAGTCTCGCTGAATTTTTAATTAGTACAAACTTGGTTTCTTTGAACACAGTCAAAAATAAAAATAAAAAGCCCAGCTTCATTTACCTCATGTTAACTCTAATGAACGTTAGAACTTCCCTCGTAGCCGCAGGTTTAGCTCAGCGGATAACCCTGAGATGTTGGCAATCAGAAAGGATTTGGGGCAAATCACATTTCCTTATCACCACAGGGATAAACTTAAGTGACAGACATGCATGGGCTAATTACCTTTAATAGTTCCCCATTGCTCTGGCTGATGACACGGTGTTAAAAAACCATGCCCCCCTCGATAAGCCCGGATCTCGCTAGCGTGGCACTACGTCTTTATTACTGCTTCGTTACTTCAGGGGAGCTGCGTTCTCTAAAATGCCTTTCCCTGTGGCTTAAAGTAAAGATTTTTTTTAAATAAATAAATACAGTTTATGTTGGGCATCTACCACTTGAAGGACTAATGATTATTGACTACCCTCCAGCAGACATCAGGGAGTCTAGCCTCAGGCCCTTCCAGCTCGCCCCCAAACATGCCGAATGTTAACACATGTTTCTAGATTCTGGCTGGGATTGGACACAAACAAGGCAGTCAGAATGGACCATTTAGTGTACAAGTCAAGATGACAGATCTCTGCTTAATACAAGGAAGACAAAAATTCGTATCTTATTGAAAAAGGCAGAAGAGCCCCGGGTGCTTTCGCTTTGTGATTCTGCAGCAAAAAGTGGGTTGTGTCAATATAAGTCTATGTCACCCGCTCGCAGCTGCCACACCGAATTGACCCTGCGAGCTGCAGACAGAAAGGCCTTCCATTTCCACGTTCTCTCTAATGCTTGTCTGCCAGCGAGAGCACGAGGTGGAAAAAAGCCAATAAGTTACTCTTAACTAGGGGAGAGAAAAACAAAACCGAACCAAACAAAAAGGCTTAGCGCCATGAGACTCTGCTGCCTGATTCGAACGAAACGCTCGAAAAACTTTCCCATCTGAAAGCATTTCAGAGGATGCTTTGACAATATGAGCTTTATGTTTTGTAAATCATGTTCTTGTAATTCCTTGTAAGTCTCCAGATCCTCCTCAGATACAGCAGCACAGCATTAAATATTCTTGCAAAGCTCACCAGAGCTTAATTACTAAAAGTTGAAACATCTTTTAAACTCTACAATCTTTTTTTCCCTGGATATCCCCCAAAGAAAAGATACACAAAAATGCACAATGACTATTAGTTAAGACCACATTTTCCAAGCTAGGAAAAGAAGATAAACAATTTTTAAACTAAAAATAAACTATTTCTTGATACCGTTATGGTATAAAATAATAGCATTTGCTGATGAGTCTGTTTCTCATGTGTATTATTTTACTAAGCTCAGATGTTTGCGCTGATGAGAAGGTTTAATTCAAAACCATAAATTAAAATTAAAAAGAGAAAAACTCCCAAGTTCCTTAGAATAGGAGAAATAAAGAGAGAGATCTTCAATTAGTTTAAATAAAGAGAATTTTATTGATTTCTGGATAGGTATGACAATTCAGAGAAGCTAAAGATCTGGTTAAAATTATACATCTTTATGAAATTCATTTTGGAGCATTTTTTTTTAATAAGCCTGCTCAAGATCCATGAAAATGTTGGGGGGAAAAAAAAATGGGGTTTATTTGGGCCAGCCTGTATTCAGGTAGAGGAAGAGGTTAATATAACTGCAGAGGGGCAGTAAAAAGTGATCAGATTTTATTAGCAGAAGACAATTTTTTTTTTTAATCTTTGGGACACACAAATGAAGCTTCCAGCAGTACTTTATCTATGTCGATTGCAAATTACTGGATATTCCAACCTCAGCATCTGACTTCTAAATATATCTCACCTGGCTTTGTGAAATCTTCGGATGTGCCTGGGTACTGTGTTTATTCCACAGAGGGGAAAGATTCGTCTCACCTAAATGTAGCCATCTAAAGATAGAGGTCTAATCTAACTAGTTGTCTGTGTTTTTTCTATAATACAGGGGGAAATATAAGAATTGTCAGTTGGCTGTTCATCACACCGGTCTTGAATACTTCTCGTAGAAATAGGTAGAATCATCCTGCGGTAATACTTTTCTTTTTCTGAGGATATATAACAAGGTTAGACTATTAGACAGTTATTATTATTACTATTATTATTATTATTATTATTATTATTGTTAAGCTAGTATTAGGTAAGATGAATGTGGTTCTATGGAAGACAAATCAGGTTTCAGTTTCATCTAGCGACTGGAGGGATTTAAAGGCTGTCCCTAAATTAGGATCTAACAAAAACTTTACTTTACAGGCAGGAAAAATTGGAGGGAATCTTCTTGAATTCAGGGAAATTCTAAGATAGTACAAATCTCACCTGACTTTAAATATTTGACAAGTAGAAGTCTATATCTGAGCTTGTTGCCACATATATAAACTGTGTAAACAATAACTTTAAGGTTCAGCAATTCATTTTTTAGTCTTATCCGTTATTCTCTACTGTCTATAAAACTCAGTGTAGACAATTAGCTCAGATAGAGATATCTATATCTTATTTAGCTATATCTGACCACATAAATCCATCTGTGAATGTATTCTATGGCTTCACCTTCACCAGCAAACTAGAAAGTCCAAACATATTCTCTTTCCCTGCGTCCAAAAGACAAGGTCTAGTCATGTCCATAGCTGCAGCCTCCAACCCCCTTCAGATCAAAATGAGGATTCATAAACTGACTGGATTCAAAAATATACCAAGGATTATTCTAACCATGCAATAGGACAGACATTTGTATTAAATAACCCATATTTGCGGTCTAGTATAGCGAACCTTGTTAGCACACATGTTAACAGATATTGTTAGAATTGTCTCTAATATGTCTATGGCCTGCCTGGGTCAAACAGTTATCTCCCAGATAATTCACAGAATCACAGAATGATTGAGGTTGGAAGGGACCTCTGGAGATCATCTAATCCAACCCCCCTGCTCAAGCACGGTCACCTGCAGTCTGTTGCACTGGATTGTGTCCAGGCAGGCTTTGAATATCTCTAGAGAAGACTTCACAATCGCTCTGGGCATCCTGTCCCAGCCCTCTGTCACCCTCACAATAAAGGATTTTTTTCTCATATTCAGCCAGAACTTCTTGCGTTTCACTTTGTGCCCACTGCCTCTTGACCTATCACTGGGCACCAATGAGAAGAGTCTGGCTCCAGCTTCTTCACCCTTCCCTTCAGATACTTACACACAATAATAAGTTCCCCCCTCCACCCCCCAGCCTTCTCTTCCCCAGGCTGAACTGGCCCAGCTCTCATAGCCATTCCTCATAGGGCAGATGCTCCAGTCCTCTGATCATCTTCATAGCCCTACACTGGACTCCAGTAGTTTCTTGTTTCTCTTGTATTGGGAGCCCAGAATTGGACTCTACTCCATCTGTGGCCTCATTAGGGCTGAGTAGAGGGCAAGGACTTCCCTTGACCTTCTGGCAACGCTCTTCTTAATGCACCCCAGGAGACCATTGGCCTTCTTGGCCACAGGGGTTCAAAGTCAGTTTGTCATCCACCAGCACTCCCAGGTCCTTCTTCACAGAGCTACTTTCCAGCAGGTCAGCCCCCAGCTTGTACTGGTGCATGGAGTTATTTCTCCCTGGGTGTAGGACTCTGCACTTGCCCTTGTTGAACCTCAGGAGGTTCCTCTCTGCCCAACCCTCCAGCCTGTCCAGGTCTCTCTGAATGGCAGCACAGCCCTCAGGTGTGTCAGCCACTCCTCCCAGCTTGGGATCATCAGCAAACTTGCTGAGGAGGCACTCTGTCCCCTCATCCAGGTCACTGATGAATAAACTGAACAAGACTAGACCCAGTACTGAGCCCTTGGGGACACTGCTAGCTGCAGGCCTCCAATGAGACTCTGCAATGCTGATCACAATGCTCTGAGCTCTGTCTTTCAGCTAGTTCTCAATCTACCTCACTGTCCACTCATCCAGCCCACACTTCCTGAGCTTCTCTAGGAGGATGTTATGGGAGACAGTGTCAAAAGCCTTGCTGAAGTCAAGGTACACAACGTCCACTCCTCTCCCCTCATCTACCCAGCCAGTCATTCCATCAGAGAAGGCTATCAGATTGGTTAAGCAGGATTTCCCCTTGGTGAATCCATGCATGACTTCTGATCACCTTCTTTTCTTCCACATGCCTGGAGTTGACATCCAGAATGAGCTGTTCCATCCCCTTTCCAGGGATGGAGGTGAGGTTGACTGACCTACAGTTGCCTGGGTCCTCCTTCTTGCCCTTCTTGAAGACTGGAGTGACATTGGCTTTCTTCCAGTCCTCAGGCACCTCTCCAGTTCTCCATGGCCTTTCCAAGATGATGGAGAGTGGCCTAGCAAATTCCTCAGTATGGTTCAGAATTCAGCATGGGCCATGGACCATTTCCGGGAGGCACTTTATATGTACCCAGTCTATTCTGGCAGAAAAGAAATATTAATAGTGTGGATGCTTTTTTTTTTTTTTTTTTTTTTTTTTTTTTTTTTTTTTTTTTTTTTTTTTTTTTTTTTTTTTTTGTGGCAGATGGGCTCAGTGACAGGGCAAGAGTTTCAGGTTCCATCAGATTTTATGTAATAAAAGTAATCTATTCCTGTGCTGAACTGTAGTAAATGATCTACCTGGCTTGTTCTGCAAACTGTTCCATCCTTATCGGTGACTTTTTCCAGAGTTGTAGGTGAAGACTGAACAAATATAGCACACTACTCTGCATACAATAATTAGCAAACATATGACCATTTATATCTAGAAACACTGCATTAATAGTGCAGTTCACCCCTGTCTACAAGCTCACTGGTGTGGAGTTTTTTCAGGTGTTTAACTTAGACCATAGTTGGGACAGTTCTCAAGAAGCTTTCAAGTACAGCTGCTATTCCCTTCAGCTTCAAGAAGGGTCTTTAAGAAAAAATGTTTTGATTCTATTTCAGTTTTGTGTACATAGCTTTGCCCCATTTTTCTTTTTTTAAAAAATGTGCTAATTGTAATCAATGTACTTGATTAACAGCAATCTGAAAATCCACTGGTGTGTCATTGTACAACAGACAGTTCATAAAATGTTAACTTTTTGCCTGTTATGGAAATATTTGAAGAATTACATGGTTGCATAAAAAATGCTTACTTCCTTCATATTTAAAAAAGAGCAAAATGAAGTAAAAAGGAAGATACTTACAGTAAATTAGGTCTGGATGTTGACTGAGGCCTCACTCTTACAGTGTCCAATAGCACCTACTCCACCACTGCTGGAACAGGAAATGGATTTGGTGCACCATAAAGTCCGGATTGATACAACAAATCTTTCTAGTTTCTTGTATTAGTGAGGGAAGAGAAATGTTGGTAAATTCTGTATTACTTTCTTTTGATTTTACAATACTGAGATATTCTTAAAAGTGAAAGATTTGATTGGAATTTACCAAGAGTTAAACTGTGCACTCATGTTTACTGTGTGCCATTGCACTGATTTTCATAGATCTGCCCCAGGTCTATCATAATGTAAATGAAAATTGCCATATAATGTTTTATTATCACCTTATACTGACTGTCCCTCAAAATACAGTAGTCTTTTTGCTAGCCAGTAAGATTATTCTTTTTACTTCAAGTGGTGGAGACTTATACTGCAATATCAAGAATTTGGGGATCAGAGCTTGTGATCAATATGTGCAAGAAAGAGAGAGGAGAACAGCTCACAAATAAAGCAAGAGGCTTATTCCAGATGTCAATGGAAAACAGATTATCTACTTATTCAATATAGTTGGATTTTTTCTTTTCCTCTTAAAAAGGCTAGAACATTGAGATGTATAAAAGTAGGCCAGCTCTATTTTATAGGTTTTTTTTCAAATACTAATTAATTCCTTTAACAAATTTATTTTGCATAAACAGAGAAGAGCTGCAATATATGTGTCTTAGGTGACAATATATTCTATTTTTGAAATAAATTGATTCCAGATAACATGCAATAGCTCAGACAAAAATTCACTGGTCTGTAACTTTCTACCAATAGCAAATTGCTTTCATTATCCATTGCTTAAGTTAAATGTATCCAAGTGTGGAATATATGAGTGCAATAAAAAAGAAGTAGATAGGCTCACAATGCAAAAATGCATCTCATATATATATATAAAACATTTTCACTATAAGGTATTTGAGTGAGGAGGAGAGACTTTAAGTTCCATTTCAAAACCTACAGCTTATTAATTGCTCATCTTACAGTTCTCAGGAAGGAAAACTCATCAAAATCAATGAGATTTTTCCTTAGGTAGGAGGAAAGAATGAAGCAACCAGTGAGTGTTCAGCACTGAACCTGCTGAAGCATATACAAAAAATTTCTCAAGCACATAACTTTGAAAATTTTGCCCTGAGAGTTGCCCCTTCACTCACAGAGTCTGGCACTTAGGTAACTGAGAGGTGATATGCAACAGTTCATCTTTTTTTCTTTATTTCTTTCTTTGAACACAATTCCATACAAATACATATAAACAAGTGCATAATGCTATAATACCTAGTGGTATTCTGGAAATGTGTTCCTTCACAGTTAACAAGAGCAAAGGAGGATGCTTGCAAACATTCCTGAAAGATGGACAGACTCCCATTGACATCAATAACAACTTTGCATGGGTCATTATAAAATGAAAAATACAAGTCTTTTAACATATAAAGTTTACAAAAAAAGCATGTGGTTATACGTATTTCATTCCTTTATTATCTGGGCTCCCAAAGTCCACAGTAAAGATCTGGATTACGTTTTATTAGATGCAGACAGAAAGAAGAAGTCTTCAGCAACACTGAATTTCTAGTAGGCACTTGATTCCCTGTTTTTAAATACACAAGCCTCAAAAACACTGAAGGCAACATTCTGATACGGCTTATCAGGCTATACCTACTAGCAGTGTTCTTTAATACAGATAAGAATAAGATAGTAAGTCAGCTTTTGCAAATTAAATCAAAGACATTTTTGGAGCCACTGACAATACACAGATAGGTATATTAAGTGTTTTTTGCAGTCCTTGATAAGTAAGTAGTCAGGCTCTTCTTTACTTTTTCACATTTGCAATGGCTGTTATGTTTGACTGGAGAATGCAAGCTTTTGCTTAAGCACCAGTTGAAGGTGTTTAACATATCTCATTTTCTTTGAGGAGCGATGCCAGCAACTCTGCACTGAGGTCAGCTCAAGTCAACAACAGGGAAATGACTGTGTATAAAAGTTAATGTTGCTCAGTCTTGTTTCAATAGAATGGGCTGACAGTGCAGGGAATTAACAGTCTGAAACAGTAAATGTTGCTTCACAACGTTGTACAGCCTTGAAGCTGTGGTCAGCTGAAGAGTTTTAACTCTATGACTCACGAGATGTAAGTTCTCATCTTTGGTGTGCTACTAACTTTCCAAGCAATGTAAAGCATATAATTTACCACTTTTTGCCTTGCCCTCCCCACCCTTAGTCTCTAAAAGGGGATAATGGAATAACCTGTAAGACATAAGGATGGAAAGTAGCTAAGTCATGTTATTCGTTCTTTCCAACACACGATCACCCTTAAGCCATCAAGTCTCTTACTTTTTTAGCTGCAGTTGCTTGAGCAACCTGTAGATCCACTTCTTTTCACTGCTGGGAAGGGATCTGTCCCCTTCTGCCTTGCCTGCTATGGCAAAAATTAAATATAAGGACAGAAATACAATGTCCTCAAGTTATTACAGGCTGGTTTTAGTACAAATTAGGGAATCTGAAGATAAGCCCCCAAAGAATATAAAGGAAGATTTATCCAAGTATTTCTCCAGCTTTAGTGTCTGCCTATCACTAAAACAATTGAATCCATCATAATTTCTGTAAGAACACATTGAATTAGTTTGGAGACACTCAGGACACAGTCTTCACAGTCTTCTTCTTATTATTTTTTTTTCTTTTTTTCCCCCCAGTCTTTCAGCATCTTGACTCCATTTCTAGGCTTACTTAGCATGCTGTGAAAGCACTGGTCTACCTTCTACTAGCTCACTCCAGCCTCAGAGCAGACCTTCGAGGCCTGTCTGGATCATACAATGCTGAGAGCTCGCAGCAGATGCACTGACTCCAGATTAAGGAGCCAGGTAACTCTCCTGCTAAGTTTCCTGCTTCGGAGCCTGATGCTTTTGTGCTGGTTGCAGCCTGCCCACACAATGGTTCTTCTGGAACTCAGTCATGTAGAACAGCCTTCCTGTGCAGACTAACGACAAATTGTGCTACTTAGGTCCAATAAGGAGGGTTTAGTTGCCTACATGCAATCACCTGGTGCTCTTGGGTATCAGAGAGATCATGAAAAAAACTGGCTGCGTTTAGAGCAGTCCAGGACCCCTTCGAAATGGCAGGATAGCCCATAGCGCCTAAAACAGTGCTAGACACCCGTTTTTGAGCAGCTGAATCCTGCTCATTGCATCTTCTGTCAATGTGGAAGATTAAGGAGGGATTCAGTTGCTTAAACATAGATGTCTAGTGTCATTTTAAGGACTGAATATATGCCTCAGACACCCAGCGAATCTCAGGTAATACCATACTATTTTGTTAGGAACTGAATCCCATCCTAACAACACAGATCTATCTGATGAGGTAGTTATATGCTTATATAACAACTTTTCCCACCTCTCTGCCATTACATCCGTCTTGCTTAGTTGCACAGTCATACATGTACTTGTAGTAAGACATTCTCCTGGATTTCAGCATGATGCAGCATGTACTTAAGGGAGAAAGTAAGACAGCCAGCGCTTGCAATGGTTAAACACCAACGAGAGCTAGTCCAACAAAGCCTTGCACTGACTCAGCTATTAAGCGAGTTTGTGTTAAGCGTGTAGCTAACACATTTATATTATAAGACTTGAGAGGATAATCTCCACTCTTAAGCTGGCAAGTGACTCTGAATTAGGCAAATATGATACAAACAGAAGGAAAAAATCTAGATATTTTCCTTCACATTGTGGCATATATTGATAAACGTATGTTAGCATTTAACTATTCATTCTTTTGGAGAAAACTGGTTAACCCCTTAAGTGTTTTGCCCTGAAGGCAGACATTAAAAGTTAATTATAACCACATGGGAAAAGCCCCTGGAGGACCGTGACAGCATTAAGCTGCTACCAACCAAGCATGCAGGATGTGCAGTACTCTCAGAGAACACCATGTACAAAAATGATGCTGTCTCCTTGAATGAGTTTTCAGAAGTTAAAAACATGCTACTTTTTGCATGCACAGTAAAAAGGCAGACTGCAAATGTTCTACTCAGAGTGAAAAAAAATTCTTCTGACTGAAAAAGAATTAGAGCAAATGAAAGCACTGAGTAATGTGATTAAGCAATGTAGCATAGGGAGAGAGGACCACCATGAGTGCAGTTTCACTTAGTGCTGCAAGGAGGATATGGTAAAACATCTTCCAAAGACCTTAGATTGTCACTTTATGATAAGCATTCTCAGCACCATATATGCCCTAAGAGGTATTTTGGTTTGTAGTTTTACCACTCTCAAAAGGGATGGGAGATGACACTTATCCTTGACATTTACCATTTAGGCCATATGTATTTTAAAAAATAAAAACAAAACAAAGTTTAGTTAGACTACATCTGTGCAAGTAAATTAAGTGTGCCTGGAAGGCCTTCAGGCAAGCTGACATGCAATGGCCTGTATTCACACAATTAAAATCTCTTCCCCTCAAAGACAGATATCTGTATTCCAGCTAACTATTGGTAATGGTCCCTATACTAATTCCCAAACCATGCTGGGGAACTGTTCAGGAGAGCTGCTGTTGGAATGGACTTTAAAGTATGTTAGGGACTTTTCTAATAATGTAGCAATATAGACAGCTGAGTTCCAGTACTGGGGAATTTCTCTGGCTGTTGTTTTTTAATTCAGTCACCATGTCCTAGGGGTAGGTCACTAGTCAGGAGACATTTGTGACACCTAATTCCATTTCTTTCTGGCACTGAGCAACTGGATTTAAGGGACAAAAACCAGAAGGAGTGTGCCCAGTTCCTGCTAATACTTAGAAGAGACATTTCCCTCACCTGTTTTGAGCCCTCAAGATGATAGGCTATAGCTATATATTTAATCTGAAAGTTAGTCTTACTTTAAGCAGAGGGTTGGACTAGATAAATTCCATAGGTCCCTTCAAACATAAATTACTCAGTGATTCTAATTATTAAATAAAACAAGGCCAGAGACAATTCTACAGCCTTTGTGCCAAGTGGCCCACATTGGCTATGTCCACTCTGCACGGTACTTGAACTTGAGTTTTCTCTTGGTCTGTTGTGCTTCCCTGTGGTCCTAAGACATGTTTAGTAGTGTGTGATTATGTGTGTCTGTATGCCTCTGTGTGCGTGGGTGTGCTTAGTGCAAGGTGTCTGAAGTGATGTCAATGCTCTGTTGCCACCAAACCAAGCTGTCCTTTCACAACACCTAACAGAGGATGTGTTGTATGCCCTGCATTTTAGCACAAGGACATATCAGGGTGCGTGAATCTGCAAAACCTGCTTCGATGGCTTTGGAGAACTGTGTAAGCTGAAAGGAGACAATCTGATCCATTTTTGTCCATATTAGGTATCATTAGTTTGCCACTCTCCATACAAAAGTCTGGAGAATTCTACTGGGGATAGGCCAAAAACATATCAGGGAACATGCTAATAACTAAACAGTACTGAGGGTTGAACTAGGACTTGAGCTTGCTTGCTGGTTTTAGGTGTCCTTATGCATCTGGCCTAAACCAATCATCCAAACCCTGATCTAATCTCTAAAGAAACTGGACACTATCAGAGGGTGTTTAATTCCTTGAAAATTATTTTAAGAGGGGATGTCTTGCCGAGGTGTCTCTCCTCCTCAACTTCGTTCACAAAGTCCAAACAGATACATGAGATACCTGACTAAATGACTAAATCTGGGTAATATAGCATGGATCTTCTGAGAACAAGGACCTGGGTTATCTGAAGCATCATGTCTCACTTTTAATCTTATAAGTCCCAACTCCAGATACAACCATACTATGCTAGCAAAAAAACAAAAACAAAAACAAAAAAAAAAACAAAAACAAAAACAAAAAACCCCCACAAATACAAAAATCAAAAAGGAGGTTTAAATTCTCATGCTTTGATATTTATTTTGTAGAGAGGAAAGCCATATTTTCTGATTGACCTCTCCCAAGGCTTTCACATAAAGAAAGACATTGGATGTGTCCACACTGCACAGTGTTGCACAAGGCAGAGAGTCCCAGAATGAGACAGAAGAGGGTTGGTTGGGGGGCAGATAGATACACTACGCTGGGCCAAGACCACAGCTTTTGAAAGCTGCGTAGTGCACTGATAAACTGTGACATCCAAATAAAGGGGTTTTTTTGGACTACTACACACTTCCAGCTTTTAGTTAGCACAGAAATCTCTTCATTACACCACAGTCCACAATGTAGCTTGTTGTGAGCTTCCGTCCATAAGCACAAAACATAAGACCATGCTCTTGGGGAAAAATAATGATGCAAAAGGGTCAGCTCCACACTGAAACGTCATCATCTAGAAGTGACTGAAGTGGGAAAGGACCTGAGAATGAAATACATTACAAGATATTTAGGATCAAGTAGCATAATGGAGCTGTGAACAGAGGGCAGATGTGATACCCAGATACTACAAGGGAAAAATTTCCAGTGGAGACTGAGGAATATCAGCGACTTTGTAAAAGCAAATGCTGTCTTAAATATTTGTATAGTCTAGTTGTTACCTTACAACAAATATTATTTAAACGGCAATCAACCAAGGGAGATTAACTCACAAAGACTGGGAAAATAAGGATGGTTTTTTCAGCCTTCAAGAGTAAAGGACTTGTTCTTACCAATACTTTGTGAGACCAATGGAGAACGCTAGATTTGTAGGGGTAAAAGCATCCCAGCATCCTCAAAAGGTTAGAAAGCTAGTGATGAAACTAAACTCTGAAAATTGCTTATGCAGTTGTTACACAGAACAATGTACTGTGATGAGGATGATGCCTAGGATAAAAACTGGTTGACTCTGTGACCCAGGAATCCAATATTCCCATGACCTTGTGCTGGATGAGTACAGAGGACCCAGCATTTCTTAGTACGGTTGGTACTTCATCATGTCAAGTAATAAGAAGAGGAGAACACTTGATGTGTCTGGTCTCATCATCAATAAGGCACATAGCACTACAGCTGAAGGAGGAATGTGTGTCCCTGACCGTGTCATGCAATGAGGGAAACCCTACTCCTTTCCTAGTGCTCACCATTCGGTTACATGGTTCAGAGCACAGGCTCCTGTCTCCCATTGATTGTCAATAACACAGGAAACATTAAATTGTTAGGGCCAAAGAGGGGGAAAGGAGAACCCACTGTCCCAGACAAAAGTGCCCCCCAAAAGAAAAGAAAAGAGAAAAGAAAAGAAAAGAAAAGAAAAGAAAAGAAAAGAAAAGAAAAGAAAAAAAAAGAAAAGAAAAGAAAAGAAAAGACAAATGTTGTGGTTGGGATCTGAGATAATGTCCAGATTTTATAAACACCAAAGGCAAATTGGGGAATACAGTGATTCTATTAAATATGCCTCCTTTGGGGCTCTTTTAAATATAGGAGCCAGCTGGCAGACTTCAACCCAGCTGTTTATTAACATTATCTGCTTCCTCCTGCTCCACAACACTGAGTCAGGCATAGCTCACTGGTGGACCACAGATGAGGCCACCCAGCTGTGTCTCATACACAGACTTATAGAGCCGAGAAAGACCATGGCCGTGTGATGGAAAATTTGAGGCAGAGAGAAATCAGACCTGTGGAAGTCAAGAGAGTGCAAAAATAAAAGTGATTTGGGAAAATTAGTTCAGTGATGTCTACACATTTAGGATTTCTAATGTCAAGGGTATCAAGTGCTCAGGCTAAGGCTGAGATAACCGATGAGACACACACACAGATCATCGTATTTGTAAGTTCAAAGTATTATTAACAAAAATAAAATATGGGAATATGAATCTACAGACATACTTACTGTATTACAGGCATCCTTAAAAATGGTTACTGGCAAAACAGGATGACTGACTAAAGATAGAAGTCCCAGAGAGTGTTAGGAAAGAGACAGTATGTGTGAGAAAGAGTTTCTCTTTCTCATAATAGTGAGGACATAATAATAATAATAAATGAAGACAATTAACCTGTCCTTATTTTTGTGGTGAGTGCAGTCAAAGTTCCTGGGATCAGCTGGCTGCCTGCTTTCCTTTCTTTCTTCTTTTTTTCTACCTCTTTGTTCTGCTATGTGCAGATGCCACACCTTATGAAAAACAGATTCATTCTTGTGAAGTTTTTCTAGGTTTTGCTAACATGTGTTAACAAGTAGGGGATCCTAACTTTAAAGCTCTGTTCAGGACAATTTGAGCTGAGAATAACCGACTGCTGTTAATCCTGGGCTGAGTCAAGGGAACCTTGATTTACCCAACTAACAAATTGGATTCTCTCTAATCTACCTGTTTAGGCTCCATCTCTATCCTCCAGAGAGAGAAACAATGATTATTCCCATTAAACTTATATATAATATAGAATCATTAAATGCCTGAATCCTGAAAAGAGTTCAAAAGTTCAAGTTCTCGATGTGAATGTTTTAAAACAAAAATCTGGAGTGCTAAATCCTCAAGAAGAGAACTTCTTAAAAAGTCACTCTTCTCAACCCTTGGAAATATCTTGGTTCCATTCTTTAAACCCCTAAGAAAGTACACGGTTGTCTGATGTTCCCTCTGGGGTAGCTCTCTCTTTCTTTTCTTTTCTTTTCTTTTCTTTTCTTTTCTCTTCTTTTCTTTTCTTTTCTTTTCTTTTCTTTTCTTTTCTTTTCTTTTCTTTTCTTTTCTTTTCTTTTCTTTTTTCTTTTCTTTTCTTTTCTTTTCTGTTTAAATTAGTTAATTTTCTTTTGGCATGCATCAATTCTTTGTCTTTTTATTTTTTTTTTTTTTAAAAAAAACATTTTGATTTACAAGAAATAGAATGTGAATTCAATCACCTGATGGCCTGATGCTACTTACACGTTGAATCCAGTCAGCTGAGAGAAACAAAATGATTTGCCTGCCTATACTTTGCCTCTAGCAAGGAAATAAGACGCAAGGAAGATGAGTAGAGATTTGGCTCCCCACCTCCCTTAATTTCTGGACAGAGGAGTACAGTGCTAAACAGCGAAAAGCAAGGGAAGCATTATGGGGATGTACAAAGGGTATGAACTGTTGTATCTCCAGAACAATAACCGAAAAAGCTATGACAGCTGTTTTAGAGACAAATCTGTTACCACACAGTTTTGAGAGCAAAGAGCCCTCTAAACAAAGTGGCATGTGGACTTAGAAGGCTTGTGTTAGCCTGGCATGTACGTTGCATGGGGAAAACATGCCCTCAGAGGGACATCTCTAAAGCTGAACACCTCCTTCAGCAACACAACGTACCACTACACCTGCCACAGAACTGTGCCTGTTCCGCCCACCTTACGTAGTAAAATTGCTACTCGTGTATGAGTGGGCCTGGCTGCATCAAATGAACCCTACTGTCAACAGACCATGTTTTGATTCTCACATGCCACAGGTGCTGTAATCTCCACCAAACCTGACAGCGAAGACTGTGCCGTTACCCTTGCTGACACATCCAGGGTCACAGGGACTTTGTAGTCGTGTAAACATCATCTATTATACATCTGAAAAAATGCTGAAGCCCAGTGTCAGAAATGCCACAACTGCGTGAACCTATGATGTGGCAAACCCATCGGCCATATGACAGCTTCGTGCCCAAGGCTAGCTAGGCTGGACGTAGCAGGAGGCAATGACTGCGGGGAAGACCCCTGCAACGACTGGGGAATTAACTAAATGGACCTAATAGGTCTTTCCATTGCCAGTGTCTATGGGCTACATTATGCCCTTAGGCTGAGTCCTGAGTAACGGGTGGCATGTAATTATGCTTCCCTGGGAACAGCCTGAGGAAGGAACTGTGACTGATCCCTTCCCTGCTTCCTTTTTCCTAAAAGGTGGAAGTAAGCCATATTCATCTGGAAGCAGGACATTTTACTCAGCTCTCCCCAAGCTTTACCCACTTCCTTCCTCCTTCTCTCTTCGTACTGCACTTTGTGAGAACATGCAGCCATTGGGTAAAATTCGTACTCAGCACTGGACATAAATCCCAGCTCCTTAAGTGACTTCTCTGCTTGAAGCTGATCTGCCAGCACATGGGGTTGTGTAGCATAGTAGAAGCAACAGAGCCACTTGGCAGGTGGGCCATATCCTAGAGAGCTAGGGAACATCCCTTTTCATCGCAGCATGAAGGAGAAGGGAGAGGTGTTTCGTAGGAGGTCTATCCCTAGAGAGTGTCTGAGATTACACTCTCCAACTTAGAAACCAAACAGGTCTGTAAACGTAGGGTCCTCTGGCCCAGCAATGTCTTAGAAAAGCCTTTATTTCTACCAGAGAAGGAATTAGAGTCTAAAAGTATGATTTGCAGTGAAATCCTTTCAACCTTCCTCCACTTGCAGTCATACTTTTCAAGAAGTACTGTGTAGAGTGGCAGGGCTGAATTCAGCCTGCACAGGCAGTGAACAACTCAGACTCCATAGATATATGAGCCTTTCCTGGAAGAACATCAATTGTAGAGGGTCAGTGATTTTAAGAGCTGGAGGAAGTAAGCAATAATACTATAGAACCACAGTCTACTGATTCTTTCTATCCGTCACTGTGTATCCTTCCTTGAGACAAAAGAGATTAAGAAAGTGACTATCCATATATATATATTTCCTTGCAAGAACCAAGCTACCTAGGGACTCTGCTTAAATATATCTATGTGTGCGTATACATATATATGTATATATGTATTCATGCTACAGTAAAATTCATAGTATTCTGTGTGAGAAGAAAATATCTAAAGTTATTATTACCAAACATTTTGTAAATATGCAGAAGCAACTGAGACACTGGAGCTGTAACTTGACGTTCTACCCAACATTGACAAAATTGTTAAAAAGAAGGAAGATAAACATACATACTGATAACAATAAAAAAGAATTAAAGATCATTGCAAGTAGATTCAGTCTGATGGAGCTGATAGACTTGGGAAAAGACATTGGGTGATATTTCTTGGTGGTTTTCTTGCCATTTACTGTCGATTCTTTCCATCCTTGTCTTTAATGTTAGAGAATGATTAAAACACTTACGGTAGAGAATAAGTTTTTTAGACACTACAGAGCATTTTAAAATCAAACTTTCCCTCCAAGGGCCCTCTTAAATGGTCTTTAGTTTTACAAATGGAGAAACTAAAGCAAAAGGTGGTTTTTGGTTACTGGAAAAATCACCCAACAGGTACAATTATAAATCCTTTCTTGCATGTTACTTTGAAAGTAAGTGTTCTGCTCTATTCTTATCCATATCTATCTATAATGCATCTGCAATGCCTTGCAGAACAGCACAAGGACCCGATAGCTGTTATGGCTTTTTATGCAGCTGTCCTTGAGTGTACTATAGGTAACTGCAGTGTTAGCAGTAGCTGCAGAAGGGTGAAGGACCATCTTGAAGCTAATGCCTAATCTTTGGCCAGTATTTGATAAAAGTTGCAAAATCCCTCTATCACTGTGTCAGCGTGGAAAATTTCTCACCCTGAATTTAACCCTGACAATGTAAGTCAGAATCACCTCAATTAAGTGTTTAATCTTGCTGATGCCCTCTTACATGCAGAGTTTATCCTTTTTATCCTTGCACAGATTAAATAAAGTATAGCAACCAATTATTTTCCTTTCTGAATGGTATAGATCTTCTTGATTGTATTAACCTTCTTGTTTTCCTTTCCCTCTTTTTTCTCACTACTTGAAAACCTATAATAAATGCAATTAATTACTTAAGATCTAATATTCTATTTGTATGACACGAAGCATTAAGTAAAACCATTAAAGTGGAATTAAAAAAATACATGCAAAAGAAGGCTGAAAGCATACAAAAAAGGCCTGACAAATAAGAACTCATTAGAATGCAATTTAAATAAAGATTTCCATACATGGGATTCGTAGCACTTCAGCTGAGGTGCCTACAAATTGTGCTTAAATTAAACCAACTCTCCTTCATGTTATTGGAAACCTCCCAAACAAGATTTATCTGTCTTAGAGACCTTATCTCAGGAAATTCTTAGCTCTTTCAGTTAAGTATACAGGGATTTTAGACAACTAACTTGGACTATATATCTGAAATTCAGATGGCGAAAGTGAGATCAACTACTTATATCTATACCAGTAAAGCTGATGGGGTCAAAGGACTGGTTGTGAAGCAGTACCATGTTACCCACGTTGTTACATTTTAAGAGAGATACCCCACATGGTTTTGGCCTAGAGCAGCTCACATTGCCCCAGGCAACTCCAGGGTATGAAGTGCAGGGTCCTGAACCTGGGGACAAAAAAACCCATGTACCAGTACAGGCTGGTGCTGATTTCCTGGAAGGCAGCTCTGCAGAGAAGGACATGGAAGTCCTGGTGGACAACAAGTTGACCATGAGCCAGTAACATGACCTTGTAGCCAAGAAGGCCAACAGTATCCTGGATTGCATTAGGAAGAGCATTGCCAGCAGGTTGAGGGACATCATTGCCCTCTACCCAGCCCTAGTGAGGCTACAGATGGAGTACTGTGTGCAGTTCTGGGCTTCCCAGTACAAGAGAGACATGAAACTACTGGACAAAGTCCAGAGTAGGGCTAGGAAGATAATGAAGGGACTGGAGCACCTGCCCTATGAGGAAAGACTGCAAGAGCTGGGCTTGTTCAGCCTGGAGAAGAGAAGGCTGCGGGGGGATCTTATCAATGTGTATAAGGATCTGATGAGAAAACGATGAAGCCAGACTCTTCTCATTGGTACCCACTGATAGGTCAAGAGGCAGTGGGCACAAAGTGAAAAGCAGGAAGTTCTGTCTGAACATGAGAAAAAAATCCTTTACTGTGAGGGTGACAGAGGGCTGGGACAGGTTGCCCAGAGAGATCGTGAAGTCTCCTTCTCTGGAGGTATTCAAAAGCCATCTGGACACAATCCTGGGCAAAGGGCTCTATGTGACCATGCTTGATCAAGGGGGGTTGGACTAGATGATCTCCAGAGGTCCCCTCCAACCTCAACCATTCTGTGATTCTCTGATTTCCTTCCCATTGACAGAAACTCATTAGAGGTAAGTGTAGCAATAACCTAGTTTAACTGAGGTTTCTAACACAAAATCGGTGGGTTTCAGAAATTCATCCATCCTTTGCTTTGCTTAGTTTTGCCTTTTTTTTTTTCCTTCACTATCAGTCAGTGAGAAGTATGACAACTTTTAAGAAAAGCAAGCTGGTATTCAAAGACAGGCACTTAAAGGGGGATAAGATTTCCCTGGAAAGTGCTTCTCTCTCTCTCTCTCCCTTTCCTAGGAACTATGTGCTGGGATTATTGATGGTTAGAGCTAGATGAGGTGAATACAATTTGGCAGGATTTATTATTAGCTAATCTAAATCAACATGTTATCGATATTTATCTATCGCAGCTGAAACTAGATCCTCTCGTATTTTCTGACAGCTCCTTCTACAAACTACTGTCTAACTATGTCCGAGCCATAAATTAAGCTGCAGTTGTTCTAAGAGTCTACATGAGCAGTACGGGGAGACTAATCTAGGCTTTCAAATTCTGTTTCAAGTAACTACATATTTTTGGACAAAAAAAAAAAAAAAAAAAGGACCCCTATGAGCCCCCTGAACTGACATAAATAATGAATACATCAAGGGATTGTTCTTTTTAATGATATTATGACTTTTTAATGATAGGTTTCATTTTGGAAAAGCAGGAACATTTTGTTTCAATATTTTAAAAATAAAAATGTATTTCTGGTACTTGTTTTTTGAAAAAATAGAATTAAAAAGAAAACTACACTAAAAAAAGATAAAAAAGCAAACAACAAAAATAGGCTTGGGTTAAATCATAATTTTTTAAACACGGGAAAATCTTTTTCGTTTCAGTGTAATCTAAAACTTCTTCTCATGTTTGTTATTTCAGCCAGTAAACTGAAAAACATTTCTTTGCTCAACTATTGCAGTTATTAGCAAGACTAAGAGCCAAAGAAGTATCAGAAGGGAATGCTTTCAGTGCTGAATTTTGAAGCTGGAGCTTGGCAGAGATGACAAACATTTTTTGCTATTCTAATCAGGATGAAGGGTGTT
The DNA here is from genome assembly GCF_028389875.1 of Rhea pennata. Classification (NCBI taxonomy): domain Eukaryota; kingdom Metazoa; phylum Chordata; class Aves; order Rheiformes; family Rheidae; genus Rhea; species Rhea pennata. Next base: position 124,776,162 of record NC_084665.1, on the reverse strand, counting down.
TCATATCCATGTCAAGAATAAACAATCTTGAATATTCCATTATTTTTATTTACTTATTTTCCATGAAGCTCACGTATCTCTAACTGTCCTTAAAAACGAGGAGGAAAGAGACATTACATTATTTGTATTGCCACCAGCTAGAAAATGATGGTTTCCCACAGCGTGGCTGGAGGGCTTTTATGGGAATTGCTTTTATTTTTTTAATCTTTCTTTCCTTCATTAATATTTAAGTTTAAACTCAGGGAAGTGAAAATGAATACATAACAAACAACTGAAGTAAGTCTTTGGAGGTCTAATTTGAAATTCACCACATTGGCAGCTGGCAAAAATATAAAATAGTGAATTTCTATTCCACGGGACACATCTTTTCTGAACCTACCAAGAGCTCTGTAACATTTTTTCATCCAATGCTGGACTATCTCATCCACTAGTTACTATAAATTGGCATGGCTCCATACTGCTAATGGAGTACTGGCAGGTTACAGCGATGGATAACCCAGCTCACTGTTCAGTAATTTATTTTGCAGACCCCTAGAACTTAACTCTGCCTCCCTCTTGGAGAGAGAAATAAATCTTGCTGATGTGGGTTGAAGTTGGCTTTGTTTGCTTTATGCCTGTATACCAGAGTGCTTGCTGTAAAATTATCCTACCAACTTGATGTATACCAACATTAGGAAAAAAATAACAGAAAAACTTTTCCGTGTAGTAAAAAAAAACCTGAAATGCTTATAAGCAGTTCTAGAGAGAATTGACCAGAAGTGAAATGTTAGAATTTGGCATGGAAATACATTGAGGAGACTGAATAAAAATGCTTTTTGATTTAAGCTATGAGTTTTCTATTTAAAAAAATGAATCCTTCAATGCAGTCAACACTAGGAAAAAAAGATCATTCTAACAGCAGTTCAGTCGGGACTGAAATAAGAAGGGGCAGACTCAAAATAGCTGTGTGCTTCACAAGCACTGTTTTCTAGACAAGAATCCACTCAATGCTTTTTTTATATGTCTTATTCATCTCATCTTTACAGAGATTAGTGTTTAATTTTAAGAGCAGTCTACAGGGCTGTTCCAAAGGCAAAGTGTTACTCTAAAGATGTAGAAAATTAGCACTGTCCAATCTGTATTTTTCAGATTGCACTCTCCTTAGCATTTGAATCAGCTTCAGCCTCTCAGCCCTCGGTCATCTTAGCTGCAGAACTGTTCAACTGAATATTGCAGGTTTGACTGTTCATACTGGCCAAATAGTTTATTTTTTCACACTTTATTTGGAAACTGGTTGAAATATTTTGGGACATTTCTTTATATGGTGATGCTTTAGAGACACATAAGTAGTAACTTATGATAGGAACATTTTGGTTCTTGTTAATAGGAAAACTTTTAAGGGGAGGGGAACCCTTTCTCCTCAGAAAAAAGCCCCATAATGAGAAGAAATACTACTCAAGTAAAGCCACCATGGTGATGGTGTAGAAAGAGCACTTTCCAGACCGTTACATCCACATATGGACCCAAAATTTCTGCAGTCTCTTCATGACTTTCTTCATGGGGTGAAGGTGGAAACTGTTCTCATTTAAAAGAGGTCCTTGTGACTTACTATCAATGATTTTTACAGAGTGATTCAGGATCTTGGGTCTGATCTAAAAGACATTAACACCTGTGCCTTTGTTGGACTCTGCAGTTGATCTTTCACCCACTGAAATAAACTCAGAAGAGATTGGGGTTCACCATAAGAACAGTGATGGGTTTGGGGTTTTGAGGGCTGATGTCATTTGAGGAGTTGGTGCTTGAGGATCTGTTTCTTTTCTGGGCATTAATATCCAGAAAAAGTGCAGGCTGAAGCAGAGTTATAAACCTCATACCAAGACGGTTTCGCTCTCAGTATATTCAGTCACAGCCTTCTCTGTCATCTTCAGCTGCTCTTCCTGCCATGATGTCTGAGGAGAAAAAGGCTCAGAACAGCACAGCGTCGCGGGGAGCAGACGATGTAGGACACCGAAGCGGAGAGGAAGGCAATTTCTCATCTGCCCTGAGGGTCCATTAGTCCCACAGGGCTAATCTGTGTTAGCTTTGCTCTTTTTTTGTGTGGCGTTATTGGGAGAATTGGTATGGCAGCCTGGTGAAGGCTATTATTATTATGTTGATGATACCCAGAATTTGTATCATCATCTCTCATGATGGAAATTCCTCACTGAACAATTATGCCATCTGGCTGGAATAGCAAGCTGAGACCTGACTTATGACAGGCAACTGCAAATACAAGAGTTACCAATGGGCCGTCTATGCTATTGGACCACACTGGAAGCTTTTTGGAAGATGAAATGGTTTGAAAAACCTTCTCTCTTTGCAGGCTGAGAATGAAGTAGCGGCAATCTCCTGCTGCCCTATTTTGGTGTTAAAATCCCAAAGAAAGTGGGAGGGCTAAATCTGCTAACTCAGTTTGTAAAATTAGTGCTCAGCTTGTACATCACATTTATTCAAGTCACAGAAAGAAGAAAGAGATAGAGAAATCTGGAAACAAACCACATGAAGTAGTTTATTCCAAACCAGGGGAAAATCCAGGAATGAGACTCACAGAAGTCTAGCTCCTACTGTTCAGTCATTCTCCACTGAGGGTAACGGGAGCTGAATGAAGCCCTTACCAAGCAATGGGGCACCAAAAACTTTGTTCAGTACAAGGCAGACTACTCTTCCTCACCTTTTATTTAGGTCTTGGGAATTGGTTCTAGGTCACACAGGAAATCTGAGGTAAAGTGAAGTCTTGGACAGTCTCTCCTGTATTTACTTGGAGATGACTCTGTTTCTTGTCCTGGAAAAAGATGCTAGAATATAGTGAGAAAATATTTTATGGTAATTTACCCTTCTGCAACTGCTGCTAACTCCATTTTAACAGTGGTAGAAAATTCTGTTCTCTGTGTTTTATTGAAACAGAGAAAGAAAACAGTCTTCACTGCAGAACATACTTGTGATCCAACATTGAACTTGATGCACACTCACGGGTCTGAGAAGAGAGAGCTGCTTTCAGCATACAGACATCAACTATTAGCCCACTGTATCAAAACTGGTTTTAAGTTAAAGCCAACGGGGCCTCTGAAGCAGAAGGAACGGCTATGACAATCCACATCCCACACCGCACAGTAAAGCCTGCACAACCTTTCTTCTCCCTTCAGAGCTTCCTGCAGCCCTGGTCACTGGTGCAAAACATGTCTATTCACTGGTATCAGGTTCAAATTTGAGTTGAAATGCCATCGTTTTCTGTTGGCAATATGCTTTGTTATGAAGCATGTAGCATTTAATCATTTCTCAAGAGTCTGTCTGTCTCACGAAATTTTATTATAGTGGGTTACCTGTGAATCGGTAGTGTTATATATGAACAATTAGGAGAGTGTTTCCAAGGTTTTCATTTTCCTCCCTTTCTTTCATCTCTTTTCCACCTCTGCATCTCTCCGTGGAGCTGCATCGCTGCAACTGCTGGCAACACAGCGTCTCCAAGCATACCTGGCACTCAGACTGAGGGGTTCTCACTGACTTCAGAAGGAGCAAGCCTGAGAAGCGAGTATGCTCTAGGACACAGCGGGGATGTGTGAGAAAAGGAGAGTAAGCTGTCAGAAAACTGAACACGGGTCTTACAGGAGAAGGCACGTGTCCTTAGGACTGATTCTGTGGTGTATGAGAGCACTAAACCCGTGGATACCCTCATGAGTAGGAACAGAGGAATAGAGATGCTTTTCTCCTAAAACACGCCCTGCGTTGCTCTGTCTGGCTGCCTGACAGCTGGTGGAGCTGCCTTAGTACTTGAGAGCTCTGCAGTTTCTCCCCATTCCTTTTCCCCTTTCCCCAGTCCCACCCTTCCTACTCTATCTCTCTAACCCGAAAATGTTAACAGTGATAACTAAACTTTATAATTTTTTTAGGCCTAAATAACCTCTTGTGTGCAGGATATTTACTGCTTTAGGGCACAATCTGTTGCAGCGCAGCTATAACTGTTGCTAAGGCACCTATTGTCATTATATATGCCTCGGCGGCAAGGCACTCTGTCGTGTTTCTCATCTGTGAACCTGGTGATTTATTGATAATGCTAATCTTGTTTGAAAGTTATAGAGCTTGTAAGACAAATGTGTTTAAAGGCAGAGACAGAGGTTCTTGCTCCCTAACTTTTTATTGTTTGCATATCAGAATAATCAAGTTTTTCACCCACAGTCAGAGGAGCTCAAGGTGTTTTACAAGCATGAACGAAGCCTCACAACGGCACCAAAGAAAGCTTTTTGCATGCTCATTATATGCAACAGGGAAACTGAGCAGCGGAGATGACAATACATAACTTAACCTATCTCACATCAAGTAACCATAGAACTGAGCCTCAAGGGGATGTTGGGCAAGTTTTACATTATCTTTTCTACAATATATAGTAATTGATTTGTATGCCCATATCCTCAGCTGAAAACACAATTTTCTATTAAAAACAATTTGGATGGGTATTTTTTTATTATCTTTCCTACATGATACTCTTCTATGGTAAAAAGGTGGACTCTGCCCTGAAGTGCTTTCTGTCTGATCAGTTCAGACACACAAAATAAGTTTTGCAATCTCTATTTTACAAATGAGGAAATGGGATACAGACACATTATGAAGGCAGTTTTTGCAAGATCCCAGTAGAGAGGGAATTAGAAATCTGATCTTGAATATCATAAAGGGAACTGCAAATTCTAACCACTTATGGAAACCTAGCTATTAAGCAGATAGATAGATATAAAATGTATCCATTCCTTCCTCTTCCACCTCTTTTACAGAAGTATCCGTATTTCACAGTCATTGTGGTTCTCAACTCTCCTACAAATAGAAAGATGCTGTTTAGCACCTCTTTTCAGATGGTGAATTCTGGCACATTAAGGCTAAGGGCCAGTTCTAAAAAATGATTTTGAGCACCTGAATGCCTCCGTAGTTTCTTGAATTCAATATTCTGATGTTATTATTTGGCATTGCAATTATTGGCATTATTGACATGAGCCTTACTGAATTGTGGCCTAGTTTTATAGGTCTGAAGTCCCTTAAATACCTGATGGTGTATTTGCACAACATTCTCTATGATCTGATGCCTCAAAGCAATTAAGTTTTTTTTTTTCCCTTCCAAAAAGATGAGATGGAAGGTCAACAGATTAGTATATGATCACTTTGGATACAGTTATAAGCCTCACTCCAAAAAATATCTACTTACTATCTACTCAAAATGCTACTGCTTTCACAGAAGATGCCGGGGTAGATAGCAACCGCTTTCTCTTAGTGGCTCCCCTTCTCTTGTGACTTTCCACTAGTGGCAAGGGCCAAGATCCCACCTAACTTCAGGCTTTCATATGAGGTGCCTAATTTGGAGTTCAGCTCACTTCATTTTAGTTTCTCATAAGTTAGACATCTAATCTCTGCTAAACTCCATTTTCAGTCAATGAGGAGGAAGATTTTGCCCATTTGAGAAATGAATCACCCCTTCTGAAGGTGTTAGTTTCTCACCACGATAAGAAAGGGAATTTTGCTGACTGAGCTCCTAAATCAAATAATTCAGGGGTTGCATGTTATAGGTAAGACGGTTGTATCGACGGCTGTCACCAAAAGTGCCAATCACCTCCTGTTCTTTTATCTCCTGCCTCTGGCTAAATGCTTCCCTTGCACTGTGTCTGCTACTCACCTGACCCCCTCTCTTCCCTCAGTGAGTCACCTCTGGAAGCTAAACTTAGAAAATAACTCTAACCCCCCCCCCCCCAGAAAAGGAAAAGCATCTTAAAACTGAATATGGGATTGGATAAATGCCAGAAATGGCACAAAGAAAATGATAAAATAAAAACTATGGATGAGGGCAGGAGAACTGGGGGTAGATCTTCCCCTTCACTGGGGTAAGCCATTAGATTAGCTCAGTTATAACTGAAACCTTACAGTCAGGTGTATAAGGACAGAGAGGATGTATTTGAGACAAAGACACAAAAAACAACAAAATGTAGCCCAAAGTATATCTAGTCCTAAGTGAGTTGACTAGGGTCAGGAATTATTCAGCAAGGGAAGGGACTGATTGCCCAAATGCAGCTGATTGCAATATCTTTACCCTAAAAGACTCTCTTGCAACTGTATATATCCCTCTATGTAGTCTTCCTTGCAGGTTTGCCATTTCTAGGCAATTAAAATGCTAGGCCCTCAGAAATATATCCAAAAAATGAGATAGGACGTCATTGGCGAATCTAGGAAACAAGACCAGCTTGTGTTACACAGTTAACTACAAAAGCATTATTTCTCCTTATTTCACTTACCATAGCTCTACTTAGATCTCAGGTATCCTGTGCAGTTTTGCTGATGCTACCTCATGTAAATAATAAAAAAAAAAAAAAAAAAGAGAGAGAGAGAGAGAGAGAGAAAGCTCAGTATTAAATAATTGCTATTATGCTTTAAGAACCAGACAAAACAAAAAAGAAGAATGACCCTGACAAACCAACTCTAAAAGCCACCGAAGCTCTTTAGCTTTCTGGTTTTTGTCTTCTTCAAGTGATGGAATGCAGCTGGCCGCCATGAATCAAACATTCACGACTGCAAAATTCTCTTGCATCTGTGGAAAAAACAGTGCAATCGCAAACAAGCAAGAGGTGAAACAAATTTTCAACCTCCTCAGCAATCTCATAAATTATCTGCAGCTAAATAACCTAGAAAGCAGTGCAGAATCTCCCAGCCTTAGGTAACAATTACACTATGTGAACTTTGAGAAACCTCTTGCTAGCACTGGAAATTAGGAGCTTAATACACAGATGAATAATGAAGGCATGGTGACAGCAGTGTTTAGACAATCCTTTTGCAACCCACCCAGGTGTTGTGCTGATTTGTTTCCGAAGAGGGAAATGTTGTAATTAGTTTTACTAGAGAAGAAAAAAAAAAGTGTGTAGACTAGTATTGCCTGTCTGAAATACAGACTAATGTGCATCAGTCTGCTGGCCAAAAAAAGGCAGGGGAATGCTTAGGTCACCAGTTTAGCGTCAGGTGCTTCGTTTAGACACCAGTGCAAAAGTAGAGTTTGACCTCTGAGCTCTCCTGGAAGTCAGGATGAGATTTTAATTCTTTGTGTCACTGATAATGCACGGAGTTCCTGTGAGCACATTTTCAAATTTTTTTCTCCTCTCGTTTAAAATTCATCAATTTTTACTAGGCTAAGCATTTCCTATCAAAAGATTCATCTATTTGGTTTAAGCTTTCTTTTGCTGCCTAGTCTTCTGATTATCCTCTCTCTCTTAAATAGTCTTTCCTCTTATAGCTTCTGGCCCTAAAATATTGTGCTTAGCCAAGTTTTTTTTGTTTCCTCCTAGCTCAATCCTTCATCAGTATTTTATACTTATAAGTCTTCTGCCTAGACTTTCACACACCTCAGAGGTAGATCACAAGCAGTGATTTTTCTTGTTGCTCCATTGCATAATGGGGCTGGGCTGAGCATCCAATGACCCAGTGAAGCTAAACTTTCAACAGTCCTTGTTGGATCTGTTCATTCAGCAATGAGGAATATGGGATTTGATAGCCTAAGTGCCAGTGTGGACTCACTGATGATCAGCTGCCAGAAATGCAGCTGAATCCTATCTGAGTAGGAGACTGGCCACCACTGATATGGTTCAAAGATCCACTTGATGTGTCCTGATCACAGCTCTCAGGGCACTACAGAAAGACCACTGTTACTTGCCCGTTTTCCACAGAGTGAAGATAAAACAGTGATGAGTTCAGCAAGTCACCAATAAGCTTTTGGAACAGAATCACAATTTCCTCAGTGCAAACACGGTACCATGTTGCTATTTCTTTTCTTTTTCTCTAAGGGCCTCTCTTCCTAAGGTAACAAGCAGCCCATGTGCAAACAGCAGCACACAGTATTAATAAACTCAGAAGGTCAAATGCTTTGATTAACCCCTCAGAACCATAAGCACAGCCCCCAAGAAAAGATTTTATTTAAAAAAATACATGTCTTTTTCTTTAAAATGTCCCTGTCATCTCCATACTGTTTCCAGGTGGCACGTGTATTGAGAGAGATGGTTTGTCCCTGTGATGTGACAACAACCCTTAGCTCTGTCTCTCTCCAGGTATTGCCCAGTTATTCGTTCTGACCTTGCATAATGATGGCAAAGTTATCCTTACTTTGAGTGAAAAGGTTTAGTTGAGTCAACTGATCTCCTGTTGCGTCTTCCAACCTGAATTATTCTATAATTACACAATTGTGTAACTGCTTTTCCTCTACTGTCGATCAATCTCTTCAGCTCTCATTTTTCTCAGTATTTCTTTTTTTGTGAGGAGTTCAGGTGCCAAGCAGTGTCTTAGGTGTGATCTTATAAGTACTTAAGAGTGTCACACTAATTTTCTCTGGCTCTTTCATGTAATGCCTCCCAAAATTACATTCAGTCTATGTTATATGTTTTTTTTCCTATGAAAACACATGGTAAGTATGTTACAGCTTTGCTACTACTGTCATCCCAAGTTTCTTTCTCTTTCTCCCAAGCCTCTGTCTGCCAGTGAACTGCTCTATTCCTAATTATTACGTCTAGGAGAAGCAAAGGGTAACTTGGTTCTTTTTTCTTAAAAATGCATCTCTTTTGGTAACCATAGCAAATTGTTTGGGATTTTTCCCCATGAATTATTGATGAAAATCAATTTAGCATGATTATTAATTCTAGCCTCTGCAGCATATGAATAAGCAATCTCATTGCTTAATATTAGTACCTGACCATTCTCTACAACTAATGACCTGTCACAGATATCTGGGTCTAACAGTCATCAGGAAGCTGAAAAGTACTTAATTACTATTAATTTAATAAAACAATGATTGAACTAGAAGTGAAAAGCTGTCAGCACTTTGTACCCAGTTAATAGGAAAATAAATTAGTAATATGTTTGGAATGACACATCACCAATCAAAATAGTTCTTAATACAGGAGTAACTTCGAATCTGCATTTCCCTATGCCTAAGCCTTGCATTGTCTCATGTCGTTTTGGAAAGAAGCACAACTCCGCAGTCTCTACTTGCTGGGAGAACTACTTCACTCATTTCTTACTACTTAACTTTTCTGTGTGGAACATCTGTTTAATAGGAAGACAGTTTGTCCTATTGCCTAAATCTCAGTTTGAAGGTCAAAGATATGTTGAGAGACATTATTTGGGTCCTTCGACATTCAAGAGTTTCCACGACTGCCCTGCCTCTTCCTTGTCCAGCAATTAATTCTCCCCCTCCTTGTCCTAACCTTCAAATCAGTTCCAGCAGATATCTCAGCTGCATCAGAAGGATATTGGTAAGTTCAGCAAGCAGTCTCACAAGCGGCTGGATCAGAACAACTGAATGAGTGATTACTGCAAGATGCAAGTATGCATTGGAAGAACAGGAGATCCACCATCTGGCTTTGCTGCTGAAGCCAACATATTATCCAGCTACTGCCTTTGGGGTCATTGTAACTTGCAAATCTTCCAACTACAAGGCTCAGTACCCAAGAATGGAAATTATACAATTCAGAAATGAGACAATGCTTATAATTAAGGAAGACTTTTAATGACGATTTAACTTAGCTGACTTCCAGGCTTTGGAAATTCTCCCTTTATTGTCATAAATTCACATGGCACTCATAAATGTTCCCTGTTTTTCACAATGAAGGGGAAAAAAATCATTATCCAAAGGAAATATTTTGATGGTAGTAAAAACAGCACAGACATCAGACTCCGTCGCTTCAGGTAAATAAATATACTGCAGTGATATCCTTGTCCTGAATAACTGGCATGCTGAGAAAATATATCCTGTTAGTCACAAAGAAGGAGATACTGAGGAACCAACTGTTAAAGATCCCAGAACTCCTGGTTTCCCAGCCCAGCACCGATCTCAAAGGTCTTGCTAGTGTTTAAATGAAATGCAAGCACAAATTCCAAGGCCTCCATCAGCAGATTGCAAGGATAAGCAATGACTCACTATTGTGACAGTGCAGAAGTATGAGAGAGATGACAGATGAAGGAGAAGAATTTTAAATAATACACAGAAATCTATAGATGTATAGACTATACATATCATATATATATGTTTATATGCATATCTTCCAAGTGACATAAAACTGAGTGCAGATTACAATCTGTGTCCTGATCTCTTTTGCTGATTTTCAGCTGCATAGACACAAATTATACACTCCCGTGTATGACGTAAATATATATATATGTATATATAATGTAAATCACATAAATACAGATGAACAGTTCCAGTTGTCAAATCATCTTTATACAGTTTAGGCTTTGAAGTCATTCTTTATTACTCAGTTACTGTGATTTTATGCCTTTGATTGCTATAATAACATCAAAACACAGTGCAGCTTTTAAATATATTCACTTCAGACTTTGTTCTTGAAAGAGACCAGTTATTTCTTCTAAAGAATCTCATAATCCAAGTCAAGTGTCAGGATGGCTATAAAATGCCTAAGGATTCACAGCCATGCAGGTTTCTGTACACTAAATGTGCATATGATTTTTTTGCATGTGCACCTCTATACATGTTTGTGTCTGTGTTAAAAAGAAGAGAGAATGTATGTTTCTCTATATACGTGATTAATAAATATATGCAAAAAAATATGACTTATGAGTTAGCTGTTTACAAATCTGAAAGTCTCACCAACATAAAAGGCATGAAAATGCCAAGTATTATATGTTACATTTTTTCCAGATTTTGTGCTAAATCCAGATGTTTTTACTTATGTAAATGGTCTCAACAGGTGAAACTTGTCCCCTCAATCATGAAAGCTATACCGGGGGGAATTTCTGATTATCATTTTGAAATAAGTAGGTTATGTAAGGTTCATCCAGATATATCTTACTTATTATATCACCATAAAATAGTTTTGTTAGGCAATATCACAATTAATTTGATTTTACTGTGAATCTCATGATAATTTGTTTCTTGATATGTTTTGTAAAGAAATGAGTTTTAAAGGTTCATACTCCCTGTCCTTCTGCCTGTCCAAGTATCTCCCGCACATACACCCCTCTTGCCACCTGGTAGACTGTGAATCTGCGTGGAGATTTTGACTGAAGTGGCAGAAACATATCCTTCTCAAAGATATTGTCAAAAAAGTCCCCCAAAAATGGCATCTGGGTAAAGAAAGGACACCTGAACTAATGTCCCACTTATGGAGAAGGTTTCAATGTGAGTTCGGCAGCTCTGTTCTGCCTAGCATCATTGCTAACTGGTTAGTACGTATTTACACAGAAGTGGAAATTATCAATTACATATACTGCCTTTTACCTATCCCTATAGTTCCTGCCAGGGGAGGGAGCAGAGGAGATGGGGGTGGAAGAAAAGGTGGTAATCAGGGTCTAAAGAGAACTGGAGTGTGCCAGTGCATAGAACGATTTGAAAGATGCAGCAGCAGGAAGGCTACTACTCTATTGGAATCCCTTTAATCAAAAAACAAACAAACAAACAAACAAAAAACACTTTTTTTTTTCTCACAAGGGTGAACAGTACATCCTACTACAAGATTACACCTAAAGGCTCAAAAGGTCCTCACCTCCAGATAAAAAGAACCAAGAATAAATCTCTTCATACTAGCTGGGGAGAGGTGTAAAACATTTTGTAAGCAGCTGTGATTCACAATTCTGCACGTCCCCTGGTGACCCACACGTCTCTTCTGTTTCGCTGTCTCGGGTCCTTCCCTGAATTTCCATTCTGAATTTTCTCTGTGAATGACTCATTCTCCCCTCCCCCTTACAAGGACATAAAATGAGACTAAGTTCATTTCAATCCCTGAAGATTGATAATGATGTAACTGGCACCAGAATCCAGATGAAGGAGATGCCAGGAGGAATGGGAAAAGCTCCCAGGAGAAAGCATTTAAAATAGTGTCTTTGGGCTAGTGAGAAATCCCTTGTTATTGCAATCTTGCAAATGACCCAGGAAAAATTATGACGAGCATGAAATAAATCATAAAATCTTCCATTATTTAATTTCCAGTTGGAAGTGAATTAAAATGCCATATCTAAAATCATCACAATCTGTTACTCAGTATCAGTGCATCAGAACGTTATTTTGTACATAGTGCAACCGAAGGCATAGGTTTTCCTCAAACCTCACAGGCAATTAACTCTTTTTCTTTTCAGTAGGTAGAGCAGTCATGTAATATGAAATAATCACAACTGAGCATCAGGAGACAAATGTTTGTGCTAATATACTTGGCTTTTACTCAATATGTCCACATTCAGTTGCTGCTGATATCAAGTGTAATCGTGAAAACTGGGTCCTGGGTCTCTCGAATAAAATAACAAAACTCTCATTGACATTAACAGTAAAAACAGCAATAGTATTAATAGTAGTAATAGTAATAATATTAATAGTATTTAATAGTCATAAAATCTATGCTTCTGTTATCCACTTGTTCAAAAATGAATATAGTAGTACTTCTTTTTCCTAAAGAAAATTTCAGAGGAAAAAAAAGAAAATACAAAGGAGATGCTCGTTTGCCATAGTGATTGGGACATCTAAATACACAGAATGATTATTACTCATCCAAGCAATTTCATTTTCTTGTTCCAGGGTCATCAATGACTGTGTCAAATAGTGTTTTAACCTCAGGCTTCCAAATTCATGATAGATGAATTTTAAATATGAAATCCGTTTAAAAAGTCACCCTTATATATCTTAAATGAATGCAATTTACAATCATTTTTAAGGGCTGACTTCTGACTTTTTAATTGTTTCCTCCCCTTGAAAATTTTTTTTTCGTTATTATACAAACATTAGAAATAGTTTTGCTAATTATTTGATTAAACATCCCAAGAAACTATAAGGATGGAATACATATTCCCAGTGATGATAACTGTGCTCATTTTGGGATCCAAGATGAATACTAATTTGACAACTTTTTCAAAATTCCATCCTTGTCTATAATAACCACCTTAGCTTAGGTCAGTGGTCTTCAAGCAGCATGCAGAAGTCCTAACTGATTTCAACATTTCTTATCTTCCTCAAAATTATGCATAAAATCTATATCTCTCCTGTGAGACCATCTTGAATAAATTGCATTAATTCTTATATTTGCTGAAAACGTCTTTCTCTTGCTAAGCCACGTGCATCCAATTATGTGAAATGGGAAATGCTCTAAAATACCACATTCTGGCATGAAGTGTTTGAAAATCTTTGGGGGATGTTAGTTTGTCTTTAATAACAAGTCTCGAATTGTGCCTAGTGGGCCTCTTCTCTGAAAACAAAGATTCCAAACTGCTATTGAAAAACACACACACACACCAGAGTTATCTCATGGCTACTATCTGTCAAATGAAGAATAATTCTGTAACTGGGAAGAAAGGATTAAGGGTAAGGAAGCAAATGAATTCAAAAGGAAAAGCTATTTTTAAAAAATTATTTCAAGAAATACAAGAGGAAAAGCTGTTTGATTTTCAAACCTTCCTTTCTCCATCTTTACAATTCATAGTTTCTCAATATTTGCAAGTTGTTAGGATTGGAGCTATGATTATTCCCCAGGAAAAAAAAAAAAAGAAAAAAGAAAAAAAAAAAAAAAGAAAAGAAAAAGACTTCTAACAATTCTGCCGGGCGTGTGTAAAATGCCTCTTTGTTCTGCATTGTGGTACATTTTACCTCTGTCAGGCATACCATGGAGAATGTCAGTAGGCATTGGTGGTTTGTTCAGTGAGTACGTTTTATTTTCAAAATTATTTCCTTCCTACTGAACTAAACAACACTTGAAACATCTTGTCTTATTTTGTGTCAGCCAGGCACTTGCTTCTGGGTGTATGAAAAGCGCAAATTAGCAACCAAACATCAGAGGAGAGAATGAGGGAGGTCCCTGTTGGATAGAGCTGGTGTTTTGCTGGGATCTGAAGATGCAGCTATATCTATGGGGGAAATAGAAGTGGAAAAATGATTGCAAATAGCATTCAGAGAGCGAGTGTAATACTGCTCCTAATGGAAGCTATTCTGGCCCACTGAAAAGCACGGAAGTATTACCTTTATCTCCAAAGACAGATAGGTATGAACCAAGGAATACGAGACTGGAAGACATAGGCTGCATTTCTATCTCTTCTGTTATTGAAGAAACATGTTAAAAGTCCTATAATAAATATGCTAAGTTCTAGCTGAAAAATAATCAGACGTTGGGAGTGTTTTTCTTCTCCCAGTACATAGAATCATAGAATCAGTAAGGTTGGAAGGGACCTCTGGAGATCATCTAGTCCAGACCCCTGTTCTGCAGGGTCACCTAGAGCATGGTAGACTGGGTTGCATCCAGGCGGGCTTTGAAGATCTCCAGAGAAGGAGACTCCACAACCTCTCTGGGCAACCTGTGCCAGTGCTCCGTCACTCTCAAATGGAAGAAATTCCCCCTCACATTCAGGTGGAACTTCCTGTGCTTCAATTTCTGCTCGTTGCCTCTTGTCCTGTCACACGGGAAAACTGAAAAGAGTTTGGTCCCGTCCCCTCGACACCCTCCCTTCAGGTATTTGTACACATTGATCAGATCCCCCCTCAGTCTGCTCTCCCCAGGCTGAACAGGCCCAACTGTCGCAGCCGTTCCTCATAGGGCAGGTGCTCCAGCCCTCTGAGCATCTTTTTAGCCCTACGCTGGACTCTCTCCAGCAGCACCATGTCTCTCTTGTCCTGGGGAGCCCACAACTGTTCACAGTACTTGAGATGAGGCCTCCCCAGGGCTGAGTAGAGGGGCAGGATCACCTCCCTCGACCTGCTGGCAACACTCTTCCTAATGCACCCCAGGAGACCATTGACCTTCTTGGCCACAAGGGCACATTGCTGGCTCATGGTCAAGTTGTCATCCACCAGCACTCCTAGGTCTTTCTCTGCAGAGCTGCTCTCCATCAGGTCAGCCCCCAGCTTGTGTTGGTCCCTAGGGTTATTTTCCCTAGGTGCAGGACTCTGCTCTTGCCCTTGTTGACCCTCAGGAGGTTCCTCTCCGCCCAACTCTCCAGCCTGTCCAGGTCTCTCTGAACGGCAGCACAGCCCTCAGGTGCGTCAGCCACTCCTCCCAGCTCAGTATCATCAGCAAACTTGCTGAGGAGGCACTTTGTCCCCTCATCCAGGTCATTGATGAAAAAGTTGAACAGGATGGGACCCAGTCCTGAGCCCTGGGGGATGCCACTAGCCACAGGCCTCCAACTAAACTTCACACCACTGATGACAACCCTCTGAGCTCTGCCTTTCAGCCAGTTTTCACTGTCCAGTCGTCTAACCCGCACTTCCAGAGTTTACGTAGGAGGATGTTATGGGAGACAGTGTCCAAAGCCTTGCTGAAGTCAAGGTACACAACGCCCTCATCTACCCAGTCAGTCATTAAATGTTCTGCGGGGCTGTTCCAGAGCCTTCCTCTTCTGATATTTTATTCATCTACTTCAAATTTCCATGATAAATATACTCAGGGGCATTTTACATCTGACTGGTCTTGGGCCAAAACTATTGTTTGATGAATAGTCCTTTCCCAGGTATACAAGCCCTGTTGAATTTTTAGAGCATGATAACAAATATTCTGCAATGGAAGAGTGGGAAAAGCAAACAGTGTAGCTCATACGGGACACCCTGGGATTTTTCATGTAGCCTCTAGCTACCCTGTATGTTTTATCCAAAAACCAAATCTAAATCTATGAGGATTCTTGATTCCAGTGTACTTCCCTGGTCCAAACGAAAACACAATTGTCAGAGCCACTGGATCTCCCATGCAGCACCTCTAGACTGAAAGTGAGAAGACAAACCTGCGCAGCTCAGAACAGTCCTGATGGCGTTACCTGTAAGATGCGTGGCATGTTACTAGTGTGCAGAGAGTGCAGTGTAGGGCTACGGAGATGATCAGAGGGCTGGAGCACCTGCCCTCTGAGGAACAGCTGCAAGAGCAGCATATATATGTTGTTCTGTGACCACTGTTACCTGCTTCTTCTGGCCTTCCCCCATCCTTTCCTACTATTTCCCTTCACTTTCTAAAGTCCATCATCTTGCCTTCACCTTCATTTCCATTTATAAAATGAACTCGTCTTCTCTTTATTTCTGTCCTTTTTCATTTCTAGGTACTTTCCTGCTCCATCACTACAATCTATTCATTTTCTCTGCCTCCCTCAATAAAGCCTATCTCTATTCCCATAATACATAGGAAAGAAAAGAGAGCCCCTTGATCCATCCCCATAAGCTGTTCTTTATTCACAGACTAGTCACCTCAGTTGTTGCATCCTCAAACATCTACCATTTGTTTACTTTTGTCACAGAGGTTTTGATCTGAAACTCATTGATATCTTTGGAGTGTTGACTTCAGCTAGCCTCAGATCACAGCTGTCAGCAAGGCCAAGACTATAAACCTCTATAAACCTCTGCAAAAGAGGCTCTGCAGCTCTCTTAAGTGATCAGCACATTTTAGGGACAATTATAAAAACAGTTAACAGTGAAAGATGTAGAAACCCACCAATAAGAGACTATATGGAAACAAATCTCTTCTCCCTGTGCTTAGAAGTTGATATGTGTTCAGTTGATATGGAAAATGTTTGCTTGTGAATGCTCGCGGAAAGAAAACTTTCCAGAACTGCAAAATGTGCAGAGAAAATACTCTCAGAAGCTCCTGGGGAGAACCTTTGGTTTGGTGCATGGTCTGAAACTCACTTGTAATCAGCAGAAGTCTTTCCATCATGTTTTGGAACTTGGATATGCCCCAGAGGTGGGATCTGCAATTTCATAGACATCATAGACATCACAGCATTTTTAACTCAGTGGTTCATGTCGACTATCTCTTTCAAAAAGGTTTTATCATACTGACTTCTTTTGAAAAGTTGGTTTGAATCATTAAGCAACTAAGAAACTCAATTCAAATAATTAGTTCCAATCTTCAGACTCAGAGAATATTCAGATTACTGTTAATTACCTGGACAAACAGGCTAGGCTTTGCTTTCGACAAGTCATTACTTCTTGATCAAAGATATTTGACCCAACTATGTTAGATCAAAGAAAATCTATCTTTCGAAGATAGAGAGCCATTAATAACTATCTCCTTAAAACAGTCCAAATTAATATTTAAAAGGTGACACGTACAATTTAACGATCTCCTTAATAGTATCACTACTCACCTTTGTACTTCAGTACTGCAGATATCTGATGATCTTCTTTATGTCTGTGGGTGCGTAAACAGTAACAGCTAAGGAACTTAAGAAACTGATCACTCTTTGAACCTGCTCTTACTAGGTGGAAAGCACATTCCAGTGATGTGGACATTAACCTAGGGAAATGAGGAGGACAGTCTCCAAGCTGCCAAAGACTTTTTGCATGACACTGGTGAAATCACTTTGGTCCAGATTTTGACTCTCTGTAAATACCAACTATAGTAAACTTTATGCTGCTAGGCCTTAGAAAGTGATTCAGAATGCATGTCCTTGGGCTTCTCTCAATGCCTGGAGCCAATAAAATCAATTAATGTGTCTATTTTGACACATAGAATTTCCTTGGTGCTTAAAAGTCAGAGAGCATAAAGGGCAGGCCCTACTCCTTAAGAAAAGGTGAGCCAGGAGCCAAAGGTGACAATAAGGCATGCAGAGATAGTGGGCACACCAGCAAAAGTGGCAGTCCTACAATACCCAAGAAAGGTAGGCAGAGAAGGTCTGGTGATGCAACTAGATTCTGTCAAGAGTCTGAATCTCTGGTCTCTTGGTTAGGTCATGGTGACAAAATAGCTCTGAGATGAACCCAGGAAGCCAAGTCTATGGGTCAAGTTAGGGTCTGAATCAATAGGGTGCATAGTCGGGCATGGACATGACTGTGATGCAGCTCAGCCAGGGATGAAGGGTAAGGACCCAAGAGATGGTGGGGGGAACCCTTACTGAGGCTTCTTCCAGCAGGTACCACTCCAGAAGGTGAATTTGCACTTGCCCTTTTAGAATTTGTGCTCTGAATCCCAGATGGACAAAGATATTCACTTCACAGTTTTCTGTCAGTCATCTTTTCAGATTAGTGTTTCTTACTGGCTAGCTCTATGTGTTTCTGTGTTTACTGAAAAGCAGGCTTTTTAATTTGGATGATGAGACACTTACGCTGTGTGCATAGTTAGCCGTGGACTGGTTGAACTGACCTTGACCATTCCTCTCTGCTGAATATACAGAAGCGTAGATTACAGCATAAGTACTCTGATCCAACCCGGACTAGTCAGCTATACTGATGTGATTGCCACAGCCAAGCAGGATGCCTTGAGTTGATGGTCTGTATGTGTTCCTTGGATCCTCAATTCAAAATAAGAACAGCTACATCTTGCCTCAAAAGCATGTTCTGAGGACAACCCCATTAAAGACTGGGAGTCTGTCAGGGACTATGGCAGATTAGTCAAGTTAGACATAGGCCTAGCAAATTCAGGAAAATTAATTTTCTGCTAAGTAATCCAAGCATGTAATATAAAGTCACTAAACTTAATCTTAGAGTGGATTTAGTATTCCACTTGCTCCTTCTCTTCACTACTTTTGTAAAATTATGGCATGTGTTCCATTGGGGACATCATGTCTTATTATTGTTCATGAAAAGGTACAGTCACAAAAGTCATTTTGAGCCTTTCTGTTTCCAGAGGTGAATATAAAGTGCTAGGGCACTGAAGCAAAAAGCGTTTCTGTGCTATGCAGCTGATAAGACTGAGAAAATGCTGTGCTTCTCAGTGCAAGAAGGGTTTTAAGTGTTTGGTGACAAGAATGATTGGCATTCTGGAAGAATGTTCACAGGAAAAAATAATGGATAGATAGGATTGGGTATGGTCTATGTGCACAAAATTATGAACTCTCCCAATGCAAGCATGACAAATCTCTTAAAGGGAAAAATGCACTATCTGTCCGTGGAACTTGGGACCACAGGGCATCATGGAAAATACTTTAATGGGCTGAAAACCTACATAAATAAATATATAACAACATAAATAAATATATAACAACATAAATAAAGTGCACATTTATAATTATGGCAGAAAGGATTTTAGTTAGAAATAGAAGTCTGTGAAAGACATAAAGCAAAGGAGATGCTACAGGGCATAAGGCCACCGCAGTTAGTGAGATTAGGAGACAGATTCTTTGGAGGAAAATTATTCTGACCTAGCTTCTTGCAGCAGCCACCTTTGCAACATATATTTTACACTGCCTCATCTGGCTGTGCTCAGAGACAGAAAACTGAACTCTTGGCTTCATTGACTGCACCATTAAAGAAAATCCTAATGGAAGAAACTGTACATTGTGTTGGCCAAAAATGAAATATAAGATGCCCCCTGATGATATTGCAGGCGAGAACACCTCTTGGTATCTCCAAACAGCTTCCCACAAATGCCAAGCAATTAGGAAAAAAAGAAGGTGCTTATATGGTTTTCTACACCTAATTTTCTTCAGGGTGGGGAAGGAATAGCTGTTAGTCCTTCCTGCCTTATCACACAGTTCAAAGGTAAAGAGAGGGTCTAATATGAAGGGAACTGTTGTGTCCTTTCCAACTGGAAAATAGACCCGAACGAACATTTCCCTTGTTAAGTAGCATGAAGGATACCGACTGCTGGTAGGGCTTTGAGGGGCTGCACTTCCCTAGAGTGACAGCAAATGCTGACCTCATTAAGTACCGCCATCGTAAGCAATGAACTTATGAGATCTTGAGGAGACAGAGGTACAAGCACAGGTCAGTATAGCAGGGTGAAAAAAAAAAACATAGGCGCTGTGTATTAGGTAGTAAAATCTTTTATAATGAGGGCATAGCTACAGCTCAGCCTCTGAAGGGAATATATCTCCATGGAGAACTCCTATTCTCTGCATTCCCTTTTTCATTATCATTGTATCCATTAGTGTAATTTCTCCGTTATAGAAAATGAATGTCAGAAACCAGAATGCTTTGCTTCATTTGTACCCAAGCCAGTGCCAATCAATACTAGAAGTATTCCCAGTGCCCTGTCAATGCACTTCAACCCTACCTTGTTGAGAGTCCTTCTTAATTGACTCCAGTGAAGCAAATCCAATTTCCACATTTTCAGTCCTTGTATACATATGCTAAGACAGCTAAATTTAAACTATTTCTGCTCAGTTTTGTGGTGTCTACTATGACACACACGACAGAATGAGATCACCTGAATTTGCTTTATATCTTATTTTTAAGACCATTTAATTGGAATGATTTTCTGCCATTGTTTCGGGGTGATATTAAAGTGATATCCTAGAGGAAAGAAACAAATACATTATTCCACCCCATCATTGACTATCTCTGAAACCGCCTTCTTTTACTGCTAGGCCTGATTTATGTCTGAGACATAAGTGTCAATAACTTGTTTTTGATGGGGGAAATACTGCCAGAAAAAATGGATATAGTTGAACATTAGGCTATAAAGTGGGGTATGAAGCATAATTCAGATGGGCTTCATGACACTTGTCCCTCATATGACACACATTCTTTTCATTTCCAATTTCATTGGAACAAGAAAAAAAAATTGTTTCCAATCTGTCCCACCTCATAAAAATAGACCTGTGTTTAATTCTTCAGGACCTAAAATTATCCTTCAGATATTGTCAACCAATCATCCAAGGAAAACGTTCATGGACAAAGTAATAGAGAAATCTTCTAGGTATAGAGATGGCTAAAATATTGCTGTAGCTTTGATTTTAATGACAGTGCTCAAAGTATTAGGGGAAAGCTAAATGTAGTGATAATAGTGGGATCGTCTGGTATATGCTTTCCTCATTAAATGGTATAGTATGGTTTGTGTATTGATGCAATTTATATGTATAAATGATTTCACAAAAAAAAAATGGCTAATGATAATCCTTCTTTATATCCATTGGAGGAACTAAATTCTCATAGAGAGAGAGAGAGAGAAACGAAACATTCCTTGGCTACATATGATCGTAAATTTTTTTAAAAAAAATAACCTTCTTTTTTTTTACATAGATTGCATGGTTTATGTTTGTCTGGTGAGCAGCAGAAGCAAAGCCTTTATGCATCCTAACTTGGGTTTAATTGTCATTTGCCTACCAGGGACAGAAAATCAGAACCAAAAAAGCAGCAGCCCAAGGGCCACCCGTGGCTCTGGTCAAGTGCTAGATGAGTTAGGGATATTTTCCCGGCGAGATTGCCTCTTTTATTAAAGTAGAGCTGCTGACTTGATAAGATAAAGTATTTGAGGCCAAAGTCTGGCAGTCTGCGTCATGTTAGGAAGTCCTTGAGTCTACATCTCTGGTGCTTCTACTAGGCTGTTTCCTGAGTAAGGTCGTGTCAGTGTGATCAAGCAGCTAAAGAAATGATAGAACCAGACAAAGGGTTTCTTCTGCCAATGCTCAGTTACTTACAAAAGTAGTTTCATTAGTTTCAAAGGAAACTACTTTGCAAGCATGCATTCAAAATTGAAATAATAATAAAAGTCAGGTAGAAGTTTGTACCTCTGTGCAAATAAAGTTGAGGAAAAGAATGACTTTGACTCAGGCACACAACTCTGAGTCTCTTCTCAGCACTGAAATTAATTAATGGTCTTTAATATTCCAGGGTAGGACCTTTAATTCTTCTCTCAAATGATTTAATTAATTCTGGTCCCACTGGAACAGCTGATGGTGGCATTGACTTTAGCAGAAGACGAGCTCGATCAGGGCAGGACATTTCTGAAAGTCTCATCCTACAAGTTGTGTTTAATCTACCACTTCATTAAGCTTTCCAGGCACAGACATACTCAGTGGTGTCTCTTTTCAAGGTCTACCCTTGATGCTAACAGATGACAATCGTTATTCGCTTTGACAGTCCATGCCTACCACATTCATTCTTTCAAGAAATCAATCCATTATCCATTAGCAGAGCATTTTAAATCAAATTATAAAGGCAGATGAAAGAATGGCAGATGAAGGAATCTGATTTTCCCTGCAACTTTTCACAAAATGGATTTCTTTTCAGTCCTTTAAATTTCAAATCTGACTATGCCATTTTAAACAGTAGTAAAATGTAGATTCTCAGTCCAATCTGATTTTTTAGATTATATTTGTAGATTGAAGTATTATTTCCCTACCTCCTGTGTTATCATGTTAATTTTTGTGTTGGTCCTTATTTTACTTGTGAGTTAGATCTTTAATAAGAGTAGAACCATCCAACTGTGATAGACTTTACTGGAGTTCTCTTATGATAGGCTGGAAACAACAGTTCTGCAGTGGCTGAAAAGAGAGTTGTGAAAGTCTGCGTAGGCTCATAGAATCATAGAATCAGCAAGGTTGGAAGGGACCTCTGGAGATCACGTAGTCCAGACCCCTGCTCTGCAGGGTCACCTAGAGCATGGTAGACAGGGTTGCATCCGGGTGGGCCTTGACGATCACCACAGGAGGAGACTCCACAATCTCTCTGGGCAACCTGGTCCAGTGCTCCGTCACTCTCACAGGGAAGAAATTCCCCTTCACGGTCAGGCGGAACTTCCTGTGCTTCAATTTCTGCCCATTGCTTCTTGTCCTGTCACATGGGACAACTGAAAAGAGTTTGTGCCCATCCCCTTGACACCCACCCTTCAGGTACTTTATACACTGATCAGATCCCCCCTCAGTCTGCTCTTCCCCACGCTGAACAGGCCCAGCTCTCGCAGCCGTTCCTCACAGGGCAGGTGCTCCAGCCCTCTGATCATCTTTGTAGCCCTACGCTGGACTCTCTCCAGTAGCTCCATGTCTCTCTTGTCCTGGGGAGCCTGGAACTGGACGCAGGACTCAAGACAAGGCCTCCCCAGGGCTGAGTAGAGGGGCAGGATCACCTCCCTCCACCTGCTGGCAACACTCTTCCCAATGCACCCCAAGAGACCATTGGCCTTCTTGGCCACAAGGGCACATTGCTGGCTCGTGGTCAACTTGTCATCCATCAGCACTTCCAGGTCTTTCTCTGCAGAGCTGCTCTCCAGCAGGTCAGCCCCCAGCTTGTACTGGTGCCTAGGGTTATTTTCCCTAGGTGCAGGACTCTGCACTTGCCCTTGTTGACCCACAGGAGGTTCCTCTCCGCCCAACTCTCCAGCCTGTTCAAGTTCACCGAAGACAGTGAAGTCATTCTGCACAAGCTAAGGAAATGGTTTCCCTTGAGCCAAACATACGCCTGACATAGCAGCATAGGAACAAACGAAGGTACACCGGAGATTAATTTAAACCCATTTCCACAGCTAAACAAAAAAAGCTCTGCACTGATTACTATAACAGAGCTAAAAAGAACTATTCTTTTGAGTATTGGCTTGCAGGGTAAAGAAAAGTCTCCCGATTTGAGCCTGAAGGATTTAGACCTAAGATTTTTTTTCTTATTCACAGATCCTGCAGCACCACAGGATGTAAAGCAACACAAGAATTGGTCTTTTATCTTTTTCATTTTCAGAATGAAGTTAAAATGTTAGGATATAATGTAATGCTCTTCCTTACATACAAAGTTAGCAGGACCCCAAATGCTGCATTGTATCAAGTAAAAAAGGTTTAATTTTTATACAAAACATGTGTCTGTGAGTGGAGTTTGTATTTCCTATGCCAAACAATTTATCTGCATCATGGTTTATTTTATTACATTAAAGGATTAAAATTGATTTTTGCAAAATCTTTTTAATGCAAAAAAATGAGAAAATCTTCAAAATAAACATTTCTACTAGGATTTGATGCTTTTTGAGTAGAAGAAAGATTATTTTGAGAGAATAGGCAATCTTAACCAGTTTTCACAACTCTAACTTCATATTTTTGCATTCGAAAAAAATGAGATCAATATTGACTAGAAGTCACTGAATTTTACAAGTTGAAATTGAAGTTAAGCTTCAAGAGATGCCAAATTCACTCAGTCTTGGAATTAGGGTCTTATCTTATTTCTCTCTGCTCTCTATAGATACATATTTCATCTTTCTTCTGACATTTGAAGTTAGATTGACTTTACAATCAGTGGAGAAATCTAGACATTTTAAAAGATCATAGAATCATAGAATGGTAAGGTTGGAAGGGACCTCTGGAGATCATCTAGTCCAACGCTCAGCATAGCCCCGTACAAGGACTGAACCATGACCTTGGCGTTAGCAGCACCACGCTCTAACCAATTGAGCTAAACCTGCCCCCAAATAGATGATTAAAATAAACAAGATGAATTGGCCTTTAAAGATGCTCCCCTGTTGACTATTAAGAAAATTCAGATAATTGTCTTTATGTAACTTTTATACCAATAAATGTAGATGAAGTAAAGACTTCATATCCCTATCATCAAGAGATGAGGAAATTACATGATTCTTAGTGTCCTGAAGACACTACAGAACAAGAGGTCTTTTTTTTTTCAAGGTAAGGTCCAGTGGTTTATTCATCAGCAATAGCACTACATACCACATGCTGTAAGCATTTTTCTTCTGTGACAGTAGCATATTTGCCTGTTGACTTTCAAAAGTCAGCATAGGTTTTGTCTAATAATTTTCTCTTGGTTCTGTCATAAACTTTGTGCACGCTCTCTCAAGCCAAAATCACATCAGCTGCCTCTTATTATCCATCTTGAAAGATGAAATGCCTATTGATTGATCGATTGGACATATCTTTAGCAGAACTTTATAGTAAAGCTTAGCTTAATCCATCCGACACCAGAGCAAAAAACCTTCAACGCTCCTCCCCTGCATTCTATACTCTAGCTGAAGTACGATTTTCTTCATAAAGTTTAAAACAGAAGAGATCATCTGATTCTCCATTCCAATACCTCTGCAGAATTTCATATAGCTGCCAATCTACTGATAGCTAACAGACCATGTTTGACAAGAGTATCTTTCCCAAAGGACAGTTTTTGTTTGCAGATCTTTGGAACTATGGAACACAGAACTTCCCATAGTAGTTTCTTGCAAAGTTTTAACATATTTGTTGTTAAAAAATAAAAAAAAAGAAAAAAAAAGAAAAGAAAAAAGGGTTTGAAAGTTTTTGCTTTTGTATTCCAGGCGTTGCTTCATACTATGCCTTCTTTTGCCAGACAAAAGAATCCTCTATTAACTGATGTTTCCTTCTCTTGAGGTCATGCTATTCTTTCTGATAAATGGTCTGAATGATTAACAACCTACACTCTTAGGCATTATCCCAGCCTTCAAATAATTTTATTAGTTCTTAACTGTACCTTCAACTCTTAACCTTCTTTTTTTTTTCAAATATATACACCAGAACTGGTTATGGTATTACTATGTGGATACCACCACCACAATATGCTGGGCTATACTTACTATATAAGAATAAGAGAGCCCGTATTTTTGCTCATGAATGGCCTATTAATCTAAAGACTTCATTCACCCTATTATCCTCAACACTTAATCATGGTTCTGTTTGTATTATTATAGCCCTTTTCAGAAAATCTGATTTGCAGGATGCATTCTGTTATTCTTAGAAATGGTTTACATTTTCATTCCTAAATATATAGCCTTTGATGCATTAAAACATATTTTCAATAGCTTTTAGCAACAAATCATGATTATTCTATATGACATATCCACTGTTACTTGGGTCGTTTTCAGGCCAACAGCAAAATTTATGAAGTTATTTTGTATTTCTTTCATACACATCTCTTATAGATCATGTCTTGGATGGTATCATTCAGAATACAGCTTGCAACATCAATGATGAAATCCTCAACTAAAGATTAAAATCAGCGTAGCTTAAAAGATAGACTTGCAAAGTATATAGTTTGAGCAAACAATCTTTCACTCTTTGCTCTAGTTACCTACGGCTTTTGGTGGCTGACATTTTTAAAATGCTTCTTAATTTGCTATCTTCTTTCATAATACGAGAAAGACTTAAAGAACAAAGACTTTTTTGGGGGTACTTTACGATTATTTCTTACACTGTGAGCCATTTGGGGCATGAATGGGATCCTGCCTTTGCAGGACTTTGCAGAGCTTCCATCATCACACTGAGTTTACCTTAAGAATTGCATACCTTACCTCTCTGTCACTCTTGTGATTAACTAGTGAAAAGTCATTGAAAATCAGTAGGATGCTTCAGAGGACAGTGCAAAGCATCTAGTTTACACTTACTGTAATCTTCCTTTGGAGGAATAAGCTTTTCTGTTGATCATGTCAGCAGAGTAGCAAGAAGCAGTAGTATAGAATTCCTCTCTACCCCAATTTTCAGACACTCTTTGATCTTATTATATAATTTTCTTCAAATGCTTCAGTTTAAAAACTTGTAATGGTATCCTCTTCCTCTGAGTCAGTTCCAGGGTGTCATGTCTCAACTTTCATTTAAGCTGTCCCTCCAGTTGGCTTGTAGCTTTCTGATTTTGGTCCTTTGGACAAGCTGGAACAAATTGCTCCCAAGATGTATCAAAGGAGCAATTTCAAGTAGTATCAAGTAGTTCTCTTTCTCCCAGGCAAAATTATGCTCCTTCACTGTGAGGTGATGACAGGATTGGGCTTGCTCCATCTTCTCTGGAAAGTTTGAACCTGAAAAAACATATCTCAACAATTGTCCTGGGTGATAGATATGAGTTGGAATCCTGTGTCTACTAACTGTAAAATTAAAAAACAAAACAAAACAAAACAAAACACAGAATGATCACTGAGTTGATAACATAAAGACTATTGATCTTACTGTTTTAGCAAATCAATAAAAAATACAGATTGCTATTATGAGAATGATATTAGTCATATTTTTTGCAAGCCTGATGTTATACAAAATTGAGTTAATCATGCAGAAGTCAGGGTGAAAGTTTTAATTGAATTTTAAAGCAATCTTTCTGAGTGACTTGGGAAAAAGAATAATGATTAGTCATTATATCTATTATTCCAAAAACCCCATCTCCCACTGTTTCTGTCACAGTATCAAAAATATCAGAGGTAACTAGAGTCTGACCTGCACACTGTGAGTGGCAGATAGAAAAATGATAATTATATGCAGAATCGTAACAGTTCCATGAGAGGCATATGGCCCTGGCATTTCTTTCCTTTAGCTGGAAGCAGCAATGCTTTATGGTTCAGTGATCTGTTGGATAATCACAAAATAAAATAAAAGATATCATTTGTTACAGAGAATAAGCCTCAATAATGCTGTTGAACTACAAAACAATTCCTCTGTAATCACTGGTTGTAACAAGATATGAGTAATCCTCATGCCATACACTGACTCTGACATCATGCTGTCATTTACACTACTAAACAAATAAGCATTTGTTTTCATATCAAAACATGTTACTTGTATCTCAGAAGTAGCACTGTCATAAATTTCACTTGTTATTTTATTTATATTTTCATTTTTCCCTGTAGGAAAAGAGGTTATCTAGAAGAAAGCCTCAGGATTTCTGCAGCTACTGCTATTGCCAAAGGCCAGCTGTGCTGTTCAGCAGTGTACAGCGTAAATAAAATTAACACTAGTCAGAGTATGACCACACACAAACTTAAGCAAAGTGATTTCAGTGGCATCACCATAATTGAGGGTGGATGTGGATCTAAATAGCCTCCTAAATGTGCTGAAGTGCCTTTGCTTTCCCTAAAAATGACCATTTCTTCAAATGCACACTGTGAAGATTATCTTTCATCTCCAAAACATTCACTTAGGTCTACCTCATCTTGTCTGAATTTGGCCAAATGGACCATCCTGCAGACCTTCTATGCTCCAGGGACAGTCAGAGTGGAGAGGTCAGCAGTTTCAAATGTAGGTCGGAGTGGTCCCCGGAGACATCTATCTTTCCATTGGCTATAGAGAGAGTGGAGACAACAACCTGAGACTGAACGTCTAATTTTTAGGTGGTTGAAGTTATGTAGATTAACCTCACTTTCAGGCAAGCGACTGAGAAGTGGTGGCTCACAGAACACATCCATAGCCAATTTCCCTGATCATATAAAGCCATTGATCTCAATGGATTGGTCTAGTAGTCGCTTGACCTACTCATATAAGCAATAATTTTTCCCTTGGCCTTTAAAACAACAAGTAGATGAACTATTTTCAACTATAAGCTTTCCAGCTAGATTGTAAGAGTCATGCCTACCAGAAGTTCATATCATTAGGGAACTAATTGAAAGCCCTTCATGTTCAGTCAGGATGAAATTCCCAATGTGAAGATAGTGTAAAACTATGGTTAAACAGTGCAAAGCTGCTCTTTGGCCTTGAGAAGACCCTGTATCTTCTGCCTGTATTTGTCCTGCTAAAGACTCTTGTATCTCAAAGGAAGATCACAATATCCAAGCTATCTGTTGGGACTATTCTTTGGGCTGTATTCACACCTAAACCATGTCCAAGAGATGAGAGAGGTCTTGCCAAGTGTGCCATGGACCATGCTGAGAGCTGAACAAGGTAGATGACTGTATCCAGTGCCTCCACCAACACACTGGATTAAACAATGCATTTGGATAGATTTAGCATGTGTGTTGTGATTCTGCTTCTGAAGACCTGTGCACTACCTGTGCTGCCCTATGTCTGCAAATGTATTTTATACTTGTTAATTAAAAACATTAAACACAATTGTCAAATGCCGTTGATTTCACTTTTATACATCAAATAGAGCAGCCTGAATTTTGAAAACTGAGTTTTCCTAAATATCAAGACTATATTTTTCTCAAATATCACATACCCTGTGTTTAGAATCTGTGACTCTGAAGGTACAAAGCCTAACAGCTGTGTAATCCAAAAGCAAGAGAGAACAGATTTTTTTAAAGATAAAATGGTACGAAGTACTTGCAAAAGTTTATCTATATTATTTCTTCTTGAAATTTTCAGTATAGATATTTCTGAGTTTTTTTTTCCAGAAGGATTACTTAATTTGTGAATTTATTGCATAGCTATATAACTCTATTTTTTTACTGTAATTTCAAATTATTTTCATCAGAAAATTCAGAATCCAGAACAGAACAATTTTTTACTAAAAGTTTTGTTTTTCTTTCTCAGAAAGTGTTTAATAGATGTATAATTTTCGTTTTAAAGATTGAGACTGGGAAAATGTAAAAAAAAATGAAGTTTGTTTCTGTTTTATAACTATTTGTTGTTATGCAATAGCATATTTTGATTTAATGTTGATTTTTCAAAATAATAAAAGGTATGAACAGCTTGTTAATTACTTAAAAGCTAGGTGAAATTGAATATTTGTGAACATTTCATGAGAAGTTTGTTGCTGTTTTGTTTTGTTTTTTTTTTTTTTTTTTCCTCCTGAGGCTTCTTTTTTGAAAGTCTTAATTTGAAATGTTGTTCTTTTGATGTATAGATTTATATAAATTCAGGCAAAAAATATTTCTAAGGCATCATGTTCATATGAATAGGTGTTGAGTGAACTTCAGCACCAACTCTCACTGTCAACGTAAACTTTGCTATACAGCCAGCCAGAACACTTTGCCAAAATACTGGAGATAAAGTCAAAGAGATAGTGTTGTAAGGGCAACATTGTATTTGTAAGAATACAAAATTACCAGAGAATTTGCAGCTATGTTGGGAAAATTACTATTTATTCATCCATTTGTCATCCCAAAGCTGACTCATGGAATATACTTTCTAAAACTCCATCCAAACTGGGTTGCCAGCTAATACTTAGTAGGGCATTTGTGGATATTTCTATTTTTATACTTCTTAGACTCTCCATTAAGCATGAGAATAACAACTCTATTTTTTCACTTTTCTGGGTAGTCATTCATGCTGCTTCCTATCCTTTCTGTAACCTTTTACATGGTATGTCTGGATTAGAGATAGCAGAAAGACTTTGGCTTCAGTGTGGGGTCTTGATCATGCGGGATTGCCTGCAAAGCCCTCAACCTTAATTCTATAACTAGTTTAATTAGTTATGCCCATTACTCAAGTAACCCATATTGCCTACAGTGGTAATGGCTGGAGAGTTTCTAGGTTACCTTCCACACTGTTCACAGATATCTCTGCAGGGCTGGAGTCAAACATTTTGTGTCTGGGGTGCCCCAACCTCAATCACAAGTTCCATAGATTCTGTTTGCCCTCTTTTATCATCTTTTTGCTAGCCAGAATGGTGGGTTTGCTACAGCCCTGTGTTACTGCTGGGTATAATGGGAAAATCCCCTCAATGTTCATTGCAAACACTGACTAACTATTGAGAGATATGTATACATATATTTTCGTGCATATATATGTATACACATAGGGGTATGTATAGCTATGTGTACAAACATACAAAAACACGTACATCTTCACATCATCTACAATGACAATTTTATGGTAGATGTGTCATTTCAGCACTCCAAAGTTTTCATAAAATGGATCCTAAGCCTAGAGAAGCACCAAAATGTTCTTAAGTTGTTTAGAATTTCTTTTTTGCTTCTAAATTTAAAACTAGGCTTTTGGGGCATGGGCTGTACTTTCTCTGGGGGTGTAATTGTCATGTACATATTAATATATGCAAATAAAATTGGAGTTTCAACAGCTACTATTCCTCCAAAGGTTACATTCTCTAATTAGAGCCAAGCAATTAGCTCTAAAAAGTTTTCTTTTTTTTAGAAGCCTTGCTTTTCCTTAACAGTGAAATTAAATCTCAGCCATTCCTTTTTTTTCAAGATATGAAATAATTACAACTGTACCTTCATTTCATCTTGCCCACTAATTGCTCCCTTTTAACACACATCATTTCAAATGGTGCCTCTTTGAGATTTTATAGCTGTCTAATATGAACGTGAGTATAGGCACGATGTTAGAACAAATTGAACTGTACTATGTCATTTTGACACCTTAAGTCCCATGTTGCTGACGAATGCGACTAGGAGACCAGCAATAACTAAGTCTTTGGGCTTAATCTTTCCTTTTGCTTTTTTTTCTCTCTTTCTCTCTCTCTCTCTCTTTTTTTTTGTCTCAGTTTGATGTAGGAATAGTGTGATCCACTGAGTGCACTCAAATACAAATGAGCAGTTGAACTTTTTTCCTCCTCTAGTATGGGATCTTAAGTTTTAAAATAAACTGTGTTTGACCTTAGCTTGACTTCTTGTTTCCCTCTTGTAAATGGAAGAATCAACAACGATCAAATGAAAAAGGTCAGAAAGTGAGAACAGCAAAGCGATTCATGTAACTTTGAATGATTCATGGTACATGTTCATTTTTACCATAAAAAAGAGTAAACAAATCAATGCAACATACCTGTCAGCTTGTTGTTTGAAACAAGAACCCGCATCCCCAGTACTTAACTGGAGGCAAAAACGATTCTGCTCACCGGGCTGCTTTCTGCAGCCAACAGGGAGACGCTGGCACCCCCAGAGGGAGAGTCATCACACCCAGGATACCAACCTCCCTCTGATGAGCCCTCCTCTCCTTCTCCACTGATTATTTGGGCAGCTCAGAGTAAGTGGGCTTGTAATGTATATGCCTCAGTTAAGCGCCTAAAGATACTAAATGTCCAAGTAGGGGAATAGAAGTGAAGTGAATTCCCTAAAGGGCTGTGTGGTGCTTGCGCTTGGGCAGACAAAAATGAGCACGAGTTCTCCACCCGTGGAAACTTGTGGGCGATAGATGGAGCCACCATCTCAGCTCAGATGTTCAGCACAGCTCACCTTGCACTCTGTCCTTTGGTTCCTGCCGGTATGAGAGGCACAAATCCCTACCCATACAAAGTGGGGCAAACAAGGAGATGGACGGTCCCAAACAGAGCTGTAATAGGGTTGAGGTAATGAAGATGCGGCACGTACAGGCAAATATGTTAAGGTTCTGTCAAATTGCTGTTGTCTAGATTGAGGACGCAGCTGTCCACAGAGAGTGTGGAGCAGTCACAGAAGGAAGTGACCCGGGGGAGCTTGAAGGAGCTGAGGAGGCTGAAAGTGCTTGGGGACTAGAAAGGATGAGTGCCTAGGAAGAAAGCAAGCCCAGTGTTGTCAAAATGTCTCAGTATTCACATTCAAAGATGCAATGATACTCATGAAGGGTGGAAGATAATTTTGTAATTAGTTTTGTTTTTTCATTTTTTAATTAGGGAGAGGAGGAGAATAGGAAAAAAGGAAGGAAAGGAAAGAAAATCTAACCTGTTCTTTGTAATTTGTGCACCAGCCCTTGCTTAGAGCTGTGCCTTAAGACACAATCTAATCTATACTGATTATTATAAGAATTTTTGCATTTATTCTCATTTTCAGTACATTGTTCCGTTTATCAATATGCATACATGCTAGACATAATGGTCAGGGTTTTTTTGTTTTAAATGCGGAGATATCAACATTGTGAGAGCCATCAAGCACCCATCACCCTATACACCAGCAAAAGTGACAATATGAACCTCAGACAGGAGCTTGGATCCATCTACTGGCCCACCTGTATAGAGACATAGACTCTACCTCGGATAGTAGCTTAGGTTTCCAATCTAAACCTCCTTGAAACCTACCTCTTTGGGTAGGTAGGCAGAGAATAAAAATTGGATAAAAATATCTTTGGAAGCTCCTTAAATATTGCATGCACAACTTTGGGGGGAATACTGTGACAGAATACTTAACACTTGTTGTGTGCAGTGCATTTTTTTGGATGATCATTTTGCTACACACACCCATACACAGTAGCATTCTTTGACTCAGTACTGTAGAAAAACCTCTCAAGAAAATAATCCTTCAGTGTATTTTCTTGTGACAATTCCAAGTTGCACTAAGAGAGAAAAATACACCAGTTTTAAGCACTGCATCTTGCTTTGCAGACAAATTGTACATTACCTAGTAAAGAAAGGATCTACTTGCAATGGACTAAATTCAGCTTAACGTTGCCTTGTCATCTGCTGGCAAGGTCCAGGTCACACTGAATGAGTGAATATCTATCTCCAGGAAAATGCTTCTTCAGTAAGACTTTAAATTCCTTCCCACAAACAGATGACTCCATGAGAGAGGCTGCTGAAGGAATCATTTCTCACTGGCAGGTACTCATGTATTCAGAAGATAGCCTTTGTCCCTGGATCAATAACCATAAGGAGCTCCTCTCTCACTGACAGCCATGGTACCACTGCTTAGCAATTTCTTGTCTTTTGTGAGAGTCAGCAGCTCCCGGTTCCGGAATATTGTCTATTAGCATGCTTAGTCTCTAGTTTGGGAGAGAAAGCTATAAACATCCTACCTTCTTACAATGCCTCTGAATCCTTAACCCCCAGCTTGCTGCAGAGGAAATCACATGCAGCCCCCAAAAAGATGTTGCGTCAACCATGAACATGCTGACGAAGACTGGGGGCAGGGAATGGACTATGTGGCCTCTTGAGATCTTCCAGCCTTATTTTCTACAGTTTTACGAAAGGAGCAGCAGGAGATGGCTTCATTCGGTTCAATCACAAGGGATCTTTCCTCATCAGGCTTCTGTGGAGCCAAGGTGCAGTGTAAAGCTGTCATCCCTTTGGGTAATGCACAGGGGGCAGGGACAAGGCAAACACCATCTGCTCTTTCTCCTTGGCACACTGTCTTCACAGAGTCTGG
This sequence comes from Rhea pennata, assembly GCF_028389875.1. Classification (NCBI taxonomy): domain Eukaryota; kingdom Metazoa; phylum Chordata; class Aves; order Rheiformes; family Rheidae; genus Rhea; species Rhea pennata. Next base: position 124,742,857 of record NC_084665.1, on the reverse strand, counting down.
GAGGCGCATTTGTACCTCCATGCGGAGTTAAATCAAGACCTCGCTCATCAAAGATATTGTAATAGTCGGTCACAAATCTAATATAAATGTCAAGCAGTTGTTCTCCGAAATACCATAGGCGTTGCTTGCCATATTGCTGCCTTTACCTTTCTCATGTGAATTTAGTTAGAACTGGTAAAAAAGTGTTCCAAAAGAAAGTGGAAGAATGCTGACTTGACAACATGAAACTTTCTTCAAGAATACAACAACTTTGTTGAAATTTTTAGAGGAAAGTATCAAAACATTTGATTTCTTGTAAAAAAAAGGTCATGGTCTTTCACTTGCACTTTATTGTGTATTATAAATTTTCTCATGTAAACATACATTGAAAATATGCAATATAAACGCCCCAAAAAACAGAGTATGCATGAAGTCTGGAAATTCTCTAAAGAGATATTTTAGAAAAATATTTTTGTTTCAACAAATAGCAAATTTCAGAATCTCAGAATTTCTCACACAGTAAAACTTCCAAATTTTGTCCAGAAAGTGGTGAAAGACAATGTATTTGAGACTGACATTCATTAGCGGCAAAGTGTGGCTGTGAAGTTCAGCCCTTCCTTTTTGTTAGTGCTAAGCTAGAAAAATCATCCTATAAGTTGCTAAAGTTCTTCACAGGTAGACTCAGAAAAAAAATGGAAAAAGAAAAAAGAGCATAGAACAGGTCATCTGACCTAAGCCCCATCTTTATGCTTTCAGTTGAATAGCATCCATACCTTGGAAGAAGCTGAGCTGTTACATCATCTCCCAATTTATGTAAACATTTCTGAAGCTCCTTAACCTCCACTTTTGTGCTTGCCTAGAGATGTTCCAATCTGGTTGCTTTGATACTGCCCTCACACCAGCATCCCTTGAGAGATCTGGACTGACAGATGCATTCAGATTAGCAACTAACCCACTCAGATAAACACTTTATAAAGTGAAGTTATGGTCATTTTCTATTGTGAACTATGACCTTGTCCATCTTTTGTATTATAACTCCATAGTTAGAGCATGGACGTACATGTGGAAGGGGTTCCACCTTCCTCATGAAGGACACAAATATACTTGCTCTTCAGTTAGGAGAAAAGCCATAGCATCTGGCAGGTTTGAGATGCTGCTGCTTGAGTTCATTTTGTATTTCAGATAGTACCTGTTACAAACCACAGAAAGGGTTTTGGGTACAAAGACAGAAACACTGAGATCCCTCAGCTGATGGTAGTAAACTTTCATTAGAGAATATTAGTCTGCATGACTCACCTCGAGTCAAGAAGGGAGTAAACCCAAGTTTCCTATTTGGAAGGAAAGACTAAATTCAGCATGCTATTGTATCAAAGGTGAGTGGAAGCACTCTCCTTTGCATCTTGTAGGGAAAAAGATAACCTTCTTTTTAAGCTCTGAAAAGAAACTCTCTGGAGATCATGAAATCATAGAACAATTGAGGTTGGAAGGGACTTCTGGTCCCTCTCTCTGGATTAGAGATCATCTAACCCTGTTTAGCTGCCAAGATCTGGTGACCAGCAAGATTTCAGAGGTTCACCTGCACTGCCAGCCAGCTCCTTATTAAGAGACAATCTATATATTTAGATTGTCATATTTGAGGTGCATAACCCTCCCCAGATAGTGTACAGGAAACCTGGGCATTCAGGACACAGGTTGCACTGCAGACACTCAGTATGTAGATGGCAGGTGTCCATCCTTCATTGGACTTAGTTATTTTCCAGATACATTCAGATCCTGACCATTCTGCTCACATTCCCTGCAGTGATACACAAAATCCACTGGATTAGCAACATGATTCAAGTGAAACTTAACCTTAATACTAGTTCAGAACAAGAGTATTCAGTGACTTTCGTGGTGGGTACCTTCAGAATGATGGGGCTATTTCTCCGCTCATACTGCTTGTATTCTCTGATAATATTGGAAACTTCAGTAGAGCTCCTCTCCTCATTTACATTGTATTGTAGGAGTTTAAAGCCTCTTTGAAGAAGTGAGGCTAGAGAAAGGATTTGGAAGATGAGAGAATGGACAAGAGAGTGTATCAGCCCTTTCATTCTTTAGATTTGAAGGGCATGTGAGATCAGTATTCAGTAGAGCCAAAATACAGTCACAGTTTTTGGTCACATGCACTTGTGAATTATGAATCATACAGAGGATTTAGTGCGTTTTATTTTTTGAGTTTATTTTTTTCCCCCACAGACCACTGGACAGACTTCAGGGGTTTGATATTCAACTGGGATAAATTATCCTAGTTTCTCTGACACCAATGAAGCCTTGACAGTTTACACAAGCTGCTCACAGATGTCAGTCGCTTGCAAACACTGCCATTGTAAGCCAAATTTTAACGGGTGACCTATTGATTAAAGGCTTATGTGTTTCTACTGTCCTGTTCCTAATCCCTCTATCAAAACTATTTTGAAGACAGTACTTTTTGAAGCATGCAACATTAATTCCCAGTGAAAAGAAGGCCAGTCTTTAAAAAGAAGCTTTTAGAGATTCAGTAATGATTTCTACTTCAGCATTTTGCTTGATTACACTTCTTTGGGTCTTACCAAAGCATAAGTTACAGTAGATCATGACAGCAATGTTGAGGGCTAGCTTGGAAATTGTGTCAGATCTTTGACCAGCAAGCTCCTGAATTGGTTTCACTCTTATTAAACTAACGGATACTGCTTTGTGTCTGCAGGAGATGTTTTGTTCCTCTTGAGGTTATATGTTGTGGGACCCCTGCTGAGGCATTCTGTCCCATTTTATTGTTTACAGTTTACGTGTTGCTACTGGGCTGTCAGCTGGAAGCATGGGGTGGGTTAGACCTCATTGTTATGTAAATGACACCCAAATTTACATATTACCTCAGACTAATATTCATTGTGATGTCTCAATAAGGGTGTCTTTGACCGATAATAATTTCTCCAAGACTACAATCTTTTTTGAAAGTGCAAATTAAGCAGAAGCCCCATTAATAGGATTTCAACAGTCTTTAAATGCCGTCAACTGTTAGACTGCATTGTGGTGTTTCAAGGTCAGGTTCTGCCATCCGGACTCATGTTGTTGATTAGTAACTGCTCTACAAATAACCTACTTATAGATAAAGAACTACTACTCATAGAGAGTTCAAGTGCTAGCATTTGATCTTACTAAATAAACACTGGTGAAAAACAGAGAAATTTGGTGTCATTTTTAATCAACATAAATGTACAATTTAAGAAATAGCAAATAAGACCAGAATTCTCACAAAAAGTTCCATCGATGCAATACCTTCAGTGCAATACACTGCAAAGGGCAGGATATTTGAACTTCATAATGCAAGATTACTGCACTAGATCTCTGCACTAGTGAAATGCTGGTCGTTATTCATTTTTTCAATCATCCTGGGGGATGTAGATGTAGCCTGCCCTAATGACCCCCATATTGTTGTAAAGAGAGTTAGACAGGCTTCAATATCTCACCTCTTTTCAGGGACTTAGTTCGGTAACAAGAAATATAAGGAAGGCTTTAGTAGAAATGCTGTCTCCATTTCAGTTTTTCATTGCCACCATTTCCATTTCAACAGACCCTGTCCTTCATCCAGACCTCATATCTGAGGAATAATCTCAGTTTTATTTCCTTCCTTTAGCCACAGGTTCTGCAACCAATATGCGGTCTCTACAGACTGGGCTCGCACCCTCACTTAAAGGGATTAGGCAGGCTTTGAAGAGGTAAGTTATTTTAGTTTTGTCTGTATTGATGGGACAAATGCATTTCTCCCCTGCAAACATAGATCTTTCCTAGATATCATGTAACTGCAGGTCATGTCTTTCAAAGCCATCCAGGAGGTCCAGCTCCAGCAGTTTTCTGAAAATTGCTCCTCTTAAAGAAGTCCTACGTAGGAATAACTCTGTTGACCTGAGTTAATAGCCATATATTGAGATCCAGTCTTGTAAACTTCCAAAGATGTTATCTGTGGGATTCTTTTCCAATTACAAGTAAAGTATCTAGTCTAACACCTAAACTAAGCATTTTATCTCACACCTAGGCTAGTTAATTGAGTGAGACAGGCAATTCATCTCACCTACATTAGGATAAGACATAATCTTTTCTGGTAATGCCATCTCCTCTCACTAGAAACTTTGTTTTTAGATAGAAAATATCTGTGGTTATCTATTGTTAATCAATGTAAATTGTAATATTAATATGTTCAGCGATACTAGTGGCCTGTCCTGGTCAAGAAGCAATACCTATTTCTTTGTTCTTTCCTCCCAAGAAACAGTAGAAATTAGATGTTTCTTGAAATAATCCTATTTTGGTCCCTGACAGCTAATGGGGAAGCGTTGGTCTTGCCTCTTGCCTGGATGTTATGAAGCACAGATTTCTCTGAGAAGATTAAGGACTTGTTACATGCTCTTTCTCCCTATACAGTAGCATTGATTGCCCAAGCAGAATATGGGTTAAATCCTACTCTTACAGAACAGAGATGAAGTTATTTGGGATATTAGGAGCCTGAGAATTTCAGCTCTTACCATTAGTTGTTCAGCACTGAACTGAGAAAGCAGAAGCACAGAGAATTCTGGGTATGAAAGTGGTGGAAAAAAAACCAAAAAAAACACAGCCTTTGATATAGCTTTATCAATTACTATGATCATTTATTATTTTTCTTGGCTTCATTAATCCATAACTAATTTGAGTGTGTTCCAAGCTTGCTCTCTCTCATTCCCAATTAACCCAGTGGCAATTATCACTGGCTTTAGTCTTTAATATCTAAGAACTTTCTTTTACCCCTTGAAAGAAGCTTTTGAAATCTGAAAATGCCAAACCCGCTAATGTTTTATTTAAGCATAGAAAATGAACTTTAGGTTATTCCCCTTGCCATAGGTTAACTAATTATTTATGAAAAAGAGAAAGAGAGAAAGGAATAAAGAAAGAAGAAAAGAAAGATTAACATCTGAAACAATCTCAATTGTACACCTGATCTTGTGTATCAGAAGGTTTGTGCCCATTGTCTGGACACTTGATGTACACTCAAAAATTGTCACTGTTAATAACTTAGAGCAGTACTGCTACAGCTACACTAATAATTTTATATCTATACTAATAAATTTAATGTACTCTGTCATAGAATCATAGAATCAGTAAGGTTGGAAGGGACCTCTGGAGATCATCTAGTCCAACCTCCCTGCTCTGCAGGGTCACCTAGAGCATGGTAGACAGGGTTGCATCCAGGTGGGCCTTGACGATCACCACAGAAGAAGACTCCACAACCTCTCTGGGCAACCTGGTCCAGTGCTCCGTCACTCTCACAGGGAAGAAATTCCCCCTCACGGTCAGGCAGAACTTCTGTGCTTCAGTTTCTGTCCATTGCCTCTTGTCCTGTCACACAGGAAACTGAAAAGAGTTTGTCCCTGTCCCCTTGACACCCTCCCTTCAGGGACTTGTACACATTGATCAGATCCCCCCTCAGTCTGCTCTTCCCCAGGCTGAACAGGCCCAGCTCTCGCAGCCGTTCTTCACAGGGCAGGTGCTCCAGCCCTCTGATCATCTTTGTAGCCCTACACTGGACTCTCTCCAGTAGCTCCATGTCTCTCTTGTCCTGGGGAGCCCACCACTGGACACAGTACTTGAGATGAGGCCTCCCCAGGGCTGAGGAGAGGGGCAAGATTACCTCCCTCGACCTGCTGGCAACGCTCTTCCTCATGCACCCCAGCAGACCATTGGCCTTTTTGGCCACAAGTGCACATTGCTGGCTTATGGTCAACTTGTCGTCCACCAGCACTCCCAGGTCCTTCTCTACAGAGCTGCTCTCCACAAGGTCAGCCCCCACCTTGTACTGGTGCCTAGGGTTATCTTTCCCTAGGTGCAGGACTCTGCACTTGCGCTTGTTGAACCTCAGGAGGTTCCTCTCCGCCCAACCCTCCAGCCTGTCCAGGTCTCTCTGAATGGCAGCACAGCCCTCTGATGTCTCAGCCACTCCTCCCAGCTTGGGATCATCAGCAAACTTGCTGAGGAGGCACTCTGTCCCCTCATCCAGGTCATTGATGAAGGAGTTGAACAGGATGGGACCCAGTCCTGAGCCCTGGGGGACGCCACTAGCCACAGGCCTCCAACTAGACTTCACACCACTGATGACAACCCTCTGAGCTCTGCCTTTCAGCCACTTCTCAATCCACCCCACTGTCCACTCGTCTAACCCACACTTCCTGAGCTTCTCTAGGAGGATGTTATGGGAGACAGTATCAAAAGCCTTGCTGAAGTGAAGGTACACAACGTCCACTGCTCTCCCCTCATCTATCCAGCCACTCATTCCGTCAGAGAAGGCTATCAGATTGGTTAAGCAGGGTTTCCCCTTGGTGAATCCATGCTGGCTACTCCTGATCACCTTCTTCTCCTCTATATGCCTGGAGATGACATCCAGAATGAGCTGTTCCATCCATCATGGAGGTGAGGCTGACCAGCCTATAGTTCCCTGTGTCCTCCTTCTTGCCCTTCTTGAAGACTGGAGTTATACTGGCTTGCTTCCAGTCCTCAGGCACCTCTCCAGTTCTCAGGACCTTTCCAAGATGATGGAGAGCGGGCTGGCAATAACATCTGCCAGTTCCCTCAGTACTTGTGGGTGCATCCCATCTGGGCCCATGGATCTGTGGATCTCTAGCCTGCCCAGAAGGTCTCTAATCCTATCCTCCCCAACCAAAGGAAAGTCTTCCCTTCTCCAGACTTTCTCCCTCACATCCAGGCTCTGGGATTCCTGGGGGCTGCCCTTAGCAGTGAAGACTGGAGCAAAGAAGGCATTCAGTAAATCTGCCTTCTCTGTATCCCTTGTCACCAGGGCCCCCGCCCCATTCAGTAGTGGGCCCACATTTTCCCTAGTCCTCCTCTTGCTGCTGAGGTATTTGAAGAAGCCCTTCCGGTTGTCCTTGACATCCCTTGCCAGACTCAGTTCCAGCTGGGCCTTAGCCTTCCTCGCCACATCTCTACATACTCTGACGGCATTCCTGTAATTCTCCCAAGTAGCCTGTCCCCTCTTCCACTTTCTGTGTACTTTCTTCTTCTGTCTGAGTTTAGCCAGGAGCTCCTTGCTCACCCATGCAGGTTTCCTGCCACCTTTGCTGCACTTCTTACTCATAGGGATGCACCACTCTTGAACTCAGAGAAAGTGATGTTTGCATACTAGCCAGCTCTCCTGGACCCCCTTTCCTTCTGGGGCCTTAACGTATGAGACTCCACCAATTAGGTCTCTGAAGAGCCCAAAGCCCGCTCTCCTGAAGTCCGGAGTTGCAATCCTGCTTGTTGCCTTACTTCTTTCCTGCAGGATCCTGAACTCCACCATCTCGTGGTCATTGTAGCCAAGGCTGCCCCTGTCCCTGAGATCAGCAGATGTGTTCTGGCCGTGTCCATAGCACTGAAACAAAGTTGACACATTGAAACTGCTCACTGAGAACAGGTTTTTGTCCATTATAATCTCTAAAATAATCTTGGGAATTTTCTAGGTCATTGCCACTTGGTTTGGGACAAAAGTGTGCCAAGGACTACGCTAAGAACTGAACAAAATGGATGATCATGTTCCAGTGCTGATGTGCAAGTGCTGGCACTGTTTAATTTACTTACAAAATCATAATGCAAACTTGGAATTTGCTCTTAGGACAACAGTAAAATTCCAGCTGGCTTGATAAAATGGGGCAAGACCCTAAATTTCCTACTGAGACGTAATACTGCTTCACACAGAAAAAAAAAAAAAAAAAAAAAAGAATGAAACAAATGAGATATTTGTGGAATAAATCTATTCTCAAATGGGTCTAGAATCTGGCCCTTTACCTAGGAGATGAAAGATTATACATATTACAGCCAAATAGCCTTATTACATGCTAAGGACACGGGCAGATATCCTTCTTTAAGTTCTTGCAAGGGAATGGACATTTGGGGGGGCTGGGATATGCATGAAAAATCATCATTTTGTGTAAACTTTAATTTATTTGACTTAAACAAGTCACCTACCTCCTTTTCCCTCTTTCTTCTTGAGCCCTCCTGTGCCAATGCAAAGTGGTGTAAGTACAATCAAACTGTTGCTTGTTGTTTTGGGGGCACTGTGAACAAGAAAGTGTGAGAATATTAAAAGCAAGAGTAATATTGTGAGAAAGGAGAAACAAAGCATCAAAAATGCATATTTTCTCAGGAAAGAAGTTAGATGGTAGACAGAAAACAGTTTTGTTTGGATTCTTGCAGGACAAGGACATTTAAAATGTTTATCTGACGTTAATGATATTGAAATGTAGGAGAAAAAAAATCAAAAAAAAATTTTTGCTCAGCAGAGGAGAGAAATGAAGATTGAAGAACCCTTGAGGAAGATAGAGAAATCTACTTTGTTTTGTGGCTGGTACTGTGGTCAGAAAGATCATGAGCAAGAAGCTATTCATCTCATATGAGATGAGTGTTGTTTTGTCACTCTGATTTATTTAAGATAGTCAAAGGAGCTAAGAGAATTATACTTTTTCCATGATTTAAATGGAGACATCTTGCTTTGCAGTGAAGCAGAGGAGCATTCAGAGTCCTTTCTGTTAGTCATAGGCAAGAGAAACAACCTCCAGTAAAAGATCAGTGACAGACAGCAGCCTATATGTGATAATGCTTGAAAATGTTCTTAGTACATGATCACAAAGTGAACACAAGTCTGGGGTCTGAGTGTGAGATCTTATGTGATTTATTAGGATTAGAGTTTTCCTCCTCACACCCATTTCCATGTGTGAGTAGGGAAAGAGAAGATTTGAAAATCTGAACAACATAGTCTCAGAAGGAAAAAAAAAGATTCATCAGTGTGGAAATATATCACAAGTGTGTTTTGATATTTCATCACTTCTTCAAAGAAAAATAATCACAGATCTTTTCAACTTATACTTGTCAATATTTCCGCTACAGTGGATGATACACAATATGATATAGAAATCAACAGAACACAATTTAAAGGAAGAGTAAAATGTCTCAAGTATATCAAGTGCTGCAATAAAAGTGAAGATCCATGGGAACATCCTGTTTGGCTGTAGTCACGCGGTGGGAATACGTTTAGGTTATGTGATGAGGCAAAGACTGACAGTGGCTTTCAGCAAGAAGCTGCCATTCGTCTCTGCGGAAGGGGATGCAGCTGATATATCCGGTTTTCAGAAACTAGTTTCTTTCCATAAGAGTAAGAGAGGATTCAGGAAAGTGATCTGTGTTTTGTTTCATGGGCAGAAGAACAATACATTCCCAGCAGAATTACTGGCAAGCCCTTGAGAACTTCTTTCATTGATCTGAATTCAAGTCATCCCCACTGGTTTTAGAACTGACTGACTTCAGACCATTGAGATGTTCTTCAGCATTAGGAATTATTAAGCACAGAGACTAAAATGAATTTTAAGCCCCCACATAAGCATGTTGCAATATCTATTTTCCCAGTTCCTCCAGCTTCTAGGAGATATTTGATAGGAACATGTGATGTAGCAACATATCACAGGCTGAATCCAGTCACTTTGCCATCTAACCATATACAGCCCTTCCCAAGGAACAGCTATCCAGAGATGCTACAAAAAGACCAGAGAATGTTTACTAGAATAAGTTTAGATGGCATTTTCAAAATTCATATTGAATCTTTGCTTAGCAAGCAAGCTTTTCTTCAAAGAGAACAGAATTGTACAGTTAGGGTGAAGGATAAACTAACCCAGATTTATAAATAAAATTTCATCTCATTGTTTCTATTCTTCTTCCTTTTTTAACTCCAAAATGTATCTTGGGCAGCAGCTTCTCTTTTCCTATTAACTAGTCATGTCACGGAGGCAAGGGAACAAGTAGGGAACCAGGCAATGCTTCTTCAGAAAAAGGTTCAAAGCAGTGCCTTTCCTCCCTGGAGTGGTTCTCTGAATCATAGTCCGCTTCTTTGGCTGCTCCCACTAACTAGGTCTAAACTGCATTTCAAGCTTAGACAGCTAGCCAAACAGTGTGGACACCTGTAGACACGCTACAGGCATCCTGCAGGCAGCTATCCATAACATTAGAGCTGGGTCAGACAGTATTCTCCATTTGACGTGGCTTCCTGCGTTACACCCTCAGGCAAACCTCTGAAATTTCTTCTCTCCCAGTGTCTGAGGCACCTAAATCAGGGAAAGTGGAGAGGGAAGCAGAAGATCAGCTGATGGGGGATAAGCCACAGACCTAACCTGCAAGCAGGGAGATGTATATGAAAGGAGATTCCTGAAGAAGAAGGTCCCATCAGGTTCCAACTCCCCCTGGGTTGCAACACCCAGCGGTGGCCTCTCCCTTCAATCCCTGACCCTAAAAGCCAGTCATTGCTTATCAGGACATCACTCAAGATGACCAGCTGCACCTAACACACCAGTCTTGGAGCAGATGAGTAACACTGTAAGACTATACCAAATTCATTTTTCAACATTTTTCAATAGAAAACAGTTTTTAAAAATTTTTCTACTTTCTCACTTTGTGTGAAATGTGGAAATATTTCAATAAAGCAAAGTAGTCACTTCAGGTAAGTTTATTCTGAATTTTAGATATGTAAGTAATTTCTAATGTTGTCTCCTTTTATAATTAAAAAGATAAACAGATACATTTTGATATTTTCATTTTAATGTTGTATGAACATGTATACATGTACACATTTTATTTTAATACTGGCACCTAGGGAAAAATAACCCTAGGGACCAGTACAAGCTGGGGGCTGACCTGATGGAGAGCAGCTCTGCAGAGGAGGACCTGGGAGTGCTGGTGGATGACAAGTTGACCATGAGCCAGCAATGTGCCCTTGTGGCCAGGAAGGCCAATGGTCTGCTGGGGTGCATTAGGAAGAGTGTTGCCAGCAGGTCGAGGGAGGTGATCCTGCCCCTCTACTCAGCCCTGGGGAGGCCTCATCTCGAGTAATGTGTCCAGTTCCAGGCTCCCCAGGACAAGAGAGACATGGAGCTACTGGAGAGAGTCCAGCGCAGGGCTACAAAGATGATCCGAGGGCTGGAGCACCTGCCCTGTGAGGAACGGCTGCGAGAGCTGGGCCTGTTCAGCCTGGGGAAGAGCAGACTGAGGGGGGATCTGATCAATGTGTACAAGTACCTGAAGGGAGGGTGCCAAGGGGATGGGGACAAAGTCTTTTCAGTTGTCCTGTGTGACAGGACAAGAGGCAATGGGCAGAAACTGAAGCACAGGAAGTTCTGCCTGACCGTGAGGGGGAATTTCTTCCCTGCGAGAGTGACGGAGCACTGGACCAGGTTGCCCAGAGTGGTTGTGGAGTCTCCTTCTCTGGAGATCTTCAAGGCCCACCCGGATGCAACCCTGTCTACCATGCTCTAGGTGACCCTGCTGAGTGGAGAGGTTGGACTAGATGATCTCCAGAGGTCCCTTCCAACCTTACTGATTCTATGATTATCAAATGAAACATTTCAATAGCTCAGGACATTTTTTCCAGCATGATTCCTGTCTTAGACACATTTTTTTTTTCCAGAATATCTTAGCAACAAATTCCTAGTTTTTGTGCACTGGTAGTTAGGATGGAATGAATTCCTACATTTCTTGTTTTTGAAACATTTTTTTTTTTTTCTTTTTAAATATCCCACTCAGCAAGAAAGTGTTGGCATTACCTGTGCCCACCTATACCCATAACATACTTCGTGATAGTGAAACATTGGAGCCCTGAAGCTATGATGAGATCCTGTGCCTCTTCCAAATGACCATCCATTTCCACCTCTATGTTACTATCTGTCTTCCCCCCAGTTGTATTGGCACTCATGTTCATCGGAAAGCACTGCAAAAAGCAAGAGCTATCGATGTTTCTTGTTGGTCTCTTTTTCTTCTGACTTAAAGAACAAATTCCTTTCAATGAGAGTTGAGACAGGTGGAAGGAAGAGAATATATGGGACCGTGAAGCCAGGAGAAGAAGTCTGGAGAGAGGGTAGAATTGAGACGATCTTTGTTGGAAAGCAAGAAGTTATTATACCAGCTTGGCTTTTTTATTTAACTGTCTATGTGAAAGAGCAGCGAGCAGCGAGTGGGGGCAATTTCCCAGAATGATGAGTCTTTGAAAGAGAATTTGTCAGTTAAATATCAGACCAAAGGCTTGGACTGAATTTTAGTCTCAAATGGTTCCTGGACTTCAGCAGGGCCTTATGCAGTGCTAAGTAGCATCAACTGCAGAAATAAAGTCTTTTGAGCTACAGTAGCTAAACAACATCAGAACCATCATCTAACCTGGAGGTCAAATGGCATAGCTTGGCTATGTCCATACTAATAAGATCACCTAATCCCCAAGCACTCGATCACATTCAAACAATCTAGTGTGAAGTCAATTTGGTACACACTGATTTCCAGACAGTACCTGTGTATTGTCTTGCAGACAATCTACCTGGCCCTATACCAATAATTTACCAGTGTAGGCTACAAGCATAGGCTAATTTATCAGTATATGTTGCCCAGAGAGGTTGTGGAGTCTCTTTCTCTGGAGATATTCAAAATCCACCTGGATGCAATCCATGCTCTAGGTGACCCTTCTTGAGCAGGGAGGTTGGATTAGGTGATCTCCAGAGGTCCATTTCAACCTCAACCATTTTGTGATTCTGTGATAGGCAATCAAGCTTCAGCTTCCATGCTGGAGCAGCTGTGGCCACACAATGAGACTGATAGAGGCAATCTTCACCATGTTCTTTTAAAGAAAAATAAAAATTACTGCCTGTTTTACAGATGGGGAACACAGATGGAGGAAGGCTCTGGCTCAGCACTTGGAAGGCAGATGCCTAACTTGCTAATCTCAGTCCAAGCACAGTGCTGTGCATTTGCAGGTCTGCAGGTTGACACAAAGTACTGAACCTAGCTCTCCCGTTGCCCAGACCAGACACATAACTCTCCATTCAGTGATTGACTTTCTTCTGTTCTTGCAATTATTATTATGCATTAACATCATTCAAATGATGTCCAAGTACCTGAAGGGAGGGTGTCAAGGGGACAGGGACAAAGTCTTTTCAGTTGTCCCGTGTGACAGGACAAGAGGCAATGGGCAGAAATTGAAGCACAGGAAGTTCCGCCTGACCGTGAGGGGGAATTTCTTCACTGTGAGAGTGAGGGAGCACTGGCGCAGGTTGCCCAGAGAGGTTGTGGAGTCTCTGTCTCTGGAGATCTTCAAGGCCCGCCTGGATGCAACCCTGTCTACCATGCTCTAGGTGACCCTGCTTGAGCAGGGGAGTTGGACTAGATGATCTCCAGAGGTCCCTTCCAACCTTACTGATTCTATGATTCTATGAAATATAGCCTTATATTGACATTTAAATAACAGAAATATGGAGAATAAAACCAAACAAAAATTTAATATGTAATTTTTCAAAATCTAGACTATTTCAGCAGCCTAAAAATAATAATTTGTGCAGGCTGAGACTCACTTTAGTTTTGTTTGCTGAATTCTTCAAGGACTTTTTTTTTAATATTTGTATGATTATTGTGTGTTAGTGGAATTATTTTGATGAATAATTTTCAGACATTTGGTTGTTCACAAGCTGTTTGCTACAACTATTTGATGTTTGTTATTCAAGTTGCATGATTAGCTGTGCAAGTCATGCATAATTCTTTCTGATTCTTCTTTGGAAGATTATTTTTTTAAAGAAGACAGTGAATAATGCTATCTCTTACAAATGTTTGGAGGAATACTCTGTTGTACTATCTTTTGTGAAAACATCGGGGTTTGTGAATGATTACACAAATAATCTTTGTCCATCTGACCACTCACAAACTGAGACTTTTATTCAGTGTTTATGAAGCTTCTAATATATTAAATCTTTTTCTTCATATCTTATAATGGGATATGTTAGTCTCTACCACAATCAAAATGGTAAAAAAAAAAAAAAAAAAAAAAAAAAAAAAAAAAAGAGGAACAAGATACATTTTTTTTTTTCTTCTGATTAATCATAAAACTTTTCTTTTTTCCTTCTGAAAATATCTGCAATTTGGAGTTTTTATTGTTTCTACCACCTTACTTTTCATGGTTAAGTTTGCTTGCTTAAATTTATGAATACTATTTTCTCTTAATTGGAACAGCTGGATGCTGGACCAGCCACAAAGCTTTGCTAATTAAGTGTATTTTCTTTCACTATTTACTATCCTTTGATTTTTATACCACTAAGACTTCTGTAAAAAGAAAAAAAAATAGAAATATGTTTCAATCAAGTTTCTTTTTATGCTTTCTGTTATGCTTTTTTCTAATTATTTCGTGCTCTCATAACTCTCCAAGGGAAAAGTACCTTTTGATACTACCAGAATTAACCCCTGAAATAAGACAGAAGAAGAAGAGTCCTTATGTTTTTTTTCACTCCCTCTTGACAGGAGAATCATCACAAAGATCATCTGAGCCTAAAAAATTAAGAAAATTATTATGAAAATGAATTGGTAGCTCAGTTTTTGAGTAGTGACTCCTGCTTATTAAGCCCTGTTGATTTGTACAAAAGCTTAAACAAAGCCTGGCTAAGGCTATGCTCTCACCCTTTATTTGCAAAATAACAAATTCATTCATTCCCGTGAACATATATTCTATCATTTTGAAAGAAAGCAAATGAGTTTTGAAGCCCAATAGATTATTGTTTGGTTCTAAGATTTTAAGCTGTTGCTTTTCCCCACTTCACTGCAATTTTCTGGTTGCTAAGCTCTAGGGCAGAGACGAGGCAGTGTGTTTGCTCCCCTGTGATTCCCTGCTCAACTCTGAGCCTTGGGAAGGTGGGTCTTCTGCTTGCTTTGCTCAAATTAAATAAAATATTAGGAGATCTCCTCCAAAATGGAAACTATTCAACATCATGGCCTTTGCTTGCTTGTTTGTTTATTTATTTTTATCATTTGGTTCCTCCGGCCTTTATGCCATTAATTTCAATGACCTTCAAGCATAGACCAGTTAGTGTTCTGAGCCTACAACAGTACTGTAAATAAAAAGGATTATTTAACTCAAGCACTGACTCCATCTTCCTTCTTGAGTCTTTACGTTTCCATTTCTAATACACATTCTGATAGTTTTTAAAGACTGACTTTATTGTCAATATTTCCAAAGTTTTAGTAGCTTTCTCACTTTTTATTTTATTTTTTTTTCCCTGGTCATGCGCCAGAATGCCACCACCACTGAAAGGCCTGACTCAAGCAGAAGTATAACATGATGAGCATCAGGGAACTCTCCTTAGTAGGCTTTAAATCAAGCCCATAACTCCAAGCTGCAGCATGTTAATGAAGTGAATTTTCATTGCCCTTTGCAACTGGTTCAATAGCTACTTGCTGCTGATCTCATCTCAGTTACTTTGTGTTCTGCACTGTTTATTCTAGGTGGCAAACAAAGATTCTTGCTGGAGCTCCGGACTCAAAGTGTACATGTCTACCACAGGTACTACATAAGGATTGCGTACTGAATGGAACAGAAACCAGAAATATCACGATCTCTTCTCAAGTTAGAGAAACGATAATAGATTAAATAGCGACAAGTTACGCACACTGCACATCTCAGTGTGTTCTCTGCAGCTGTACATGGGCTAAGGTGAGAGCAGTGACACATAACACGCACAGAACACTGTCAAAAGTCTGGAGTAAAAGCAGCACTAGAAAGGGGAAAGAAAACTCTGTGAAAATCAAGATCTGACTGGAACTGAAACTTAAAACAGATGAAGAATCCTTCAGTATAAAGTGCTGCTTTGACAGCAAGTCTGCTGTGCAGAGAGAGAAAAAAAAAACTCACAAAACTGTTTCTGTGTGTTGAGCAGGGCAGGAGTTAAAATGATGAATAATCCTAATGAGTAACCCCTGGAGGGGGACTGTACAACAGCAAACCAGATTCATGTAATCGGTTCTCATTTACGTTCCACTACTAGTTTAAAGAAATTGAATGAATTACTGAGATTCCTAATGAGACAAGAGTGTTTTTCTTGGGAAAATTGATATAGTAGCTCGCAGTAAAATAGTGACTTAAAATATTGCCAGTGTTAGATACTAGAAAGTATTTTCATCAGTCAGGAAAGAAGAGGGCTGGGGAAGACCTGCTCTTCTATACATAAACAAACAGGAGAATTGATTGAATTCATGACATTTATTTTCACATAAAAAAAAAAAAAAAATACTGGCTAAAAATATTCTCCCCTGAAAGTTCTGTAGATCCTACAGTATAAATGTTGTAAACAAACTTTGTTCCGTGACTTTGAAGTCTTCCTAACCAGTTTCCCCCAACTTACAAAAATTAGACTATTTATAAAAGTGCATAAATTGTAATTTAAGTAAAAAGCCTTGAAATTTTTATCAAAAGCATTCAAATTAGTCTCTCCCCAGGTCAGCTAATGAGTTGTCATGAGCTGGCCTCTTACTGTAGTGCACCTCCTGCAGACTAAGACAGTGAACCATGTTTTCATCAAAGGAAATGCTCATTAGTAGAGCTTTCAGAAACTGATTTGATTATAGTTTCACTTGTTAAAGTGAAATATTTTCAGCTCATTAGGATGATTACGATTCAAGGTCATCTTTTGAAGCTAGTCCTGTCAATATAAGATAAATGGGCCCTCATCTTTTTCCCTTCTTTACGTCTGTGCTTTTTAAACTCTTCTGTGTAAAGGTTCCATAGCCATAATTAATTTTTAGTTCTTCTTTTACAAAGCTGCTTAAAAAAAAAGAGAGAACAAAGATTTTGGCTACCAAAAAGGCATTGAAGAACTATTAAGAGGAGGAGGAGGCTATCTTGTTTTAGAGAAATCAGAGAAAATCCTTGAAAAGTTCAGCTTTTGAAATTCAGCTATTTTCTCCTTGACCTCTTCCAAAGTTTGTAAAAGGTACTTTGTACATATTTTTGCATGTATCTTTTAATCTCAAAAGTATAAAATGAAACTAAAAAACCGCCCAAGAAGTACTGGTGGCCTATTAAATGTCTTCCCTTTTATGGCACATGAGAAAGTTAACACCTTTTAAAGTTGTTTTTTTTTTTTTTTTTTTCCATCTCCCCCTTTAATTTCACCACTTAATCTCTAAGTGGTTAAAGAGCCATTTAAACATGAAGGGAAATAGTATTAACATCTACCCACATACTGAGAAATATTGCATTTACATATGGCTTGCATCTTAAACCTAATTGGTCAGATATCGCCTCATGCATGAGCTTGAAAGATGAGGTCAGGAGGACAGGGTTTTTTTCTGCTGAATATATCAGACTTGAAAGCTGTATATTACAATGGAAAACCAGGGGAAAAAAGAGGGAAAAAAAAAAAAAAAAAAAAGGAAAGAAAGCAGATTTGGTCTCTCCAGTAGCAGGCAAGTGAGTTATAATGTGACACAGATTTCAGTTCCCCGTGGTGATTCTGCAAGGTGCCCACCAGTCTGGATTACTGGTGGCGAGTAGGGCACGGATATGTGAATGCCAGGGGTAGAGGCTGGGGATGAGTAAGAACTGAATTAATAGACTTCCAGACTAAGAGTCAAATGATAAATGATTAATCATTTTGTCAACAAATTATCCACAACCAAGCCTTGCCTTTGCACCAAAGCAGCACCAATTATACCAGTGTAATTGCATCAGGGCAACCTCCCCAGCCAGAGCACGGTAATAGAACTATTTATCCAATATGGTTTACTCTCAGAAGGGGAATACTCTTACGGGGCATCTTTATACTAATGCAGCTGCAGTCATTCTTGGGCTTAAACTGGTATTATTTTGAGTGAAAAAATAAATATAAGCTGCCGCCTCCCCCAACTAAATGATGTATGCCAATCTAGGTTATTAAGAATTTATATAATCCAACTCACTTTCTTAAAATCCCTCTAAATAAGGGTAAATAAATGAAGCTTCATGTCCTACAGATTTATGCCTTTAGATTGGGTTCATATGTTTAGTCTCTGATGTTGTGCAAGGTTTCTTGCCCAACCCAACCAATCAACAGGAATTTTTTTGGGGGGGGGAGGGAAGGGGGGAAAGAAATGAAGAAAGTTTTTTTTGTTTGTTTTTTTTTTTTTTTTTTTTTAATGGAGACTTTGACAAGCAAATATTGCTGCTGTGTAGCACCAGTTCCCTGGTAGAATGGTTCATTTTACCTAGAGGGTTACTTACACTGTAGCTCTAGCTGTTTTTAAAACACAATAAAATAAGATGATGTGTGTCCTGCTTTTTGCCATTCATTTGTCCCATGACTTTTGATAAATCACTTCATGCCTCTGAGTCTCAGTTATTATTATTATTATTGTTATTATCTCAAATAAACAAAACAGAGAAATAATCATCATTACAGTAGAATTTATCTTGTCTAGTATTAGCCATGCAAAGCTGAGGTATCCAAATGAAGTTACTTTTTTGGGTTCCATCTATAGCCAATGGAGAAACTTAATCACTTCCAAAAAATAAAAGATGGAGTTATACCTTTGAGGTATATCTACCTGGGACTTCCTATATTAAACATTTGTTTAGAAATTCCTGTCTCAAAACCATAATCTTGTATTAATGAGCTTCTCCCCAAAAATCAGCTGATTTAAATCTAAGGTCTCTAAGAGAATGAAGAATTCAACATTTCCTTTCCTAGTCTGTCCCAGTGATAAGTCAGTAATACTATTATAGATCTATGCCTTTCTTTGCTTGAGTAACTTCCAGCCACTGCATCTGTTTCATCTTTCTCTTTGGGGTTGCATAGATGAACTTGAAGTTATTGACAATTTAGGAATCCCAGGATACCGCTTTTTCAGAATTTCCCTAGCTTTGATGCCCAGAGTAGTTGTTTAAACTGTTTAAACTTGAGAGATTTTAGATGGTTTAGATTGTTTATACACTTCACCGAGGTGTAATCTGAGATGAGGCCACCAGAGGACGAAGGCTGAGATGGCACAGTTCATGGTAGCACAATATGTTAATGTCAGAGCTCTATCAATTCCCCTTGCCACATCCCTGAGGGCCCAAACGAGAAGGGACATTTCCCCAGCGGGAAATGCAGCATTGGAGTAGGCACCCAGCAGGAGCTCCTAAGTTGCCACACAATTGGCTATAATCTTTGGTCAAAGCGAAAATAGAGAGGAACTTTTAATTTTTCTTATGATGACAAAAATTCATTATGGAATTATAAAACCATCAAGCAGGAAGTTGTTCTTATTTCTTTAACCAGACAGGTCAAAAGTTATGAGTCTTCATAAAATTGTTACTTTGTTTTAGGAGTCTGTGTGAAACTGTTTGTGTGGAGCCCCCCAGGCTAACTCCAGGGGAATTTGGTTCAGACCTGTCAAAGACCAAGCAATGAAGATGCTGGGGTGTATTTTTATTTTTTCTTCTACAAATATGGTGATATAGCAAATATAGTAAAGCTGGAATAGATATTCCTATAATATTTCAAGCAATACTGATGTGATCTCAAGAATCTACCAATGAGCATTTTTATCTAAAGCAAAATTAGGAAAACTACAGATCAAAATGTAGAAATAATTAATTAATCAGTTTAATTTAATCATTAGTAGAAGTTTGAAAGATGAGGAACAGTTCAAAGAAATGAAGGAGAGGAAACAAACTGTAGCATTTAGGATGCAGGACTGAAAATCAGGATCAAATGGAAAATTAAAAGATAAAACGAAAATAAACACTTTATAATCATCAGTGTTCACTAGGACTCAAATAGTATTACTATAGGATGCATCATTTGATTTTACTTTCACTCATTCGCTGCCTAAAAAGCACATAAAGAAGGAGAATAGACAAGTCATTTGAGATGAAATTCATATCATAAAATGTTGTATATGTAAAATGTATCCTGTATAAACCAGTTATTCAGGCTTTCTTTCTAGTAAGTTGAGGAAAGTAACTCCAGAAGGTGATTCAATATCACCTACCAAATGAAGCATGCTTCAGTTGTGCCGGTCTCTCTCCAGTTGCTAATAAGGGAAGGAGCTTGTGTGCTCAGCTTTTAAGTTTTAGATATTTAGATTTTAGATTAGATTTTCAGATTTTAGGGTTTGGGGCTTTTGTTTATTTGTTTGTTTTTTAGATTTTAATATTAGCAAAGCTAGATGAAGCAAACCCCATACTCTCAGTCATGCTACTTGTGAGGAAGGATATTTACTGTATTTCACTGTTTAAAATGAATGGTTCAAGCACTTATACAGGCCACCCTGTTATGTTCCTTAATAGGATGCAGATCCCTGTGGAAGGAGTGAAGTCTGTGGTTTTTCTCAGGGATAGCCAAGGCTCCTCAGGATGTGGGAAGAAGCTTCTGAAGTGTAGGGTGTTGCAGGCAGAGTGGTATCCAGAGGGAACCCTTCGGCACAAGAGAGAGTAGGAGACTCTTAGGTACAATGGGAAGTGAACATACAACCAAGAGGTGGAAAAATGTCCTTTTCTTTGGGCAGTGTAGAGTCTTCTGCAATCCAGGAAGTCAATAAGTGTAAGTTAGTAATTGAGAGCAAATTTGAAGAAAAGGAGACTCCTGTGCAGAAGGGAGTATTACAAAACTTTTTTTTTTTTCTTTTTTCTTTTTTCTTGATATTTCCCTCTTTGACTTAACCTACTTTAGTATGTATTCCAGTTAACCCTTTCTTTCAAAGCTATTTTGGTGCATTAGGGATGTTCACTTTAAGGAGAAATGAAGGTAGATAATGTTAAAGCTCTGGTTTGCTCCCATTCTCATCAAGCTCTTCCTCATAAATACATTGCCAGCTTTACGATGCCCCTGCAATCCTAGGGGTGCAGTGGGCCTGCTTAAATAGAATGAAGAGTTTCCACCTCAACACACCTTAAATGCTCATGCATCCATCACACGTTCTTCTGAGACATGAGTGTCATGGTTCAACCTTGCTAAGGGTCTGTAACCTCATTTCTGGGTGACTGTTCTAGCCTCAGGACTAATGAGCAAATGAGGAGCATCTTCTCCAGCCAGATTTTGGAATAAATCTAGGGGAGACAGCTAGTCATCTTTTGTCAACTTCTCAATATCCTTATAGACCAGGCTGCTGAGGTTATGCCCATGTAGCATCTCAGAGACAGGTTTGAGTGAGCTATGCCTATATCCAGGTTCGATGGATATGAAGAAGCACCAAATGAAAAAATGGGGATTTATTAAGCCCAGGCTAAAACAGCTTATCTCCAAGGAAATGCCTGAGATTTTGCATAGTCCGTTATGAAACTATAATGAAAAGAAGGCTTGCTGGGTGTTCATGTTGACAATGGAACATATATGTCATTTCTGCTAGGACTTAGGCTGTCAAGTTCTCAACATCTGTATCATAATTTCACAAGCATAATTAGTGTTCCATGTCTCCCCTTTTCTGGTCCTTTTAGGTGTAAATACAGTAGAGATAGACTATTCCAACAGTCTCCAATAGTGTATAATGCCTAACATCATGTAATCCCATTTTCAGAATTAACAGATATCAACAAGACACTCTTCTGCAGGACTCATTCCCATGCCCCTCCAGAAAAAGCCACTTCCTTATTTACACGGAAAGGGAGTGTGAAATTCATCCTGCTTAACTGCAACCATCTAATAGTTAGCCTGTTGTCTAAATTTGTCATTGAGTCTTGCACTTTAATCAGTGGAAGAAGATTAAATCCACTTCATTCTGAAAAGAAGTCCCAGGGAAGTGTTTTGAATACCCTACTGGAGGCATCTGGTTTCATGAACAGCTCAGGGAGCCTGAACAACTCTTTCAGACTAAACTTTATCCATCAATAACAATATAATGAAGAGGTCTGGAGTGGGGATTTGTTTTGAAGAAAGACAGAGCATTTTCCTACCTTCTCAGCTAGAAATGGTGAATACACAGCCTCATGAGAACCCCAAATTTGCCTGGAAATTTCATAGAAACATGTTGAGGCATCAGAGATCTTACATATTCCATAATCCTCTAGGATATGGGATCTTGGCCCAGTCTGAGAACACTTCTTACTCTGTGAACAGCTTTAATAAATTTGTTAAACAGAGACTTTCCCCAGAACGCCCTTGTTTTATTAGTCTGGTGTTTTAGACTAGGCATCATCATCTGAGGGCCTCAAACTTTGGAGTGAGCTTCCCCATTTGGCCCAAGATACTTTTAAATCTATTGACTTACAGGGCACCATGTGAGGCTCATCTATGTTCTCAGGTTTTTGCCTGAGGGGCCAGTGATAGGGAACATGTCTAGCTTATCCTGAGAGAGTCTATTTAAGGCAGACATTAGTCAGCATGTTTGCATTTTGTATTTAAATTATGTAAATGTGTTCAGAGACTGCTTGATGGAGGCCTATCTGACAAACCTAAAAACAAGTACATGAAAATAAGCAGAGCAGAGTGGCATGAAAATGGAAAACCAAAACAAAAATGGCTTTTCAGGAGCTTTGAACACATAAAGACAAAAATCACAAACCCAACAAGCTGGAGCAGGACAAAGGGTCACATATGAACACTGAGAGGATGAAGAGAGAGATTTCTTTTTCCCTCTGTGACCTGGTTTACTCAGCCTTGAGCCTAAGGCACCCAGGAGTACAACAACCACAGGGAACATCCTCCCTCAAGGAAGCAGCAAGGAGAGCAAACACTTTAACTGGTGCCAAGGGCTTTGATATGCCTTACTTCTCAGTAAACATTTCTAGACATTGCTGTGTCTCCAGATTAGGAAGCCATGAGGACATGTGTCATGGACCACAGCTTGATATACGCTGTGGGGACAAGGCAGGGTGGTGGAGGATGCTTCAAGTTCTGGGGAAACAGTGAGGGAAATCTCTCCCAAAGTTGACTTTTGGTCTTATTTCACCTGTCTGTGGCTAAGAACTGACCAGTCTATAAATTTTGATATAGGTGAAGGAAAAAGTGATGAACAGAATGAGCCTATTTTCTAAGAAAACCTTCTAACATCAGGCAATAACTTTTGACTTTCTGATTATCCAAGAAAACTTGAAAGTGATTTAGGGGGGTAAAATAAAAGGGATTGATTATCTTCTCCTCTTTCAAGTGTTAAATAACTTTTTGACAGAGCTAAAACTATAACTGAAGATGCTCATTTGATCAAAAATTTTCATAGAGAAATTCTAAATCAAAAAATAGTTGTTTTCAGCAAATAAAAGATGAAAATTTTTTAAAGTCAAAAAATGCCAACCAAAAATTCACTTTTAAGTCTTAAAAAAAAAAAAATCCACAAAATCTTTTTGAAAAAAATCTTCATAAGGAAAGTGAGTTAGTTCCTAATGAATTAAGGGGTTTCCTTTTGCAATCATAATCTCTTTAGAGTTTAGCCAAAACTTTTCAGAAATGTGATTGTCTTGTGCATTTCTTGAAGCTCTTTGAGATATTTATTTTCTGGTTTTATGTTTTTTTTATGATTTCAGTCAGAAAGTAAAAAAACGTCCTTGTGACTCACGTGGTCAATCTTACATCAGGGATATTGAAGAGTCAAATGAAGAGTTCATCGAGAAGCCAAATCTTGCTTTCTAAAATCATGAGAGTTGTGTTAAATGTAGTATTTGGTTAATCTTAAAACAGCACAGTTTAGAAAGAGGAATTATTTAATGAGCTACAACTGGAAAGGGAATTAAATTTACATACTACATTGTTTTATTTCGTAATCTGTAAATCAAAGATTAGAGATTAGATTGAGACAAAAGATATCGTTTAATGCTAAGGTTCATGGTTCCTAATCAGGAAAGACTCTCCTAACTCCTCCCCTAGACTCCAACGAGTGAGGATTTTTTTCTTTTTAATATTGCTCTGTCAGAATAATTATTTGCATACAAGAACATCTCAAGATCTGCTTTCATTAGCTCATTAATTATATACACTACACATCTAGCAGAACCACTGAACAACAACTAAATAATTCCCATGAGTAATCTTGCACCTAACTTCTCCCTCCCCAAACCTATGAACCATACACAGTGAATAATGCCATTTAAAATGAACCAAACAATCAGGCAAAATCTTATTTGCCTGCTTATTTACTGCTTTTACCATTTTGTAACTGTTCATTACATTTATTACTGGTTTCATAAATAAGACATCAGCAAAAGCATTCATATATAATAGATCAGATATAAACTATCAGATGTCAGAGAACTGAAGTTGAGTAAGAGGAAGTTTGGAATTATGTCCCTGGCTTTTACAAGTTGCAGTATTTTCAGTCCACATCGGTGTCATCACTTAATGTAACATTTATTAGGAACTACATGGTGTGTACAGTGTTCATGGTGTTACATACTTCAGGTTCAAAGTAGGGCAAGGAATTCAATTTATTTATTTATTTATTTACTTTTATTATGTTGAGGATCCCACATAAAAATGGTATTTCTACACTAATGCTATGTTTTTGCTCCTTTCTTAATAGCTGAACAAAGAAGAGAAATGCAGAATTGGGTCCTGAATATCAGTGAAATAGGGAGCATCAATAGAAGGATCATAAGTAATTTGAAGGTATATTACTTCAAATTCAACATTTTAGTTGCACTGGAATATGAGAATTATCTGATAATGGAAATGTTCAAAGCTCTGGTCAGATTTTCAATGAAACTATCCTGATCTATTAGCAAATTTGATGGAAGCCAACAGTTATGCAGTTCGCATGCTTTCAATCTCAAATATCACAAAATCAGACTGCCAAGAAGTTATTATATTACAGAAAAGATCTTTGGAATTTTGGGGTCAATAAGAAAAGGAAGTTGTTTTTTCCATGTGTTTCCCCTTCATAATGTTTTTAAAAGTGTATTTTAGGTGTTGGCTGGGAGTACTTTATATACAGGTGTATGTGTACATATATATAAGAAAAAATACATATGTGCATGCATATGTGTAAATATGCATACATATATGTGTGTGTATATATGTGGGTTTATGTGTATATATGTGTATTTTATATATATATATATATATATATATATATATATATATTCTTTTTCTGCTTGTGTTGCAGTTGAAAAGACAAAATCTCATTAATGTCCACCTACCAAAAACTCTAATAAAAAAAACTGAGTCTTTTGAAACATTTCATTTAAGTAACCTGAGAAAAATCCACACTGAACCTTAAAAAAGTCTATAATTGAATGTTTCTAAATATATTCCTTTAAATGACAAGTCATTTTCTCATTAAAATATAAATGTTCTGATAATGTAAAAAAAAAAAAGTTTCCAAAATCTCAAATCTTCTTTTAAAAAATTACTGAAGTGGAAACTTAATTTAATCTACTTTCCAAACTAATATTGATTTTCATGAATTAGAATTTCCCCTCAAAACAAAATATTATGAAATTTGTTATCATTGTTAATTCTGATTTGCTAGAATAATGAAGGTTACTAATTAAAAAATGACACCTGAGGTTTGCAAGTTGTCTTTGCTACCATTAGCAGCAGTTTTAGAAGCAGAGACTCACTGATGCAGGAATACTGACAAAATAGCAATAATTGACAATGCTATTCCTTCAAAAAGTGGAGATTTATTTCAAATAACTGTTCAAAAATCAAAGTAATTATCTTATTAGAATCTGTCCATGGTGGGTACAAACTACATTTATCCAATAGTTAATAAAAAATGTATTCAACTCTAAAATATTTTTCTTAACATCATATTAAACATAGCTTCAGCAGTCTGTCTGAAATCTCCTTACCTTAATTTCACAGAATTAGCTGAATTAGTTGGAAAATATGCATTTGTTTTGCTTTTATTTTTTGGGGGGGAGCATAGGGAGTCAGTAGGAGTTTCTGGAGCCTGAAATTCTTAAATATGAAAAACTAGGGTAGGTATGTTGTAAGTACAATTTCATAAAACTTTTGATAATTTTTTTTCTCCTTGTTTGAATCTCAAGTATCACAATGTTTGTTTTTAATTCCTTCTACCTAATTTTTTCAGCATCTTTGCCTTGAGTCTCAATTCATATAAAAGAGAGAGAAAGGGTAGGAAAAAAACACTTAATTAAGGAATTTTGTTTCAAATCTGATGCGTTTTCAGGAGAAGGAAAGGGAAAAATGCTCCATTTCTTACTTTGCCAAGATTTGTACTATAATATATTTTTAGGATCAAATGGAGCCCCTTTTTTATCAGAGTAGGATACTTTTATTGGTTCTTTTTAACTGTGCCTTGTCACTCCTTTCTCTTTGGTTGCTTTCCTATTTCACCCCCTGTAAAGAATTTGGTCATGCTATTTTGCTGGGACAAGAAAAGAGCAAGACGGATGTGTGGGAACCGGAGTGTCAGGCCATTTTTAGGCAAGGATTTCAACTGGTGGGGGGCAGGAGAAAACACTTAGGGGGGAATAAGACAGAGATGTAAAAATCTTGAGTGGCGCAGAGCAAAAATGATTGTTCCTAGTCTCTTCCAACGCAAGGGGGCATCAAATGTAACTGTCAAGTAGCATGACCAAAACAAAAAAGGAATTTATTCACACTGTGCAGCTGGGCAGCCCTTTGCCATAGAGTATTGCAGATGCTAAAAAGCTAGGTTCAAAAATCAAATTGCACAAATTGACTCTGGAAAAAATCGAGGGAAACTCCCTCAAAGACAATAATACAAAGACCCTTCCAATTTGCTGTATCTGGCTTAAAGCAGGTATTTGAACCCTGATTGTTTGCAGATAGTTATTCTGAGTCGATCTCACTGATATTAAATGGGGGAAAAATGAAATGTTCCTTTTCCACTCATGATTTGATAAAACTGACAGTGGCTCGTGAATTTCTTTTTGCTCTTATCTTTGATCTTCCGTATGAGCTTTGATCTACACTTTTCACCTTTTGATGTCACTGGTGTAAGGAAAAAAAAAGGCAAGGTTTTCAAGAAGTACAAATGGGCGTATCTCCTAAAAGGAGTTATGGACTGATTTATACAGCTGAGAATCTAGGTCAACACACACAAACTGAGTTGGGAAGGGTGGGACTCATTTCCCTTAACTTTATCATTTTATGAGAAACTAGATGTCTGCAACAAATATTTTTAGTTAAACTAGTTACTGAACTATTTTAGATGTCTTCTTTAGAAGAAGATGAATCACAGTCTGATTCTGAAGAGAAGCTTAGGAACTAATTCTGGTGCATATTTGGCAGAGTGGAGTCCTTTTAGGAGACTACAAAGTATAATTTGTAACCTGAGACAATTAGATCGAACCTTTATCAAACATGTACGTAGTAGCTGTTCAGTCTTTCTAATCCCAGTTTCTCTAAATTTTCATTTCTGTTCGATGAAGATTGCCAAAGAATATACTTTGTGTATTACCATGTGTAGAGGGTGGCAAGATGCTTTAGGAATTCTACAGTATGTTTGAAAAAAAGCTATAAAAAAGAACTAAGTCCACGATATAGATTATAGTGTTAGCAATACGTGATATTGCCTTGTATTTTAGCAAAGAGACAATATGTTGCCAGTGTGCTACAGCATTCATTAATCCAAAAAGTGAAGTTAAATCAGGAGGAATGTTCTATTCATATAATACTGAAATACTGAAGCACAGTATTGTTGCTAGATTCGTTTTTGCCTTCTTCCACTTAAGGTCTCATGGTCTCATCAGATTGTGTTGGTAAGCCAGTAGAATAATATACTTAAATAACATCTACTTGTAAAAAAATTAAAAATAAAAAAAAAATAAAATAAAATAAAAGAGAAAGAGAAAGAGAAAGAGAAAGAGAAAAAAGAAAAAGAGAGAGAAAAAAGAAAGAAAAAGAGAACGAAAAAAAGTGGAAAATAAGTGTTCTACATAACTATATAATATTTCAATTCTGAGACTAAAAAAGAAGGAAAGAACAAATTAGGTTGCAAATGTTATTACAAACTTGTAACTTAGCCCAGCTGAGTCAATAAATTTAATCTATTCATTGCCTCTTTCAGCGAACGGGAGCTTTGGCTGGTAAGGTGCCTTTGATGTGTGCTTTCATCCAGCCAAGTGGAATGTATTTTTTCACTGGAAGCTTCCACAGCCTGATATTAAATGACAAGACAAAAGCAGATGATTTTCCCCAAAATTAATCTTATTAGAAATATAACCTATCCTAACAAACCTTACCAGTCTTATGTCCTTGGACAATAATCATTCAAGTTGTGCTTTTAGATAGTTCATAGATCTCCAGAAACCCATATCTAATTTGTGCAAAGCAATTAAGAGCATAGCCATAACTTCGCTACTCAAATGTCCATACTTCAACTTAAAAACTGTAGGTGTTTGCAAGCAAAAAGATAGGTTAAAAGCTTAGATCATCATAACTACATCATTACAAAATTAGGTCCATCCTGTGAGCTTTGACTATGTTCTAGGTTAGGTCTGGGGGAAAGGAAAATGTCCTTCTCAGTGATGTGCTCCTGAGGGTACCTTCTATCTGATTTGAAACCAATGAGTCAATAAAAACACATTAACTTGATTCCAGATGATACCACTGCTGTTATAAAACTTTATGGCTTTTTGGACTGTTCTAGGTGTTACCTACAACAATTAAGTCACACTTTTACTAGTAAACTAATTTCTTGACTCATTTTCTGGCCCTGAGGCCAACTGAAATACTCTAGCTACATCCATACTGTTGACTTCTCATTCTCTCCAAAACAAGTGGGTGAATCCTCTCTGCTAATTGGGAATGATTGCTAGCCTGGGCTAATTCCTGAACTGTGTCTGGGGATTTTCTGGGAGAGGAATAGTTAGCCTGAGCCAAAAATACATCAGAGATTTCCTAATAATGTAAGGGTACAGGCAGTCACATTTCAGGACTGGTGCTATCTGACACAACTTAATTTACTAATGCAGCGAGAGAGCTCTTTGAACATTGAAGCTGTTCAGTGATGGGATCTTACTATTTGTTTTCAGCCTGCCTCTGTTACATTGAGTCTTCCAGATGACACAGGGCATATGGGAAGGTATGCTAACACAAAGTATCACAAAATTATCTGTATTAGACTCGAGAATTACTTTACGAAGGATCGGTGCTCTACTTGCATAATTTATATGCAGCTGGCATTAACAACCCCGTTCAATAATTTCACCAAATTTGTCAGGAAAAAAAAAAAAAAAAAAAAGAAAAGTAGAGAAACAACGACCAACAAAACCTTAACATTGTTATGATTTTTTTGTAAAATATTCCAGAGTGAAAAAAAGGTTCTTTGCTTTATGGTGCAACTGTTTATTATGGCAGCTTGGAGATGTGTTAAAAATTCAGGCATTCGGGGCGGGGGGGAGGTTTCTAATCCTCAGTTGCAGTTTGTCAGTGCTTCAGGAATATTCCCTTGCTCCAATTTTTCATCCTCAGCAGGAGCTGGATTAGTAACATCAGAGTCTGCAGATGTGTATTGTTCCCCATTAGTCTCAGCTTGAGCCTGGTGTTATGTCCTTTTCATCAGGAACCTCCAAGTCCAAGTCAGTGAACCAGGACTAATGATCCTAGCCTTCCTAGGAGACATCAGAGTCTGTGTACGTAATGTCCAGAGCCTTTGCCTCTGCTGCTGTTAGCCATTTAATGTGCTTCTTAAGCCTCAGACCACTTACACCTCTTGCATAAGCTACAGCCTCTTCACAATATTTCCAAGAAAATGCACACTTGAATATCATTTTCACTCCATCCCTTTGAATTTCTTCTATAGTTGCATCTGGCATGAAATAAGGAGAAAAAAAAATAAAGGAATCAATCTGAAAACACTTAAATGTTGGTGGTCAATATTTGCCATATTAGTGGCGGACTACTTGCAAATTAGAATAATTTACAAATAATTATTTGGCAGAGGTAGAGAAAGAACTCCCAGTATTCACATAGATGAATAATATTTGAGGAAGATTATTCAGCCAAGCCTACTCAACAGTGTCAGATAGAGAAGTGCTTTTTGAAAGGTTACTTCTGTCCTTTTTCTGTCTCTGTTTTCTTGCTAACCCTGTTGGCCTTTCATAGATATCAAATTCGTGTTTCCATCTCAACACACTGAATAAAGAGTTCCCTTTAGAAACTCTCTTTTTTGATAGAGCCAGGGATATTTCTGTAATGGAACCAGCAGTCTGAACCTTCTGCTCTGGACTTTCATATGAACATATAAGACTTCCCCTGGCTGCCCTTTTTTTATAACCAGCTGCCTAAAAAGTATTTGTCATGCTCTGTGATACCAGGTATATTTTTTAATGAAGGTTTAAAGGATTTCCTCCAAAGTTCCTCTGAAACGTGCACACCATAATATTTCAGTGAAGTTTTTTTCTTGATTTGCCAGTCTGTTTACAAGGTTTGTAATAGAGTGTTAGAACAGGAGAATTTCACTTTAATTGGCATTGCTCCCAGCTATTTAAGCAATGTGCTGAGCTGTCTGTCATCAAACTTGGGCAGCCGGAACAGTTTATTCTCACCAACTTGATATTATCTAGAGTCAAGTACTCTACTTACAACCTATATAGTAATGTTTGTGCTCGATTGGGGACTTTAGAAATCACTGATTACAAGTGCCCCAGGTGTGTTATTTATCTTAAATGCTTTGGCTTAATTCAGACCATCAATATTAAAAAAAGAAAAAAAGGGATAGTCAAGTTTTCTTCAGCTTGTCACTTCTGGCATTTATAGCTATTGCTAGTGGTATTGTGATATGACTTGGATGTCTAAAGAAGGATCCTTTACTATTTATTTATTATTGTTATTTTTTCATTGGGACATTATCCAATTCCATAAAAGGAGGCATGGTTCCACCTCTGAAAAGACTGAGTTTGATAAAGAAGAGTTATGCAGGGACAACTGGGTGAGTAAGAAAATAGTTAGATGTTGGAGTCAGAGTAATGGTTCATGCTTTTCCTGGAGAACAGCAAGGGTCTGTCCTGGGACCTGTCCAATTTAAAAGCTTTATCAATACCTGGAGGAGGTGTTGGAGTGAGCTTATCAAGTTTGAACATGATATCAGACTAGGGGGACCTACCAATATGCTTGAGGGCTGGAGTGAGTTCAGCAGAGGGCCACCAACATGCTCAGGGCCTGGAGAACTTGCCCAGTGGGGAGAGGCTGCAGGATCTGAGATTGTTCAGCTGACAGAAGGGGTAGCTTCAGAGGAACCTAAAAGAAGCCTCCAGCACCTGCAAGGAGATTATCTTGAAGATGTAGCCAGGCTGTTCACATTAGTGCACAGTGAGAGGACAAGAGATAACAGTCATAACCTCAGACACAGGGTTCTGAACTAGATATAAGGAAAAAAATAGCCACCAGGGCAGTCAGGCATTGGAACGGGTTGTCCAGAGAGGTTGTGAAGTCTCCATCCTTGGAGGTTTTCAAAATTCAACTGCATAAAGCCCGGAGAAACCTAATCTGACCTCATAGCTGGTCCTATGTTGAGTAGATTGGAATACAGAACCCCCGAAGTCCCCTCCAGAGTGACTTATCCTATGATCTTGGGATCTTATGATTCTTGCCTACTAACAGGAAGAGAGCTTGGCATGGGATTTGTAGACAGCTGTTATGATCAAGAAGTCAAATAAGTCACCAGAAAAAATTCCTTCTAAATTTTAGTAAATTTTGGATTAAAAGATAAGAGAATCTAAATTCAACTATTTTATTTTTGAAGCTTGATACAGGAAATTCTAGCACCAGAGGACAAGAAGGGGCCATGCAGGTTGTAAATGAGAAGCACAGAAAGTAGTCATGAGATAAGCCTAAAGATTTTGCAGAACATAAAACAAACAAACAAACAAAAAAAAAGTACAGAAGGCCCCATTACTGAGGAATGAGAACTGCCATTAGGATAACCAGCCTGCGCTTTGCCAAAAGGCTTAAGGGCCGTTCCAGACAGATCACCAGAAGACATGACTAAACTTTCTTCTATAAACACAAAGAAACCCTCTTTGCTCTGCGAGTCCATGCCCTGTAACTCCACTTCCTTGGAGTCGTTCATCCTCCTCCTCCTCACCTCTCCCAAGGCTGTGGACATACCTGCACAAACTCAGCCTGTGGAAGAGGAAATGGGGTAGAGCTGAAAGCAGTTAGCACTGACACGTTTATAACTCTGTATATGAAAATGGTTGACTCCTGTTTGAGTCTAGCGCCTTAAGACGATGGGCCTTCCAAGGGAGGGAGTTCCCTTCTGTTGCAAGAAGGCACTTACCGAATAGAAATGGCTCTTGAAGGGAAAAGTGTTGCTATATTCACAGGTATTCTAAGAAGCCATTTTAAAAATAAGTCATCCAACCCCAAATATCTCCATCTCTTTAAGCTATTTGACAGCAAATAAATATTCAAATTATTCCTCCATCAAAAATTAATTTAAATAATTCTCAATTTTATCTTTAATTGTATGGAGAGAGAAGTACTTTCTGTTTTGTACATGCACTCCCCTAAGCTTAGACACTCAGGCATTTATCCAATGGCTCAGAAGTTACTGTATTCCCCAAGCTGATAGGAAAATGAGGATCCTTTCTTTTCTTGCATACAATTCTACCAGACTGTAGAGTGTAAGGAGAGAATTAAGAAAAAGTACATTTTTCCCTGACTTGCTTTGTGACTTTAATTCTGAAAAATTTATTATAATCTACATACCTTCATAAAATTAGCATACGTTCTCAAACAGGTCTGTATCAAGCAACACAGCTGTTTGTATTAGAGAAATGATTTGCATGAACAAGGAAAGATCATATCTCATTATTACGTGTACTGGTTTAATTGATTATTTATAGTCATGTTCTTCGAAGGGCAACCCCATGCACAATCAGAGTAAGCAATACTTAATAAAAAAGTATAATAATTAAGGATCTGGGTATTATTCTTAGCAGAGCAATAGGGTTCACTTGTCATTATATACATTATATATACGTGTATATATATATATATTATATATTTACAGTGGTCATGTCGTTTCATCTTTTTGTAATGTCAATTATTTTAATCAATCTTGTTAATTTCTTCATCTCTGAGAGCTCCCCCAGGTTAACAGTATGGATAGTCAAACTTAAATTTAATAATATAAACTTAGCCCTTGTGCCCAGTCCTTACAGCTCTTCATTGAAGCCTTGACTGCTGGCTATGAGATGTCATTATTTATCTCAAATTTTAAGGACCTGTAATTTTAAATCTGGATAGCTGAATCTGTTGATGATAATTCATCAACAAGCTCAGGTATATACAAAACTTGTGGATAAGAGGGTAGTTTCACACTAAGCTATTTTAGACCATAATGCACGGTGGTTCTCCAATATTCCCTACTTAATTTTAATCTTTTTTTTTTCCTCCCCAAAAAGAGTATGAAATGACCGAAGTGAATGTTACTAGAATCCACTTAACAAGCCTACAACGCATTTCTACCCAGTGGCACGTGTTTTTTTGCTGAGCTCTGCTGCAGTGGAAACGCTGGCGATGCCTTCACACGTGCTCTCTAAGAGTTCCTCGCTGCCGCCTCCTTTCAGTGGGTCTCTGCGTAGTTCCTCTCCTCTTTAGGAAGTGTTTGTGACGCAAATGCTACAGGCTTTTCTGGGCTATTTAGCATTATGTGAGAAATCACCACTCCTGACCTCATACAGTGAAGCATCAGTAGTTTAACAGATTGGCAGGGATGGGACAAAGTGCACTAAAACCCTGGAGGATGTAAGTGTCTGTTTAGCCAGCTTGAAAGCATCTTGACACTCTTTTGACCAATGCCACTATTTATTTTTCTGTAATGGCTCTGTCACAGGACTAACTATAGTAGACAGATTTGCTATGAATTTCCCTTGGTACTTTATCACAGCCAGAGAGAATGTTAATTTCCATACCCTTTTCTTTGTACATGAGCTAGTATAATATACAGTATCCAGCTGCTTCTCTGAGAGAAGGGTAAAATACCCTTTCAACCTGAAACTTGACCACATCTGTAGCTTTTCATAAGCTCAGTCCTTATTTTGCTAGCGACTCAATGACACCTCCAACAACTTAAAATCTTTTGGATCGCTCTCTTTAGGAGATAATTGCAACCTCCACCTTATAAGTTAAAGTATTAATTAAAGGAACTGATAATGGGAGCACAGTGGGGCATTATTTGTTATTACAATTATTTCCCGTAGTTAAAGGCCACTTAGTTTTCAATGAGCAAGCCTTTGCTTTCCTTCTTGGGAAGGTTAGTTCAGCACGTTACCTTACAATGTAACGATATTCTTTTCTACTGCTGGTTCTAGATAGATTACAAAGTGCTTTGCAAAGGAGATCTGTGCCACTCCCTTCTTTTTATACCTAGAGAATTTAAGGTCTAGAAATAAGAATTATTTTTTATCCAGGTCATCTGGGTAGACCAAAAATAGAATCCAGAAATCTTTTTTTTCCCTCTCTCTCCCTACAAAATCACTTGAATGTCTGTAGTGATGCTCAGAGGTCCCAGATGAGGGTAAAATAAAGTAAATACCTTTTTATCAGAGTCTTAAGCACATGCATTACTTTATGCTTAAATATGAAGCATTTCCATTAAATTTAAGCGTAGTTTTTCCATTAAGAACACAGAAATAATAATTTTCTGAAAGGAGGATGCTCATGTCATGCAAAACCTTTAAGAAGGAATAAGAGTAGCACATAAAGAAGGAATATGGATGTCCAGCAGCTCATAATATTATTTTGAGTGGTTTTTTTTTAACAATTCAAAGAGAATTTTAAGACACAAATATCAATTAGGTTTCCAGTTCCCATTAAGGCTATGCAAATGATAAAAGTAAGTCCCTCTTGGGCCTTTCAAAACCTACCTGTTACTTGTAGCCTTGGTATTGATCTCTTTTCATTTAGCAAAGACAGTTAAGATGTTCCCATCATAACATTCTGATGTCTTTCATACATTTTGAAACTATATCTCAGGAAAAATTGCAAATTCAGTGGTTACTTGTTCTTATATAAGATAAAAAAAAATCAGACACACGGAAAAAGGAAAAGCATTAAAAAAAAGCCATTCCCCCTAAGAACATTTGTTTCATTTTGATTCATAGCTTATAATTGTCAAAATAAAAGAAGGTCCTTCTTGAACTCTTTCAGCAAAGTATATAACCTCACATTTGCATGCTATGATTCAGATATATCTGTACCTTCGACATCTGTCTCAGCTTTTCTAGGAATTCTCATAATTTTATAGGAATTTCTAGTTTTTCTGTCACTTTTGTCATGGACAGACTCCATGCTTGGACTTTTTTTCATAGCAGATCTCCATTTATCTGACAGCTAGACTTTGTCTCCTTCTCTCAGACATTCTCCTCTCAGATACAGTGCATATTTGAGACACAATGAAATGCAAACCCACCTGGGTTTAGGAGGGCTAATTTTTCCTTGAATTTTCCTATGTCATGAAAGGTAGTACAGCTTGACACTTTCCTCGAAAGAAATGATCTTTCACCTAGACATGCAATGGTACAAAAACAGAAGAAATTTAGGAGTAATAGGCTTCTTCACATACTAACGCATTGTCTTTCATAAAGTTCAGCCATTCCCCAAAATGTGCAGGATGAGATATTTGCAATGTTTGGCATTTTTAATCAAATGAGTTGGAGCAGTCTTTTTTTGTTCTGACTGTGTGCATATTTTATGTAGTTCATACACAATCACTACCTGATTGCAAAAACTCGGGATACTATTTTCAGCTTCCTGGCACAGGACAGACTTTTGCAGCAAGATTCATGTAATTCAATATTAGACATCTAAAAAGGAGAGGTCTACACCTGTGTAAAGGGGACCCAGGCATCATGGGCTTCTTCGGTCCTCAGTAAAGAAAAAGAAGCACTTGATCTGACCTATCATCTCAAATAGCTTCTGCAGGATGGTAATTACACCCGGCAAGTGTATCTTCCTAATAACTGTAGACAGCTCAGATGTAGATGTCACTGGTAGATGCCTCCTTATGCTAATTTTACCATCCATGTCTGTACAAGTAAATCCTAGCTCATGACTGCATAGTTTGGGTGTTTAATCAATGATATTAGTGCACTGACACTACAGCAGCTCTTAAAGGGTAGATTTCGTCATCCTAACCCCACCCTAAAACAGCGATTCAAGACAGGAGGAATGACTCTTGAATGAATCCCATCTCTTGGAGATGTCTGTTCTCCTTGCCTTGGACAGAGACAATCTTCATTGGTCTTCTAGGCTATGCATAGGTTTATGCATATTGCATAAACAAGGCCAGAGCACAGGCTTTGTGTCTGATCGTCTGTACTGTGAGGCTATGAGCAGAGCTGGGGCACAGGCCAGGGTCAGCACAGAGCATGGACTGTTCCCCAAAGGTAGGCTGGAGGCAGCTGACCTCTTTCAGATGCTGAGAATTTAGCTGTGTGCGGGGGTATGAGACAGACCCTCCCGTAGGCCTCCGGAGCACAGTCCCTAGCCCATTGCATTTGTTAATACAGACATAACCTTACAGACCAGGAGGTCAGGGGAACACCACCCAAAGACATCCACTCCATTATTCATCGTGTAAACCTGGAGTTAGGGCTGCCCCTAACCTCCAGCAGGAAACACCAGAAGCCTCAATCACAGCCAAGGTGTAAAGGCGCTGCCCCGAACTTATTGTACAACGGCTTCCCATCCCTCCAAGGCTTTTGTGAGCATGAAGCGGAGCAGGAAGCAGATGGGGCAGGGTGTCAGGTCCATATCTAGGTCTTTTCCCTGCTGCCATCAACTGCCTGCCCCTGAACTGCATGGCAAGCTGCAACGGGACTGCTTTCCCAACAGTACATACAAACCTCGGTGCCCCCAGACAGGAGTCTAGACTTCGTCCCCCCAAAAAACTCAACAAAAGTAATTGCTTTTCAGCAATTACACTACCTACAAGTTTAAAGAAGCTAGACTAGGACTGTTAGGAAGAAGGAAAACTGCGTTCAGTGAATAAATGCTGTTTTGAAAGCATTTGGTAGTGAAGTTGAAGATTTCATTTTATCTCTTTCCTTTTCCTTCTCTGCTTTTCAACTAAAAGAGGAAGGTTGAAGAAAGGAAAATAAAAAAGGACTGGTATACAGTATCTAAAAGAGTAACTCAAAAAAAAAACCAGTTAGCTTTTTGAAAAAAAAGCAATCAAAATGTTTTGTAGGAGAAGGAGCTTACGAAATAGAGATACTGTAAAAAAGAAGGAAAAAAAGTGCTTTGACTTTGTTTTTGCCAGCTTCGTTATTCGCTTTTTAAACACAAGCAACCTGACTGACGAGACGTAAGGCAGAGATTAGAGACGGAGACATAGCTAACACCCTAAGGTTTATAATCAGAGTAAAAAATGTTGTCAGTGTGATCCAGAAATATTAACAGGTTATTATCAGCCAAGGAAGAGGAAGAAGAGTAGATCAGGTACTTATTTATTTAAAGGCATGGAGCGAGCCTGTGCTAGAACCCCTCTTCTGCAAGATCTCAGTCACACACTTAAAGTCCTGTGATCTGCTGAGACATAAATATCTTTCTGATTAGGCATAGGTGAGTCTGCTCTTCTCACCCAGGCCAGCACCTGGACCGAGCTCTAGGAGTCCCAGGTCTCTGCTTCAAATGCACAAGCCTTCTAGACAACTATTCTTAGCTAATCAAATATTGCAAAAAATATAGATTTTTTTCCAAATCAGTTACAGTTTCTTAGCTCTGGATTTGAAAATGATATAGAGCTTATTCTCATTGCTTTTGAACATAGGCTAAATTAGTAGTTGTGCTTCGTAATTTTCTCTGTGTATTTAAGCTAGGTGAAATACAGATGCTGAAAAATTCTTGTCACATTCTTACAGTTCTGATGCTTATCTTACGGAGTTTGTTAAGAGTCCACAGATGGGGCTTTTCTTTGTGATAAGATATCACCACCTCATCATTATCATCCCTTTATCTTGTGCTATTAAATATCAGATTAAGTTTTGCAACGTTTTATGGCTTCCCCTCAAAAAACTCAAATGAGGAAAAAGCCAAAAGGAAGGAAAAAGAAGGAAAAAATTGAACAAACAACAACCACAAAAAATAAAATCCCCCCACAAAAACACCTTGCCGCGAATGGTTAGCCTGCCCGACGTACGCAGCTAATTCACAGAGTGGTTTTCTGGGAAAGCAGTGACAAGGCAGGGACCGTGGGCTAGCCCCGGGCAGTCAGCAGCGGCAGAAGGCTTCACACAGCCTCACATGTAAAGTTTCCGAGCTGACACACGGCTTAATGGAAGCGGGACCCGGCGGCTGCGGCCACCCGACCACGAGCGGCATCCGGGGGCCAAGGGCCTTCCTCCTTCCCGCGGGCAGCCTCGACGCTCGACCGCCGCTGTGGTCTTCCTCTGGCGCTTCGCGGTCCCCTGAGTTTCCCCCTACGGTGCAAACGGAGAGGATGGCGGAGCACCGCGGGGGAAGTGACCGGCTAACGCAACCCGCCCGCAAAGGGAACGCGGAGAGTCAAAAGCATGGTTTGCCCCATCGGAAATTATTACATCTGGAGGATGCTTTTCGGGGGGAAGAAAATGCCTTACTCAAAAGCTGAGGGTGGCTAATAAACCTTCTGCAAAACAAGTAGCTTTTTTTTTTTTTTTTTTTTTTTTTTTTTGCATTTTCTGCTTAAAGCTGGATTTTCAAACTTGGGAGCTAACTTGAGCCAGCTGCCTCAGAAAATAGCTGTACACTTAGTATTTCTGAGCAGGCTCACGGCTCCCCTTTAAGGCAGCGCAATGAGCCTATTTGTGTACAGCAGATACGTACGGCTCGCTCTGCAGTGCTAATGCTCTGCTTCGCGTCGATCTCGGAGGAACCCTCTCTTCCTCGGAGGGTTTTAAGGCGCTTTGCATTTTAGAGAAAGCAGTTCGTACCTAACTGAAGTCTCATTCTGCTGTGTCTTGCACAAACGCAGGTCTGAGAGTGAAACTCTTTCCTCAGAAGGGTACAATCTACTTAGACAAGACAGGCAAAGCTGACAAGGAAAAGAAACATGGGAAGGTTCGGTAAGGCTGTACATGATGTGGGTGGTGGAGCTAGGAAGAAGCAGAACTCAGCTTTCCTATGTGGAGCCTCACAGTCCCTTGGCCAAGGAGCAATATTACTTCCATTTTGCAGGCAGGAAAATCATGTAGAGCTCACACAGGTTAAACTACCGTTTTCTGAGAGGAAAGAAACTCAAATCTGGATTCCAAGTCTAGCTGGTTTCACCCATCTCCTCTTGTTTGCAGGATCATATCATGCTTCTACGAAATATTCCAGGATTTCACAACAGTACCATGAGTTCCACACTATTTGGGAGTATTTTTCTTAAAGTAACTGTTCCTAGAGATATATAGCTTGTATGCAAGAATTATGCAAGAATTTCAGCCTTAAAAAAGAAAAAAAAGTTGACGAGGAAAAAAAAAGATTTAGAAAAAAAAGATTAATGCCCATTAGGCTAGGCAAAAGACACATGAAAATAAGAAAACCTGAGGGCTCTGAAACTTCGAGGAAAAGAAAACAAGTACAATGACTTTTAAGGATTTTAATTGCTTAGTATTTGATAAAGTTGGTAACCAGACGATCTGGTTTATGGGTAGGCGAAGGATCAGTGAAACCTACCATGATAAGTATAAACTGTGAAGGATTTTCTCCCTCTGAGTATGCAAATCCTCATTTTGCAACTTTCTCGGTAGTAGAAAATTAATATATTACTCTTTTCAAAGTTAAGTCTCTGTTCTTGGTCTGCACTGCAGGGAATAACTGATAGCAGGAATATAATTTTCTATTGATAAATTTTATCTTCTTTTAAATCACTGTAACCCTGGTTTTAACAAATTGCTTCCTACAGTTATTTGCATAGATGCTGTATAAACTGAGATAACATCGCTCTACAAGTCAGGATTTGTTTTAGAAAAAAAGCGTGAAAGTTGCAAAGATGAAAAACACCTTGAGTTCAGTGAAATGATTAATAACTTATTCTATAAAACAAACATGTAAGCTATGAATTCTTAACAACTTTGAGCTAAACTTTATCATAAAGTATTAGATTAAATGCCCTTCCTGTAAATACTAGTCAAGCAGTTCTGAAATTGCTAGTGGAAATTTTCTCTGTAATATCACTATTTTGGGAAGAAGAAAGGTACAAAGGACAAAAGGCAATAGAAGAGGAAATTGTAATATCTCTATCTAAGAGAAAGCTATTAATTGTGCTTTAAGCATTCAAATTCTTTGGGTGACTGCTTCATTTCTGAATTTGGACCAATGCTAATAAAGCATCCATGATTAGACAAGAAGCCACATATTAAGATTCTCATACATCATAATCAACATAAAATTATTAAATATTTTTTGGGATGCACCCTTCCTTTCCCTACCAATAAACTCAGCATTACTCCCAGTTGGTTTTGTAATACTTACATATATTGAACCTGCAATAGAATAAGTTTCTTCTCTTGTGGTGAGGAGCTAAGGCTGGAAGAAGAACCTGGTGTCTTCTGCCTTCCTGAGGGCAACTGCACTTGCTGCAAGGCAGCTATGCTAGTATTGCTATGGAGAATTACTGTGCTCAGGATCTCAGGGACTCTTTCAAGGGCTTGCCTTCAGGGAAAAGAGGATAGTTGCCTATTCCTATTGCATTAAGAATTTTCTTGCCCTCTTTTGAAAGAGATCTCACTAATGGCTCAAGTCTTGGCATTTAACTGATGAACTCTTGCTGAATGTGGAGGAGGGTATGCATAATTAAATGCCTTTGGAGGTGTGCAACAGAACTCAGCAAAGCAAAATGACCCAGCTGGGAGAGGAGAAGAAAGTGAAGAGGATGGATCATTGGAGGACTTTGAAAATACGCTGTTTACATTTGCTTTCTTCCTTTCTTGTAGTTTAGTTTCTCTCTAATTTTAAGGATGAACTATACCTTTAATGTTTGGAGCTGTATTCAGGCATTTAAGGCTTAGATCTGATTATAATTTGATAGCTATCTTACTGTTTGAGTGAGGTTTTCTTAGCTGCAATATAGAGATGTCTCTCAGGCATTCAGTAACTCCAGCCAGCAAAAACTCAGGCCTGTAGTCTAAGCTAATCATTAAGGTCCCCTCTACTGCCAGTGAAGGGCACTCCCAGAGGGGGTCACATCTGAAGATGAGTGTTTACAGGATGAAGATGGCTCTCTAATTTCCACTGAACTGAAGCCTTTAAATAAGCTTAGATTTTGTTCTTAGCTTTCAATTAATTAAGGTAAATGCTGCACAAACTGTGAAAATTGCTAGCAAAGGGTAGGGGGCAGCCTGGGTGGTCACGTCTTAATGTGCCTGGACAACATCCGTAACAGAAGGACTCAGGTAGATCTAGTGCACCAGTGAGGCCAGTGAGGACAAGGGCAGTGGGGCTCAGGGGCTGCCTGGGAGGAGGATGCTGCGAGCAGCAGTGCAGAGCCCAGCAGCAGTGGTGAATCCTCAGTGTGGAGGCTTTTATTCTGCTATTCTGTGAGCATTATAGGTGTCACCTCCTCAGCCCTGCAAGTGCTAGTGAAGAAGAGAGGACTGGGACGTCTTGGCTGTTTTAGATGCCTGCACAAGGCAGTATCTCACCCAGTTGAAGGCAAATCTCTTTACAGCTGCCTTTCAGATACTTGATTCAATAACTCAGGCAGATCATCAAGGCCTGCAGAGATTTAAAACCTTCCTGTGGAGAGGTAAAAGCATTAATAAATGAGTTAG
Organism: Rhea pennata; assembly: GCF_028389875.1. Taxonomy (NCBI): domain Eukaryota; kingdom Metazoa; phylum Chordata; class Aves; order Rheiformes; family Rheidae; genus Rhea; species Rhea pennata. The sequence continues at coordinate 124,701,432 of NC_084665.1, read as the reverse complement.
AGATACAATTCCTGGTTAGTGAAAATCACTGACAAACTTTAGAGAAGATGACTTTATCTGGAATGGACGGAAAAAAAAACAGCAGAACACTTCACAGTCAGCTACCTGAAACTAACAGGAATTAGCCCCCCTAGATGTTTTTAAAAGGTTGAGGCTATCAACTTCTAAATTCCTTTCAAGACAATGCAAGTTATGAGCTGTTTTCAGCATTGTTCCTACAAATATCCTTTCATTCATATGCCGTTACTGTGCATTGTTTCTAGAGGAAAATACCACATATCATGTTGTTAATGGTATCAAAACTGAGATAAAAGTTTAGAAAATGTGTATCGGCACTGGAAAGATTGTTCCTCATTTATGGTTTAGAGGAGGTTGATAGCTGTCTTGTATCATTACATAGTCATTGGTTTAAAAAGTTTGTTATCTATCAGATAATAATTTGTAAGCAGATCCTCCTATACCCACCAGTAGTGCAGGAGTTTGGACATCCCTGCCTGCTGGGTTTCATTTTCATGTCTAGTAGCAAATTATCATTTTCCCCTTTCACAGGCAGGGTAGAGTGGCAAACATGGGAGCTGTGTGAGTTAAACCACTCATATTCAAAAAGCTTTGGTGATGCAGCCTTAAGTGTTTTACACATCGTCACATAAAGAATTAGAAGCAGAGATCAAAATTCAACTTGAGTCTGTTGAGTCCCATTCAAGTGCCTAAATGACAACACCACCCTTTTGGCCAGTGTTTTAGTCCGTCACTTGAGGCTTCAAATGTTTTGGGATGACAGAAATGGACCTCCAAAACTAAGTTTTATATGAAAATATTTTCTAGTCTAAACAGCTACATTAAATGAACCATTAAAAATTAAGCATTGAAATGAACTGACCTGAACAACAAACTAAAACAAGCCTGAGGCATTAAACAGGTTTCTGGGTTTTTTTTTTCCCCCTTTTATTTATGATGAGTGATGTGACAAAAGAATTCACTAAATTCTGAATATTAAATAAATTAGTCATAGCTAAAATGCCACTTCAATAATTTTCCAGGGAATAACCACCAGAGTGGCTTTTCTTCATTTCTGCCCCTTTAGCTCACCTGATCTGTTAAATGTCTCAAAGATGGAGAAACTTGGAAGGTGGTGAAATATAAGAGACAAAAAGCTATATCCATTAAATTAATTGAGCAGCTAAGATACAACTAGAGTTTGGCACAAATGCCCCAAATTATATCCTAATACCTCAAAATTGCCCATATTTGCATGTGGCCAATCTGTTTTAGAGGGTGAGAGAGCTGAGTAGCATGCATATAGTCAGATCATGCCATGGTTTTAAATCGTCCTATAAAGGACAGTGCTGAATCTCTATCTTCTCTGAAGGTCCAGCAAGCTTGTACTTCATAACGTTTCCCCTTTTTCATTCTTTTCTTTTTTTTTTCCTTGAAAGAAGCAGTTTGTCAAATGAATCATATCATGTGAAATGAAATGATGTTTCCCTGCTTTCCTGCTTTGCTTATTTTTATTTCAGCAAGAAAAAAATATAGCAACTTTAGATTACTTTCTTCTGTGCCAAAATTTCAATTTCTTTTCTCTTCTGCAGCTGAACAAAAACAAAGTAGAATGATATTCAGAAGAAGTATGTTTTCTACCTGTTCCCTAGATCTATTGCTGATCATTTCAATAGAGAGACTAGGGTGAGTTTATGGGGAAGAATGAGTTAGGAGTTCATTCTCGTGGGTGGGGGGGGAGAAGGAGTGAAACAGATGGAAGAACAGGGAAAACACAGAGAAGAAAGTTAGAGGAGAAAGAATGAGGAACTAGGAGAAAGAAAGAATAAAATAGGAGGAGACTCTTCCTTCAGGGATATAGACTCTCTTGCCACTTTCAGCTGAAGAGGTGATTAAGTAGACATACTGAAGTGTTTGAATTCCTGAGTAAAGGTGGTATCTATTCCTCGATCCTTTACCTAGGTTCTCCAGATGTGAACTTGCTGTAAAGCCGTATGCTCTCCGCTAACTGATGAGGAGGCAGCCAGGCAGCCTCATGGACCCTCCACTTCTCACATGGCTGCCTCCAGCCCTGGATCTCCTTGTAGATCCACAGATAATAGTTGAGTGAAAATAAATACAGAGTGTTGTGTGTGTTCATCTGAGACTGCAGCTCCTGACTAAGCAGGGGTGCTGGGTTGCAGAGCTGAATGCATTTGAAAACCTTTGACTAACAGAGGCCTCTTCTTATCTACCTCTTGTCTATTGTAGAAAACTACGTATTTTCCTTGGGTGTCAGCTCCCTGCTTCTACCCCTTCTTCCCTGAAAAACAAGAAAAGGCAATTTTCTCACACATCTTTAAAAACCAAACTGAGCTAGGGAGGACAGGTAATCAGGCAATCTTAAAACAAGCTCAAGCAAGTCATTCTGGATTATTATTGTAAGCTCCATTTTTCAGTCTTTTCCCCTCATAACCTTCTTGGAGTCATTTCCGTCCCTATCAACCTCTTATTGCAGTGCTAAGAAGCTGCAATGGAATATGCCTCTCATTTGATTTGCACGAAGTGTTCACTCCACGTTCAGCATGGAGCATTGACTACGGCAGGGTTCACAGCATTGCTCTGGAATGAGGTGCCTGCATGATTCACCTCCAGCAGATGCTGATGTGAAGATGAAAACTCACCATAATGGTAAGATACTATGCCATACTCCCAGTCTTACGCCTTGAGGCTTCAGATTTAATTATGCTAAAACTTGCATCAAATGAGAGTGACTCATAATAAGGACTACTGTAGACCAATGAGTCACTCCCAGCCCCAGTTCAAACTTTTTTTTCTGTTGTACTCATCAACTAGGAATCTTTTGAAGGGTTTACAATGTAGGAGGGCCACAGCCAGGGTGGGTTTTTCTATGTGTGCACAGTAGGAAGAAGATGAAAGAGGAGAGTTACTCCACAAGGATCTCTTTGGTGGGGAGAAAAAAATAAGGAGAGGAGAAATTCATCTATCTTTTAAAAAGTTCATATTAATTTTCAGTTTTTGATAAAATATTGCCATGCAGCTGCTCATTTTGTTTGCTCTCCTTGCAAAAGGTTATACTTGTTCTTTCTTCATATGTTGTCCTCCATGCCTGTTCTTCTTCTTTTTTATGTTTCAGTAATGGAAACATTCATGAGTTCTACTTTCCTGTCTTCTCTCATTTTAAGTGATAGGCAAAAAGAGAGAAAACATTGATTTTAGCAATGAAAATGTTATTTACCTCTGACAGTAATCATCTTCCCGTTAGTTGTATTGTCTGTGATTTTGTACTCAGGGCACCGTTGGGAGCATGCTGAGCAGAAGAAAATGGTGGCATTTATCCCACAAATATGAGGGAGGCTGCCAGTAAGGACAAAACAGAGACATGGAGCCTTTTGCCACTCAACTCAATTAGGCAGGGGGTTCTTTCTGAAGGAGACAGTTCTCTGAGCTGTCTTCCCCAGAGCCCCAACCTGACTGGTTTGCATTATCAGGGTACGTGTGTTAATGTGTGTTGAATGTTGCATCCAAATCCCAGTTAGTGCTTCTCACAAGCACAACAAGCACCACCGCTCTGGCTTTCAGACCCTTCTCCTGAGACAAAGGTCCCAGCACCAGGAAGAGCTAAGGTGAATGCTGAGAGAGCAATGCAATTCTCTGGAAAGCCTTCAGGAAAGGAACAGAAACCATACCCAGGTTCAGCATCCCATACCTGGGGAAAACGTGCACAGGGTCATCATGGATGGGGACCATATCGCACAAGTTGGTACAGGAAATCTTACTTGTTTATAAAAAGTCTTCTCTTTTATTTGAAGGGGTTTAGGGTTTTTTTGGGACACGAAAACTTTCTCATGATGTCCTACTAGTCAAATAGTCTGTATCATCTCTCCCTCCCACCTCCCAGGTCAACCTAGGAAAAATAGATCTGTCTTTCTCTACCTTCCTTACCTATAAAGCTTATGCAGTTTTATAAGGTGATCTTCATTCCTGCTTGATATATTGCCACATTCATATGAAATCTCCCTTTTTGAGACTCTTGGGCTGCCTTGCAGGAGCACAGCAGACAGGGCTTTTTGGTGAAGGAAAGGTGTATTCTGTGTACACTAGGTTAGAAATGAGACTCATCACATCGCGAGCTGAATAATCCTTACTTAGAAAACTGTGCTCTCAGCTCCTTCCCCGTACTGTAAAAAGGCAAACGCAGCAGCAGCACCGAGGGATATTTGGTGGGCTACAATTTGTGACAGCTGCCCTTCACTCCAGGGAGATAAAAATGGTCTCAAAGAGAATTAACAATGTTCGAGGTCTGCTTCCCAAGGCTGCAAATGTTCATACTCGCTCCAACCACCTCCCACCAAACAGCTTAAGTCTCTTGACAGAGAAATTTGAAATCTTGGCAACCTTTGGTGGAGGGAAATCATCTTTAAGGAGCCTCAACACTGCCCTTGGGCAAATCCTCTTTTCATAGTCATAATAATAATAATTAATGAAATTCCACAGTATTCAGAAAAAAAGCCAAAGCTTTTAAAAGAATCTCCAGGTTGCCATTTCCAATTATAAATTGCCACATCCCGTAACATCACCCACATACAGTGGAAGACTGATCTGTACAAGCAAGAAAAGATGCATCTAAATTTGAAATAATATCAGTACCAGAAGACATAAAATAAACTGTATCATTTAATTAGATTAACATATTAAAATAAATCCCAACATCCCTGCCACTTGACCCAAACTGATGCCAAGGAGTTCAGTATTTGATTATAGGGTTTATCTTCCTATCAAGGGATGGATGATTAACTCTTTCCAGTAAGAAATACCTGATATTTCAGTCTGTCTGACTGCCTGGCACATGTTTGGTAATAGAAACATTCTACTGCAAACAGAGACAAAGAAAGAAAATAAACAGGTAAAGGAGAGAAAAGCTGAAATGTGAACTGAAGTTTTTATTTTAAAGATATCACTTTTTATCTTTCTTTTATGCTATTAGAGGCTCTATAAGAAATCTTCCTCCAGTTTCCCATTGCTGAATTTCAATCACATCATCCTATGGGGTCAGATTAACCCATCTTTCAGGACCTCCATAGCAAAAGCCCAGTTTCATCACTGTGGTTCCCTGGGGCCAATCACATACCGGAGACGAGACCTGAGCCATTATATAAATTTGATATATGTAATACTTTTTGAAAATTACATAAGATGGCTTCACCATAGAACTGTGCGACTGATTGATTGGTTCTCCTGATTTGGCAAGTTTAAAAAAATATATGCTATTGACCGTACAAACAGCTTAATTTCAACCTGGTACGAAATGTTGCATATGAATTAAGAGAGTTTTCCTTTGAAAATAGAATGGAAGTATGCTTAAGAATAGAAAGTTACAGATTGTAAAAGCTGAAGTACTTTGTCATAAATCATTTAAAAACATTTTTAAAAGTTGATATAAAATATTTAGAATTTATTATTCTTGTTTTTTTTTTCTATTTTGCTTTTGCTGTACTATCGAAATGATAACTTGTGGGTTTTTTTTTTTCTAATCAGCTTGCAAAATGTTCCGTTGACACTCCGTCTTCATCTTTTCACAATAATTTTTATGCAGTAACGTTTTCTCCAGGGATCCTTTCCCTGGACTAACCCTGCATTTCTGTCTTGCTGAAGCTAGGAATTAGTATTGGAATATTGGTGCTGATATCTGGGAATCAGAGTTGATTTTTTACAGTTGCAAGTAAGACAGTAAGGAAAAAGAAAGAAAGAAAGAAAAGAAAGAAAGAAAAGAAAAGAAAAAGAAAGAAAAAGAAAGAAAGAAAGAAAGAAAAGAAAAAGAAAGAAAAGAAAGAAAAAGAAAGAAAGGAAAGGGAAAGGGAAAGGGAAAGGGAAAGGGAAAGGGAAAGGGAAAGGGAAAGGGAAAGGGAAAGGGAAAGGGAAAGGGAAAGGGAAAGGGAAAGGGAAAGGGAAGGGAAGGGAAGGGAAGGGAAGGGAAGGGAAGGGAAGGGAAGGGAAGGGAAGGGAAGGGAAGGGAAGGAAAGGAAAGGAAAGGAAAGGAAAGGAAAGGAAAGGAAAGGAAAGGAAAGGAAAGGAAAGGAAAGGAAAGGAAAGGAAAGGAAAGGAAAGGAAAGGAAAGGAAAAAAGAAAGGAAGGAAGAAAGGAAGGAAGAAAGGTAGAGCTTCAGGTCAACCTTCGCAGCCCCTTGTTCAGCCCAGCTGTCATGTAACCCTCAATCCCAACCAGTTCAGTGTCTGCTGGTGCCCTTGGTCCCAGGGCACCAGCCGGTGTCTGCCGGTGGTGGTACCATGGTTGTCCTCAGCACTATTTCAGGGGTATCCCCCGGTTTGGCCCCTGGCTCAGGCCTACAACCTAAACCCTGAGCAATTCCTATTGGAGTGAAAAAGCAAAATTTGATTCACATACAACCAATAGGAGTTGGCTTCCCATTTTCTCTAATAAGTTGCCCCAGCAAGACCTTTGTTTCTAGTCATCTGGGGTTTGACCATAACCAGGGCAGATGGATAGGTATCTGCTGAGGGTAAATACTCTTACCAGTGTCAGGACGGGCTTAACTGCAGGATGGACTATCTCTTAGGACTGACACTAGAATAAGCCTGTTGTTTTTAGATACCTAAAATGAGCTAAGACAAATCCTACCCCACTGATATGAAATTATCCCTCCTTGCAAACACTTTTATAAAAAAAATCCTGGTTATGACTTTTTTTTTTCCCCAAAAAAGGCAAAAGAAATGTGTTTGTTTTAATTATTTTTAAAAAGAATTAATGTCACGTGAAATTTAAAAACAAGTAAAATAAATGGTTTGTTATTCAAAATTTTTATGTCTTTTCTAGTCAATGGAAAACTAAAGACATAACACTCCACTGTACTATTGTACACTTATTACTGTTTTTTTTTTTCTGATATATGGGAAACCACGGATAATGCATTTCACAAATACTTTTAAAAACAGTGGAGGGTCTCCATTAATTGTAATATGTAATTTAAACATGCCCTTATATCCCAGAGTTAAAATATATTACCCTCAGCCTTGTAGAAATTTGCCAGTGGAAGGATGATTTATAAATCATTCAGTAACAGATGATGTTACAACTAAAGCAGTGGGAGTTTTGAAATACCTACATCAGATTAGGCTTGTGTTTATTTCAAAAAAAGCTCTGATCTAGTTTGGGTTTTTGGCAGGCACAACATGAGCCCAACATGAACTACTGTAAATCAAAGCCTTTTTTGAAAGTCAAACTTGGAGTGCTTCCAATCTCAATTAAAAAACATTTGATGCCTTTTGGACTTTTTTTTTTTTCCCCCTTCTCACTAACCCTGCCCAGACCTGTCCATAACAAAGATCCCACTAGGAACTAATGAAATTGCAAATATTTTCATGTTTCCTTTCTCCCTGGGCTCTTTTTAAATGCATTTGTCTCTGTGACATAATTTTAATGAGCAAATCAGGAAAAAAAATCTTCCACAGTCAACCACTTTAGATTAGTCAAGTTTAACATTTTACATGCATTGAATAGTTTATCTCAGATATAAATGGTAACAGAGAAGACAGAAATCTGACAACTTTTGAAATCATGAAAGTTACTCACATCGTTTTCATGACCTTCCTCCCTCTAAGATTATGACAACCAAATTAGTTATGATTAACACCTATGCATTAATGTGGTCTAATAAAAATTCAGTGGCAAGAGAGTTGCCATTTGAAGTTAAGTAAATCCTGGTCCACATGAATTGTTTGTTAGGTAATAAATATAAATGTCAGTGAAGGAGGTGGGAATGTAACAACTTTGCATTTAACCACATTTACAAAATGAACAGTGGAATTTCACTTGAGCTTACTATTGTGGTTAGTCAGTGCTGACATGGGATCAACACTTTTTTACAAATCTCTGAGTACAGCATCTGTCAATACAATCTGCCTGTGGGCTTATCACCGTTTATACCAGTACAAGACCCGTGTCAGAGGCCTTCACTTCTCAATCTGTCAAAAGTCAAAGAATGGGCCCTGTAGGTAATCAAGAAGTAAATGGAGAGGCTTGGAAGAATCTGTTATTCTGGAAATATGAAATCTCAGGGTGTTCATTCGTTACCTTTATGTAAGTAACTTCATGAACTCAGTTCACTGGTTCTTCATTCCAGGGCAGATACTTTTCAATCTGAATCAAGGGCCTAACAAAAACAAAAAGCCTCGAGTGGAGATTTTTGGATGGTGTAATTCTTGGAGTTCAAGTCTGATCATATAATTTTCATGTGGATGAATTTGAATTTAGGAATCCAGCCTTTTGCCCATGAAAGTTGTTTCAGTTCACTGAAGAACTGCTATTGAAAGTTACTCTTCAATTACTACTTCATTTTTCATTCTTTTGAAGTTGCAACTTCATTATTCATGGCTGCTTCCAGCTACGTGCAAGTAACAGGTATCTTACAAAACAAAACAAAACAACTCCCCCCAAAATCTTGTAGTTTCTTTGTGTATTTATTATGCATTTATCACAAAGGCATTTGGAGTGAATTCATCTCACCAATGTATGACCATCTAAAAATTAGTGCCTGTATTGTACAGACCTCCTTTGCTGCTAGTGGAGGACACCTACCATCTGATGGGCCAAACTGTCTGTGAAGGGACGGGTTCAACCAAACAACATAGGCTTCAGAGCTGTTAATAGGCAAGTGACACGCAACTCTACTTCTCCTTCGCCAGATATGATCATACTACTACTGTCAAGATATCCTGCTGTTTAGCTGAGAGCAATCTGTATAAGATGACTAACTTGTTGAAGTTCAACCTGAGCAAGGCAAAGGGAGGGTGTGAGGGAGGGAAGATTCCCCCTACAGCCTCGATAGACAGACGAATGAACCATGAAGTCTCCAGCATGTGAAAAACACAACTGCAATCTGCAGTGTGGGAGATTCTTCACTGATACTAAACCTTCAAATATAATGATTCCCAGTAATGTTTAATATTTTTTCTATTTGTATTCTTGGAGGAGACGGACTAGACTTCCAGTTTACAGATCTTTACCACTTTGGAATATTAAAATGTAATACACTGGGGTATGAATCTACCAGCCACTAGGAAACCCTGGTCTGTGACAAATGATGCAGGATTTCAGACCTCTCCTGTGATTAATCAGACCTGTGCTCTGCTTTTCTTACTAATTCTCCGCAGAACAATGAGTCACGCTGAAGGTCTCAGCCCTCACTTCTACGCAATGAGTGTTCCAGCATTCCTCAAAGACCACTTAACCCTTGGGAACGATGACTACAAATAGCTGATCTGACCCTCTGGAAGAACAGAATTTATTATGGAGATAGTGCTCATTTGTGTAGGATAAAGTATCCAAACCGAGTCTCCTAACTGATTTCTCCAATGAGAGATATGCCGTATCTTCCTCCAAGTGATTCCAGTTTAGAAAGCTCGCTCTCCTCAGCGTAAACATGGACCACTGAATGTCTCTAAAGGACCAAACCTAGCCACACAAAGTCCATAGAGCAATTAACTCCCCTTTTAAAGAACTCAGATCCTACTATACTGTGCACAGCATGAAAATGCAGAACAGAATTCATAGAAAGGGAAAATCGTCATAATTTCATGATCTTTGTCTTCAGAAGAAAGTGCATCATCTTCTACCATATCATCATTTCACTCCCTAATTTTTTCCAAAGCCCTGATTATGACAGCATATCGGACTCAGATCACACCACCTTTATAGAGGAAAGTAAAATCTAGGAAGAGCAGAAGCATCTTTGCGAGCTTTAAGGGAAACAATTCTATTATCTGTACAAACTCTTGGACTGCCCAGAATGCTCTCAATAGGGCTGCATGTGAACCACATGCCTCTGTACCATATTAATTTTTTGTTGTTTCTCTTTATGACTGCTTCTTTCATTGATGTGGCAAAGCACCTGGTAGCAGGCAAATCTTGAAGTGTAGTGAGCTGGCAATCAGAAGGGCTCAAGTCCTACTATACCTGTTACTAAGATTTTTCCCAGAAGTCAATCTCTTGGAGTCATGCAAATAGTTGAAAGTCTCAAAATTAAAGCAATATGTTTTCATCAAAGTGTTGCAGCATATGGTTGGAAAAAAGTGTCTCATTTTCCTTCTAATGATAGAAAATAAAGAATAAGAGAAGGATCTGTAAGATCCTTCTTAAGAAATGGATCTCTAACCTAAAGAACGCACTGTTGGAACAGATACAGAGCCAACAATGCTATTATCGTACATCACCACACTATGCTGATGAGTTTTCACCATGAGTATCATTTAGATTATATGCGTATATCAGTTCTGAACTTATGCTTCATTGCAAGAGATTTATTTTGTGAAGCTGACCAATATACTGTACATAATAACAGTTTTGTGTCTGTCTGAGGATAGAAAAGTTACTGGCATTCCTATACTATTAGTAAGAAACTCACTTCACCTATTTTCCCTCTATTAAATGAAGAACTTAAGTATGAAATATAACCATAGAAGAGAGGAAGCTAGAAAAGGAGGCATAGCTGGCCAGAAGCTCTAATTTAGCATCACAAAACCAGGTTGTTTTCAGAGTTTCTCTAGGACACTGGTGTGGTGCCTCAATTGCTGATTCTTGACAGCACTGCAGAAGAAGAGGTAATGACCTTCTGTGTTATAAAAATAAATAAAATAAAACATGCACCCATGCATCAATAGATCATCAAAGTGCTATTTGGTTCCAGATCTATTTGAGGCATCTACACTAATAGTAAACTTCATGTTGGTAATGTGGAAAAGGTGGTCTTTCGTATTAGAGCCCTTCAGTAGACTAGACATAATAACTCTGTTTCATGATGTAAAGGAAAAAGCACTTTTTGCACGTGATTCTTTGTGATCTGAGCATATCTTTGGGTGCCAATAGATCACACTGAAGGTGTACTTCTCTGTGCTGATTGTAAAGGGAGATCAGCTTACATGGAGACAGCTGTATTGCAGACATATGCATTTAATAAGATGAATCTCGTGTTAAGAGAAAACATCTGTGGAACCACAACATTATGCAGTAACTTTTTGGTGTAGAATTACATGTTAAATTGCATAGTTACAAACACTACATCTTGTCAACTAACTATGCTGTTCTGCTAGATGGGGTCTAAAAAGATCTACCAGACACCACTAATCTGAATACTGAAAAATCTAGCTGCTAAAGAAACGTCAAAAATACATCTATAGAGGTGATCCAATAAAGAAATTATTTCTTATGCTGAACTTATGAACTTATGATTTCTTATGATAGAACTTCTTGTGCTTCAGTTTGTGCCCATTGCCTCTCGTCCTGTCACTGGCACCACTGAGAAGAATCTGGCTCCATCTTGTTTGCATTCGACCTTCAGATATTTATATACATTGATAAGATCCTCCCCATGCCTTCTCTTCTATAGATGAAACATTCCCAGCTCTCTCAGCCTTTCCTCATGACAGATATTCTGGTTCCTTCATCATGCTAGTAGTCCTTTGCTGGACTTGCTCCAGCTGATCTATGTCTCATCTTAAGAAGCCCAGAGCAGACCCAGTACTCCAAATATGTCTCACTAGGGCTGAGTAGAGAGGAAGGATCACCTCCCTTGATCTGCTGGTAATGCTCTTCCTAATGTACTGCTGTAGTGATCCCCTTTCCGTAACACAAATCCTGATCTCATTTGTTCTCCTGTCTCTGATGTAAGTGTACTCAAACACTCAACAACTTTGACATATATAAAGTCAGCCAGGGTCTTGTGTTAGCATCAATGTAGCCCGTATTTTACATATGCTTTTTGGCTGCATTCACTCTTGGATGGGTTTTCCACATTAGATGATCTTCAAGATGTCCTGGGGTCTGTGACTACTTTAGTGTGATGAAAGTGAGGACCACAGTAGTGATTGCTGAATGGGGTTGTTCTTGGTGGTCTATAGAAATAGGCAGCCCAGCAGCATCAGCAGCCAGATGTCCTTATTCGCCACACGGGCAGGAGGCAGTGAGCAGTTGCTGGGGCTGTGTGTCCTGCTCAGGGAGACTTCAGTGAGGATAAAGCACATTGAGACTGCACGGTCCCTTACTAGGGTTACCTACTATTTGTGGGTAACTCACTTATGTTTTAATTTAGAGTTGACTTTATCCAGTTTTATTTATTTGTTTCTGTAAATACTTGATATATTTATTCCGGTTTATTTTATTGATTATACTTATGGCTGAGGTTTTTGCTGGGTTTATTGTTTTGTTTTGTTTTGCTTTTATTCCAAAGTGAGATGTGGAGTGAAATGTTACCCATCATTCAACAGAACTAAAATGTGTGTATTTCTATATTTGATCCATATCTATCTCAGCATTTTGTTACTTGATTTGCCACATTTTGTGACAGTCAGTAAACATCTCAGTGAATCTCGTGTCACATAATTTCAGAATACATTCTTGGCTTGGAGATGCCCAGAATACCTAAGCCTTGTCATATCTTTGTCAAATTTCAGAGAGCGATGCATTTCTGCAATAGGCCTTGCACAAAATCCTACAGTGGAAGAAACTTAGTGAAACTTTTTTGCTATTTCTTTCTGATCATTTTCTAATCTGGGGAGGAAGAAAGAAAAGAGAAGAGTGGTTGAAGTTTTCAAAATGCAGACGGGAATAAAATCCAGGACTATACAATTTTATGACAAGCTATTTTATATGGCTTTGGAATCCCCAGTCTAACTGTACTGACATCAGATGCATTTGTACCTGAAAAAAATAAGACACTATGTGTTTTAAATCTCAGTGCTTGAACCATTATAAGATAGGTGAGTAGATTTGTGGCAGTGTCAAATAAGTGGAAGTCTCAATTCAGTTCCTGACTCGATTCTGAATTTTCTGTGTGATTCTAGATACGTTATGCAGCATGCAATTCATTTCATTCTGCTTTCACCATTTAAGAATTATTTTTTTTTTAACTTTAGAAAGAGGAATTCAGCTCGAGATTCAGACACCTAAATTTGTGTCTATAATGTGATAATGAGGGTGTCCATATTAGAACAAGGTGTCCAAGTTCCCACCCGCACCCCTGGAGACCTGGTCAATACAATCAATGGAGAAGATTTATTTACCTGAACATTGGCACCAAAGACCAGCATGTTATGGTCTTCTGTCTTGTCTTCAGCTACTTCTCCAGAAGAACATGGGTCTCGCTTAGATCCTGATATCATTTCTGCTAACTGTGTGTGGGTGTTTGGTGTACCTAGCGCATTAGATTCCTACTATTAGGAAAATTAATTCTGTTCCTACATTTACTCATCTCTCAATATTAGTCTTGTTTTTCATTTGTCATTTCCACCTAAGACTTCCACAAGAAAGATTTAAATTTAGAATACCTGCACTGATCACCAGAAGATAAGAGCCTGTATCTCCAGGCCTAACAAATATTTAGCTGTTTACTGATGTGAACAAGCTTCTGGGGACAAGCTTGACAAAGACAGCAACTGCAGAATCATGAATGACACAGGGATGGGAGCTCCTGCTTCAGTTATACAATACCCAGCTTGGAGGCTGTCATTCACAGCTTTGCTTCGTGGTTTTTCCTTTCTGTTTTCCTTTTAGCTACTCAGCCTCATCTCCAATCTACCAGCCACCTTTGTGCAGTGTCACAGAGAAAGAAAAAAGCTTTCCTGCATTGTGCTTCCCTTAGACTTGTGCAAAAGAACCAAAAGAAGTGGAAGGTTGGACAAATTGAAGTTTTCCACCATGGTCCTCGTTTGCTCTTCTATTCAAGCTTACACATTGGAGGTGAATTATTTTTATGGCAGTCATTATGAGCTCATTAGACCTCATTAGGACGTCAACTATTTTTAGATCCTTTATTCCTGAATTCTTTGCAATTTTTAGCCTATTGATTCCCATGGTTCCCCTAAGGTAGGTTGCAAGACAGTGAAACACTGCTACGAAGACAAGGTGTGGGAGGATTAGCCTGTATCTTCCATAGCCTAGAGTAAAAGACTGCTCAGTTGACTCCTGTACCTTATCTTTATGTCTGAAGTAAGACTGCCTGAAAAATTGGCTAATGTTGCTGTACATTGGCTTTTTTCCTGTTATCTAATGAGTTCTTCTGAGTCTCTTTCTGCCCTGTTTCCTCCCAAAACCCTTTTCAATATTTTTTCACAGTAGTTCAACTGCATATTAGAATATTGCAAAAGCTGTGAGTAAAACATTAAGAGAACACCAGATAAAAATTCCCATTTGTGGATACAAACCTTCTTAAGCTGTCATTATATATTTTGATGATTTTTTAGCCTGTGGGTACCATCACTTTAATTTGCAGTGTATAAGTTTTAATAAGTCAATTATAAATATAATGTATGCTGCAAATATCACCACATAACAACTTAATAAACAGGGCCTTTTTTAATCTTATCATCAAAACAAAGTTAATGTACCATTCCTCTAATTTACAATCAAAATGCAAAACAAAATCCAGTTTAACAGTTATAGCGTAGCTAAGGTGCTTCATATTATTAACTTGAAATACCTGAAGGCAAACCCTGTTTGTTTCTAACTGCAAAAGATACAAGATGATAGTATCTCTATATGTGGAAAATGCATGTATTTTTGTGTATGTATCAGCATATATATTCATGTGCTATTGCCTATATATTTAGATAGAAAGGATATGCATGTATGCATTCCCCTGGAGTATATTAGTTCTTAGTGTAGAACTAATTTTTATCAGAATGAATTTACACTGCTGTTTGTGGATGCTGCAAACAGCAGCTGACTCTATACAGATATCACGAGAGTGAACTTGGGCAGCCACCGAAGTTTCTTTAACCACAAGGAGAAACTCAGCTCATGATGAAAGCAAATTTCATTTTCAGGCGCAAGTCTTGTGGAGACTGAATTGTTCAATCTGAGGAAAAACAATGTCACAATTGAGGTGTTTTGGAAAGAAAGTCACCTAGAAATTAGACATCTGTTCTCTGCTCCTCTTCTAGAAAGGTATTTTAATAACGCCTACTTTGGGTGCTTTCCTGCCTTCTTTAATTTCCCACTTGTACTACTTGAGGGATAAACTGATCCTTTATGTGCTTTATGAATAAGGTGCATTTCAAACTCTTTCTAAACACACAATATTCAACACCTGTTGTTGCATTACTATCAATGAAGCCCTAAGCTGATCATCAAAACACTTTGCAGAAAGGATGGACACAAATGATAACAGAAGGAAAAGCCCAAACAGAGCCTGGAAGCATTTGCTCTGACACATTAAAAAAAGTGAGGAAGTAAGAAGGTGGTACCTTATACACAATACATAATCCTTAAAACATTGGAGTCAGATTTGCAGGTGGGGTAAAGCATTATCGTTCTACTCCTTGATCCCCTATTCAGCTACTTTCAGAAACTTTGGATTGTAACCCAGGACATTTCAAACCAGGCTTCTCTTCCCCAAGCTAAAGAGGCCCAGCTCTTGCAGCCGTTCCTCACAGGGCAGGTGATCCAGCTCTCGGATCATCTTCGTAGCCCTACGCTGCACTCTCTCCAGTACCTCCATGTCTCTCTTGTGTTAGGGAGCCCAGAACTGGACACAGTACTTGAGATGAGGCCTCCCCAGGGCTGAGGAGAGGGGCAGGATCACCTCCCTCCACCTGCTGGCAACACTCTTCCTAATGCACCCCAGGGTACCATTGGCCTTCTTGGCTGCAAGGGCACATTGCTGGCTCATGGTCAATCTGTCATCCACCAGCACTCCCAGGTCCTTCTCTGCAGAGCTGCTCTCCAGAAGGTCAGCCCCCACCTTGTACTGGTGCCTAGGGTTCTTTCTGCCTAGGTGCAGGACTCTGCACTTGCCCTTGTTGACCCTCAGGAGGTTCCTCTCTGCCCAGCTCTCCAGCCTCTCCAGGTCTCTCTGAATGGCAGCACAGCCCTCAGGTGTGTCAGCCACTCCTCCCAGCTTGGTGTCATCAGCAAACTTGCTGAGGAGGCACTCTGTCCCCTCATCCAGGTCACAGATGAATAAGCTGAACAAGACTAGATCCAGTACTGACCCTTTGGGGACACCACTAGCTACAGGCCTCCAATTAGACTCTGCAATGCTGATCACAACCCATTGAGCTCTGCCTTTCAGCCAGTTCTCAATCTACCTCACTGTCCACTTGTCTAACCCACACTGCCTGAGCTTATCTACGAGGATGTTATAGGAGACCATGTCAAAAGCCTTGCTGAAGTCAAGGGACACAACGTCCACTGCTCTCCCCTCATCTACCCAGCCAGTCACTCCATCAGAGAAGGCTATCAGATTGGTTAAACAGGTTTTCCACTCAGTGAATCCATGCTGACTACTCCTGATCACCTTCTTTTCTTCCACATGCCTGGAGATGACATCCAGCATGAGCTGTTCCATCACCTTTCCAGGGATGGAGGTGAGGTTGACTGACCCACAGTTGCCTGGGTCCTCCTTCTTGCCCTTCTTGAAGACTGGAGTGACATTGGCTTTCTTCCAGTCCTCAGGCACCTCTCCAGTTCTCCATGACCTTTCCAAGATGATGGAGAGCGGGCTGGCAATAACATCTGCCAGTTCCCTCAGTACTTGTGGATGCATCCCATAGGGGCCCATGGATTTGTGGGTTACAGGGTTGCCTAAGTGATCTCTAACCCAATCCTCCTCAACCAGGGAAAGTACTCTTTTTCTTCAGACTTTCTCTCTTGTCTCCAGGGTCTGAGATTCCTGAGCTTTCTTTTTCTCTCATCCCTGTCCACAGAAGGAACAGTAAGCCCAGCTCCTCAATTCTCAGTCTAGATGAGCTATTTTATCCTCAACCTTAGGTCACTAAAAATTTCTATTTTCCTTATGCAGCTATTATCATAGCTTTAACCCACACTAGTTGGTTTCACTAGACGTTTTCAATCTACTTCAACAAAAAATAATCTACTGAGAGATAAGTGAACAACAGTGCACTTAGACTCACTCCTCATTTCCTTTTATTGTCCACTCTTCTTCTTCTTGGTGAACTTAATAGTAACTATCAGAGGTAATGTTTTTCAACATTTGCAAAGCATGCTTGTCTTCTGGACAGGATTTCCCTGTTCTCTGAAACCATCCTTCGGTCTGCCACTACCACTCACGCACAACACGGGAGAAAGGGGCGTTACATGGTACACTTTCCACTGCTGTGCCGTATCTCATTTACTCTTGCCACTGAAATACACAACCTCTAATTAGCTTGTCCAGCTCTGTTTTTTTTTTCCCTTCCCCAAGATGGGAAAAAAAAGGATATTTATTACTGACTAATGTTCACTAAAACTTGTAACTAGTTTGTTTATTGAATCCAGATGGCATTTCTTCCCCTTCCCAACCTGTCACTGCGCTGTATATACATGTATAAGGCATCAGTAATTATACAATGCATTACAAATGAGCTTTTAAAGCCAGGATGCAAATTAGGAATGTAAATGTGGCTTCTAAATTGGCTATGTTAATATGAAATATGATTCTTTCTAATAGAGTGGGAGCAAGCCCCAGCGGTATTGATCTTTTCCCTCTTCTGCTTCAAACTCCCCCACTCCCCCCCCCAAGTTAAGCAGCAGTGTCTTTTCACCTCCCCTCGCTGAGACTCATCTGGTCAAGTCGGACTCTTTCCTCTTATTTGCCGGTGCTGAGCCATGAGCACTAAATGAAGCGAGTAATTTGGCGCATTGTTGGGGGGGACAGGAGGAGGGGGCCGGGGGAAGGGGGGCAGCTGACAGTGAATGGTGTCAGCTGCAGAGGCAGCAGAAAAAGCCGACATCTTAATAAAACAGCCTCGGGCAAAATCCCATTAAAGCCTTCAGAAGCTTGTTTCCCTGCAGTTGAGCAGGTAGGCGTCGTGCACTGCGTGGCAGCCCTGAGTGCTCTCTGGGAGCCCAGTTCAAAAAATAAAATAAAATAAAATAAAATAAAATTGAGTGCTTTCCCCTCACCACCACCACCTCGTTCCTCCCCCCTCCACTCTAAATCATCCACCAGCCTCTGCTCCTCAGAGTCATTTGCAAGGCAGAGAGAGAAGGGAGGGCAGGAGAGGGAGAGCCTGTGCGCGCCTTGATGTGCGGGGACTAAGTGCCTACGCAGCGGTGGGAGAAGCGGGCCATTGCGGCCCGTCCATTAGCGAGACAGCGCAGACCACGAGCTGACCCCGGGAGCCGAGGGGGACCAGGTGGGACGCGGGCAGAATGGCAACGAGCACGCCGGGCACCGGTGCCGCTCCTCCTGCGCAGTCTGCTTCCACGAGAAGTGGCTGGATTTAATTCCGTTTTGATAGAGATTGGATGTGGTGGTAGCCCTGAGGGCCGGGACGCCGCGATGGCAGGTGCTGCATGCACAAAGCCTGAGGTCCTGGTCCCTCAGCACTCATGGCTTCAACAGGCCAAAAGGTGAAGCTGCAGTGGGAATTATTTTAGCCCTTTTGCAGCCTGGAGTGGTACCTCTCCCTCCCACACACAATCTTTTTCTTGATAGTGCTCCCTCTGTGGACATGCCTTCTGGGTGTCTTCTGGACACCCTTTTTAGAGACCCTCTTTATACATGAGCTCATATTGCAGAGATCCAGTAGATCTCGACTGTCTCTCCAGTGCAGAGACAGTTAGTATCTACTAATTGTCCTGGCTGGAACAATTCTGACCTGGCTTGCACCACGTTGCAGCTGACCTGACTCTTAAATAAAGCACAACAGCCTCCTAAACAGATAGGTTTGACTTTGTACCTTTGAAAGATCAGTTAAGAGTCGCTTAAGAAAATACAAACTGCTTTGGGTCAAGAGAGTTGTACTTCTGCATTGTGTGTTTTAATGTCTAATAGACCACTGCCTAGAAATATATGTGGCTTTCTTACATTAAATTAATTTCATCTGTTCTTTCAAATCTATTGGAGCTTATGAATACCTTGTGCTGAAGGAGAACATCTTGAATACATCTGGAATTTGGTGTGGTAGTTTTCATTTAACTGTCAATTATTTCTGCTGAGAAAAAGGAAATAAATGTCTTCTTGGTCTTTAGTCTGGCCAAAAAAATCATTTAAACCTGTACACTCTCTGCCTCCATTTCCCCATCTGTAAAGCACAAAGAATACGCTTTTGCTTTTCCCAGGGACTGTTATTTCTGCCCTACTCTGTTGGACTCAGTAGCAATAATCACATCTCTGAAAATGAGAAGGCTCTTTACGTAATGGTTAAATTACTTTGGGTTTGTCAGTGTCATAAGACCAAGTCTGAGCCAGCAGTAACTGGGTGCAACTTTGTGGACTTCAACAGAAGCCTCTTTGTGTTTGAGCTTTGCCCTGGAGCTCAGCTAGAAAAATCTCAAATCATTCCTGTACTCTAAATTCCTACTTCTCTTTTTTTCCCTCTGTTCTTTTCTATCTTTATTCACTCTTTATTCATTTCTCATTTTTCCTATTTCCTTGACTTCTTTGCTTTTTATTTTAGACTGCGCTTTTTACTCTGAGAAGTCCCAGAGCATTTTCCAGCCTGCATTTCTAAAGTTCAGTTCCCCCATGAGTGCGTGTCTACTGCAGAAGTTGAACAAATGGGATTGTTCCTTCACCTCTGAAATGCAGCCGCAGCTGAGGAAGAGCACTGCAGCCATCCAGTCTTAAGCGTGTGCCCTGGGTCTCCAGAGAGGAAATGAAGGATAACCTTTTCACCTGAAAGTACCCTTTCAGGTAAGCTGAATATATCTTGGAATTAAGCCAGAACACCACAGTTAACACTTTTTTTTAAGAACGTAACTTGGGATTGTGACCAGAAATGTCAGGACATTTCTTTGATGCCTATCTATTGGACTTGTAAAAAGGAAATGGAAAGTGCTAAAGTTTCCTCCTTCTTTTATATGTATATTTGTATATTTTGCATATATATGCACATACATATATGTGTGTGTGTGTGTGTGCGAGTGTATATGTACTCTGAAGCTTTGAAAGCAGAACCTCCTAGAAAGACAAATAGCGATAAACAATCCACTGGGAATGTGTTCATGACGTTAATTCTTTTAAGCATTGATGTTCCACTGCTTCTTATCATATTTACAAGGCTTTTAGGTACCTCTGAGTAAAGCAGAATAAAACCACTGTACTGTAAAATCTAACACAGGACTTCGTTTTCTAGTATTCTGTAAAAAGCCGTTATTATTCTGATGATGTGACAAGAATGTGTGGTTACACTGTATGCACAGTACCTCCATCTGCTCACATATACTGGATGTACAATTCAATCTGTCTAAAAGTCTCAATAAATCTACCTGCTCTCCATGACTGTCAATCCTTTATGCTTCTATATCCAACTACCTTCCCGTTACATAAACTCCTTGGGTAGCTAACTTTAGCCATATTCATATGTTCAGAAGTTCGCTTTCAGAGAGAGATTTTCTGCCTCCCCTCTGAAATATTGTCAGAGTAAGGACAACCAGCTAACCTCCTTTATACTCACAGAGGAATCCAAGGTAAGGTCAGAAATGCAACTAATCTGGGGAAGACGCTGCCTTTGGTCTCTGTACTGGATCTCTGAATCAAGGATTACGAGATGCAGTTTCTATGCCTTGATCTATCTGGTTGAATCTCACAAGAGTAACCAAACTACCAGTTCATGCATTACCTGAGTGATAACAAGAAAAAATAACCAACTGAAAGGTTCAACAAGGTTCTTTGTAATTTTATGGTTAAGACTCTTTGCTGAACTGAAGCAGAGTTCAAGCTCCAAACTTGAGTCTCTCAAACATGTATGAAGTTTACCCCAGGCAGCCATTGGCTTGAGAGCAGAATCTTTCCTGGGATCAGTAAGCAATTTTAAACGTGAAAACACCACTGGGAACATTGTAACAAACAAAACTAAAATTTTATCTGCAGCTCGGGATTACAACTCATTTTATTATAATGCACTCTGTCAGATCTCTGAATTAGAATGACCAGGATTCTGGATTTAAGTCCCAGCTGGAAGAATCAGCAAAGCAGCCAGTGTCAACATCTGGGCTTTCTTCCATTGGAAGACCTTCAGATTAAGCTCAGCTTTGCTTAGTTCATCTGATCTCCCAAGAGTGCAGGAAGATGAGGTTAATTGTTTTATAACTTCTCTAAATATATGGTAACCGAATAGTGGAAGTACTGTAAAAATGTCAAGGAAGATTTGTTACTTTTCCACTTTTATCAGTGTGGCAGAGTGCTAACTACTCAAAAAAGACCAGACACAGCAAAAGGAAATCTGCCATCAACAGAGAGAGCATCACCGAATGAGTCAACTATCCCAAGCATTTTTTCTTCTTAGATCTGTCAAACACACACTATGTGTCTGTGTGCATGCATAAATACATATGTAGGCAAAAATATGTAATGGCCTGTCTGTCATGTGTTTGTATACGTTTGAATCAAGTGTGAACACTAAAGCAAACAAGGGCTCATTTACATATTCAGGTATATCTATTTCTGTAAAAACAACCAAAACCTCCTTCTCTGTGTCTGTGCTCATATTTTTACATAAGTGTATGCAAACTCATACGTCACCTCATGTGTTTTCCCTTTTCAGGATGCTTTAAGAGAGAAGGTGGCTTTAGGTACTCCATTCTGGCAGGAAACTTAAATCCATAGTACTATTTTTTTTCTGTTTTAAAAAAATGATCAATAATGAAAATTTGTTCCTGTTTTCTTCAACTGCCTGCATTAATTTCTGTGATGAGGTGGAAGGTGCATTATCAGATGTCTCTCATCTATACACTCCATCACAGTCTTTTCATAGTGTTTCTCTACATGATGGGGATGTGACAGAAAATGTTTCCAAATCTGCACCTACCCCTCTGGGAAGGTGCAGAACTTCCTAATGAAATTTGTTCATAAATTAGACTTAGCATTTTAGGAAAAACTGTACTTCACACGACCAGGTCCATTCGCATCTGTGATGCACATAACAACCAAACACTACATATAAAATCCAAAACATCAGCTACTTTAAAAGGAGCATCAGGAGTATGTTCTGCCTTTCCAAATGTTAAAAGAAAAAAAGGGGAAAAAAAAGAAAACAGAATAATTTCTTTTGAATTTTCTAAAGACCAGTGAATATTTGTTACTGGGCAGCAGCCATTAAAAACACAAATCAAATAGTAGGTTGTATAAAGAATGAAGTATTTCAAATAACTTTCATATGTCACAACAACTATTTAGCTTACTACATAAATCTTAAAAACATTTTGTATAGCCTATTTCCATCAAAGTCAAAAGTAAAACTTTCACATACTTATGGAATTTTTGTATTTCCTATCATGTGAAAGATTCCATTGAATTCACAGGGCACATATCAACAAATATTTAAGCTTGCATGCACACTTTTCTGTGGGATCAAAACCTAGGTTCATATCTCATTTCCAGAAAACCTATTGCTTTAAAAATCAGAGCTGATTTAGTGTAAAAAGAAATTCTCATTATTGCCTTCCATCTCCGTTCAGCCATGAAATAAACTATACTTCAAAGAAAAGTTATTGGGCAGAGAGAGTTTCCAGAAGAAAGCAGGTAAGACATATAGACCCATATGAGATAGGGTTTGTCTCAAGGGAAAAGAGTGAATTTGTGATTGCTCACTAATAATCTAGCAGGTTGCATTTTAACTCAGTAAACACAGATGCCTCCAATTTCTCATTAAAAGCATTTTCTGCTGTGCAGCCTCTCTTGCTTTTCTGTCTTTAAATTGGCCCTCTAATCTCATGCTTATCCAACCAATTCTGCAATGAAGGGGAAGCCGACTGATTCAGAGCAACGCTCGCTGTTTGGGCCAGTTTTGTCTTTTTGTCCTTTTCGGCTTCCATTTTCTGTGTATTTCAACAGAGGATTTTTCCAAAGTAGCCCATGGAAACGTCTTCCCTGCCATGAATTTCCTGGTAGGAAGCCTGTGCTCTGGATAGCAAGACAAGGGACTAGTCACACAGCATCCTCCTCATCCTTGCATTGGCTTTGGGATGAAGACCTGCAGGTTGCACCTTCGCTAGTAAATTGATCAGTGCCAGGGTAATGGGCCCAGACACTGGAACTTAACTGTCTACAACATTAAATTGTTACTGTCATCCCTGACATCTTTAAGTCTGGATCAGTTTGTTCAGCACAGGCTCCACTCCCGAGGGGTACCAGGATGAGACCACTGTATTTTGAAGGATAATGAACTTGAATAAATGTGGCCATACCACACCATTTGGTCCCAGAACCAAAGAGCACTTATATTTTCCTTGCAGAGATGCTGCTTTAAGTTCTAAGTGCTTTAAACTGTTTTCATGCTGGATGCTGGAGAGGCCTTTGCTTGGGTCCCTCTTCCCCCTAAATATTGTTCAAAACCAATGTACAAATCAAATCACATCTTGTGCTTTTCTAAGTAAGTTCCAAGGCTTTTTAAAAATTATACACAAATACATGAGTCTGTGTACCCACGTGGATGCAGAGAAGTGGACATAAATACGTATTTATCCATAATGGGATATTAAAGTGCTGCAACAATGCAAACAAATAAGACAAAAATAAAAACTCTGTGGTCTTCATACTGTCTTTGGTACAAGAGACATTAAAATGAGGAGAATTATAATTACACTCATAAATTCAAATAATATTTTGTTGAGGTGTTTTCCTGCTTATAAGCAATCTAAGTGCAAGAATTCATATCCTCCACTGAGCAATACCTGTATGGTAATTTTGTCTTTGGATTAGTTGGGGGTAATTCTATTTTGGTCTATAACATCAAAGGAGTAGAACATTGTCATAGAACAGTGGTCTCCCACTGCTACCTCGTTTAAGTAATCAAGCAAAAATAAAGCATATGTTACACCTTGTAATGTATTTCTCATTCTTGTATTCTTACACTATTTTCATTGTCATAATGATCCAGTATATCTTTATCCACTTGGACTTTTTATATAAGTTGGCTTCTCTCTAAGGTTTAGAAGTTAATAATTTAGCCAACAGCCATGTACTATATATTATTTTTTCACCCAGAAGCACAGCCTTTCTGAGTTACAGTCCACAGAAGATAGTTCAGCTACACGAGAAATGGCCTACATATGACAGCAAGCTTCGACTACTATTCCATGTTGCATGCTTAATTTGTACTGTGTTAGGTGAGCCTTATTCACTGTGGTCTTCTCAAACGAGCGACTTCCACAGACTGTTTCTGACAGACACAAGAGCATTAAGACACTTGAGGCTTATGTTCCTCAAGGTCCTGGGGAAATAGCTTGTGAATCTAATGTATGAAATGAGAAATAATACGAACTGCAGTCACTATTGACAGAAAAATGCAAGGATAGATTTATGGTAAAGCGTTCAGTGCAAATCAAAATAACGGTGCTAAGTTCTTGATTTAGCCATGCTGTCCCTGTAAGACTTTGTCCTCACTTCAACAGCATTTAGGGAGCTAATTATGTCAAAATCAGTGGGAATTAAAAGCTACTGAAAACTACTATGGGTATAGTCCTTAGCATTTAATTTCTTTTCCAGGAAAACAGCTTATTATATTAAGAAATTTTTGTTAGGGAAAAAATAATGCTTTTTTTTTCTCTGTCTACTTTTTCTATTCAGTTGGAAAACACTATTTAAGATATTTCCTCCTGCTGCATATTCATTCTAATCCCTTTCAAGAGAAACTCCCATCTTACAAATGGTACTAAAGCACCCATAACCAAGATAACAGTCATCTGAGTTTATTCTTTCCAAGCCAAGTTAAAGCTGTAAGATCTCAGTTCAGATCCTTAAACACTGCCAGTTGTAATGCCATTTTAGATACCTCAAAATATCATGCCTCATATCCACCCACCAGTGCAGAAGGGTGCAAACTCATCTAGGTCTCTCATCATAGCTCCTACCCCATGCAGATGTCTTAATCATCCTTGAAATTCTCACGTGGTACTAAATGTCTGTGCACAGTCAGCTGTATCAGGACCTTGGTGTACCCTTAATTTCTTGGCCAGTAAGGCCAGTTAGCCTGAACGTTTTACTAATCATTTAATATGGTTTTCCCTTCTATGAAGCAAGGTTTCTGTCTGATGTTGGTGTCACTGAAACATTGTTATTCCAAAGACCACTTTGAAAGGAGCTTAGTGTTGTTTCTCCCAGACTTCGTCCTTAAAGCGTTAGAGAGAATAAAATTAAAAGGAAAAAAAAAAAAAAAAGAAAGAAAGATAATAGAATATTTTAGCTAAAGATCAAGAGAAGAATCTATTCCAAATCTCAAGGTCTATTTGACTGGAATTTTCTCCCAAGAGAAGAAGTGGAAGCCTCAATACTTGAATTATTTAAAATTAAAATAGGCAAAGAGTTGGAGAGTCTTGTAAGGATCAATTCTGTATTGACAAGGGGATGGACCAGCTGAACTGGCAAGGCTTTTTCATCTCTAAATTGGGTGATTCTAAGAAATGAAACTATGACTTTAGTTAGTACTTGTACTATTTTATGGATGCAGTGGTGATAGTATTAGATATATTACTAGAATTAATTCTTTTTGCTTGGGAGGAAGTGGTGAAACTGGGAAATCTGAAATACTATTTTTAGTTCTGCGGAGTAAATGTTTTTTGTTGTTGTTGTTGTTGTTTTGCATTGTATACAGTACTTTGCACATGAGGATCTGTGACCAACTCTCCTGAGAAGGGAAGGGAGAAAGAAGATAATGCTAATCATAAAGTTATTTTAAGTGGTATTTTTCTTTCAGCCCTTCTTTAGGGGGGAAATATCAGTTAAATAGACTTCATAGGTCTCCAGGTCTAGTCTTCAGACAGCAAAATGCATGCCTATATTGTTTCTCTGACTCACACCAGAGATGTGACCCTTGGCTCTAAAGTGTAGGTGATAAAAACCGAGTCTCAAATGAAGTTGCATCAAAGAAAATTCACAATGATGACAATGAAACACTGGAAGAAGGATCTGGTGTGGTGGAGCTCCACCCTTGGAGATTTTCAAAACTCAGCTAGAGTGTCCTGAACAATTTGATGGAACATCAAAATTAGCTCTGCTTCGAGCAGGGGTTGCGGACCAACTAGACGATGACCTCCCGAAGTTCCTTGCAACCATTACCGTATCAACAACCATATGGGAAGGTCCCAGGGATGATTAGCATCTATATATGCAGTACTGATGATCTAAAGCTTGGATCTGGAAGTAAAGCAAAGAATGAGCCAAATTAATTGCATAGGTCAAATGAAAAAAAACACAACTTTTGTCAGTTTCTCTGAGTTTTTTTGTACGGCTGCCATGATTTATTCATCTAAGGATTTAAAAGAAGGTAATTCAAGCCCAAGCTGTGTTACAAGGGCTTTAAAACAGTTTCCAAGACTCAATAGATATGCAGGTCACAAACACTTGATTTTTTACTGTGAAACCTGAGATTTTTCTTTCCTGTCAGAAACAAGAGCACTAATCCTGAAAATACTTAGTATTTGTGGCAACTGTCAGATGCACTATGCCAGGCAGAGGTTTTATCTTCATTCCTCATTTAAAATTCTTTATTTTCCAGTGAGGTGGGGGATCTCTGGCTGGATCTTTTCCGTGTTATTGTGGTAAAAATGATCATCACATACTATGGAAAATAATTATCCAGACACACTGGGAATATGGCCTTCTGTTAAGTGAAATGAGGAAAACAAAAAAAAAACAAAACAAAAAAAAAAAAAAACAGCCTTGGTAGCCTTAGGTTAGAAGATCTAGATTTATTTGATGCCCATGTCAGGTGACCCAGAATTGCCTTCCCTGTGTCACATTCCAGATTCAACACCCATATGTCCATTCTTCAGCTTTGGCAAGTTGGTGTCTCCATCACCAGTGTCAGTAAGGTTTTTAAAGAAGTGTTATCTTGACTGCTACTGTAACTTGTCCTTGATGACATTAATTAAAGTAAGAAATTTTGACATAATGGAATGAAATCCAATTTCCAGATAATAGAAATGTTCAAAACTGGTAGGGTAAGGGAGTGATTCCTTCCTAATTAATTTAAAGATAGATAGTTTTGAATTAAAGTTTTCTGAGAAGATGATGAACTAAGTATCATTCATAAGCCAGAGTATCCCCTTTGACTAATACTCTTTTCTATAGGAACTATGAAAGGAAAAAAAAATTGTGATTATTACTCCTTATTTAAATACAAACTGTAAGACAAATGACTTTCCTATTATTGGAGGGAGAAAAAGGAAAGTAATTGCAAATTTCTAGCAAAGCTGAACTTCCTGGAATACTTTACTTGGCTTCCAGAAAATATTTCAAAAAAAAAAAAAAAAAAAAAAAAAATCTTTACTTCCACTAGTTCCTTGAGGCAGGTGAAACTGAGAAATAGCTAAAGGGTAATTTCATAACTAAAGAATGATCTTTTATCTTCCTTTTTTAAACTTTTAGATATGACTTTTCAAACTAGTTACTATTGGCTGGATTGCTTGCTGATATTATTATTTCTAATAATTATTTCTATTATTTCTAATCCCCTACTTGAAACAACATAAATGACATTGAATTTCTGAAAGGTATTTAAAGCTCAGCTGCCTGGACATTTTGAGAATCCAGGATCACCAGTCACTTTAGAAAACCTCAGACACATTAGATCTGAAAAATATAGATTTGAAGATTTGGCATTCTGTTCATTTCTATTTATAAATTTTTTTTTTTTTTTTTTTTTGCACTGAATGTTTTTATCAGACCCGATAAAAGTCCATTCAATGCTGATATGAGCTTTCTATTATAATAAATCACCAGTAAATCAGGTCATTTCCCCACCCCCCACCCCTCTGCCAAAATATCCAGTACTGGTAAGACTGCAAGGAAAATGACAATGTTAAATAGCACTAGTGAATAATTATTACAGCAGGCATAAATATTTAAACACATAGATATACACAGTAATTCAGGAAAAATCCTCTCCACTATTACTAAACTTTATTGTTTTAAAAATAATAATAAAAAAACCCCTCTAATTAGAGCTAGTCAGTAATGTGTTCCACTTCTGTCTAAACATTTGAAGAGCTGAGCAGAAAAGACCAAAAAAGGACCTTTGCAAAATTGTAGCCAAAAATGTATTTCTTTCTATTTTGGCAGGTTGTGGTATTGCCTTGCAGGGTGCTGTTGGGTGGGCGCCTTAGGAGACCCGTTCACCCTTTGAGCAGACCGCGGTGTGCACAGAGGGTTAAAACTTCACTTCTTGGAAAGCGGTGGAGGGATTTTTGCAGCTTCCCGGAATATGAAGTACAACTTTGTTCTAGGGTAGTACGAGCCTGTCAACTTCTTGGCTGTAAATTAGGACTTTTATATTTGAATTGAGGGTCACAACAGGGACTCTGTGCAAACCTCTATGTCTCTGTTAACTCAGAGGTTTTAGAATCAAGGCATGGTCATTTTAGCAGTAGTTATTCTTGGTCGTGAAGTTGTGCTAGGTATGTGAGTTAGTTACTTTGAGTTCAAAACTCTGCTCCTAGCTAGCAAAAAGCCCCAAATGTTTAATTACTAGCCGTAACTGTTACTGCAACACTAACTGTATCACAAAATCCACTATTTTAGTACATTTACACTTGGGGACAGGGCAAACTAATATTAATTATATGCTGGTTCAACCAGTTCTTATTTATAGGTGTCATAAACATGTGGCTACAGTAGATTTTGTCCTCATCCTTTAGGAAGAAAAAAATTACACCCATTTTCTAAAAAATAACCATTTAATCATTTACATTAGGTTCTCACAATAATTTTACTACAAGCTGTTACGTAAGGGATCCAAGAAAAAAAAATCCCTCTCTGCCACACGGCTGAAGTTCGGTTTTGGTCCGCGAGAAGCTGGCACAGCTGAGATGGACCTCGGAGCTAAGGTGTACTGCAGCCGCACCCGGCGTCCGCGGGAAGGAAACGTGAGAAGCCGCGGAAGTGACCCAAAGTTGGCTTCCTCCCCACGCCGCTTGGGTCAGCAGCTTTCAGCTGTCGTTCCTAGACGTGGTGCCCACGAACCCTCCCTCCGTTTTTATCTTCGCCGGCGGGAGCCTCCGTGGAGGCTGGTAGAAAGAAGACTGAGCACTGAAAATTTGTCATATTTACTGCTTTATCCTCTACCGGTCCGCAAGGGGGGTGGGAAAAAAAAAAAAAAATGCTGTGAAAGGGGGAAAGATGGAGCGCCTGACTTTGAAAAGGAGCGCTCAGTGCCGCCTTCCTCGCTTTAGAAAATTGCGGTTGCAGCCCTCCCCACACGCGCGCGAAATCCAGCCAGCGCCTCGACGAACCTTTCAAAACCCTTTTCTGGCTCGAGGCTAATTGCAGCTTTGCATTCTGGGAAATACGGAGGGTGCCCACGTCGTTGGAAGCAAGCCTTTAATTTGGACCTGCGTTTCCTCCTTGTTAAACAGCCGGTAATTTGGTGCATGCGAGGCCCGCTCCTGTGAGCAGGAGACCCGGCCCCCGCTCCGTGCTCTCGCACTACAAAGCTTTGCGTTTTTCACAGTGGATTAGCGAGTCTAGACATCCCATAAAATGTCAATGAACGTATGGATCTTCAGCGCGTATTTCTCGGGAGAGCTGTGCTTGTTTGCAGTGCTGCGCTCTCGGTCCGATCAATACAGCCACAACAGCCTTTTGCATTTTCTGTCAGAAAACAGAACCCAAGTCAGTGAATTTTTTTTATTTTTTTTCTCTTTCCAAGGCATTTAATCAAATACTGCAGGTAGGGGAAGTGTGTGTGTGTGGGGGGGAGGGGGGAGTTAGATCATACGCTGAACACCCAGGGAAGTTGTGAATAAAGTATTTTATTTTAATTATTATTACTAACCACGAAGGCACGATAAGAATTATCATGAGGAAAAATCATACCTCAGGGGCAAGAGAAGGACTGGGGGAAGAGAAGGGAAAAGAGGCACAGCTGAGTGCAAGAACCCCCATGGGATGTGATTATCTCCTGGTAACAACATCCCCAGACTTATTGCTATTATGAAATTTCGTTTTCCCATTTTTCTATATACACAGATACATATATAAATTATTTAGGGGAAGTGTTTCAATTCCCTGCAAACTGCAATTTTGCATTAAAATGCTTCAACTGTGAGATTCCCAGGTATATTAATATCCATCCTTTTAGGATGTTGAGCAGTCCATCAGAATAAGCGCTTCATCTGCGGCTGTTTTATGATATTATTACAATGTATTTTGGTTGGGGAATGGTGAATAGAGCAAGTTTTCAGAGAAATAGACTTGTTTGGGTTCCATTTGGTTGCTGGAGGGGAAAACTCCACATAAAACGACTCTGGCTGCTCAGTAAGGCATCCTGATTTCTCATTATTATTATTTTTTCCCTAGCACAGCTCTATTTCTTCTTTGCTTCTTAGAAGTCCCAAGTCCCTTCCCATCTGATTTTAATAAAATTAAGAGGGGATTGCAGCCACAAGACACAGTCACCTCAAGGACTACATTCAGATGTGTGTTTTGTGCTTTGAGTTTCCTGACAATTATATATTAAAATAAGGTTAGATGGATTCTGTTATTAAAAAACAAACCGATCAATGAAAAATTGTGATTTAATAATTTTTAGGGCTGAAAAATACATAAGAAATTTTACTTCACTTTTTGTTAGAGTTACACAGCTTGTGTTTACATCTTTTTAATTTCCTTTTAACATCCTTAATTTTTCAATTCTGATTTAGGTCCCTGACTATAACTCACTAATTTCATTTTGGAATAAGCTTGTCGATGAAGCAGAAGACAATGCTCTCTCATGGCACTCCTGAACTTCCCAGCAGCCAAAGAAGATAGCACAGACTGCTTTGCTTGTAGGGGCAACCTTAAACCCTTTTGGACCTAGTGTGAAACTCTACTATACCTTTAGCACAATAGCTTGGGGTCGGTCACAGAAGGAGATGCAGAACTTTTAGAAGACTTCAAATTCACCAGCTAAAGTCCCATGTGATCAGGCGGAATCTACTGAATTACTCACCCATAGTCCTTCTACAGCCGAAAATGTATGGACTTTGGCTTACTCATTCTTTCCCATATGGTAAGTTCACAGATTCCTATAAGGAAACTCCTTGACTTTGATATTTCTAGAAAAAAATACATAAATCTAAATCAGGAGAAATACACATTCATCAAGATTTTTTCTAGTAAGAGACCATACTAAGCCTAGAAATACTCATTCACCAAGATTTTTTTCTAGTATAAGAGACCGTACTAAGCCTGCATATTCTAAACCAAGCATAAAAACAGGTGAAACTCTTATATCTGTGGTTTTGATATGCCTCTCCTTTCTGTTTTATACTGGAATAAGTGAGAGCCCAGTACTTTTATGTGTTTCTATTTCAGTTTGTTGTCAGGATAAACATACCTCTGATGAGGCTCCAACACCTGCGTTTTCCTTTCCAATGTTACATACAGGTAAAATTTAGGCTAAAAAAGACTTACTTTACGTAGTAATGAAAACGATGCTGATTCTCACTTCGGTTCCTGCATTCACAGAAGTTTCATAGCTTAATTTGTATGTTGTTCCTATGCTGCTTCGTCTTGCTGATATCACTGGAATCATTTCTGATGCATATTTGTGCAAACGAAATCACAGTCAGCCCTTCAGAGTTCATCTAGCTGCTGTTCTTGAGTGATCTAGCAAACAAACCTCAGAAATAGATAGAAGACAATGTTTTATGGGCTTTTGTTGTTTACTTGAAGTATTTTGTGAGAGGAGCCAAACCACTGACTCACACTCCACTTTACTAGTAAAATGAATGCTCTCTATAGACATGGAGATAGCCATAGGCACAAAAATTCAGTTGGAGTCTGCGGACGTTACCAGTCTTAGTTACTCTGATATGAATAAGGAAATCTGTGGTTTTACACAACTGAAAAAAAATAAAAATAAACCTCCAGATTCTCATTTATAAAACCTTCTGTAGTTCACTTGAAACCAAGTGAACTGTATTTATTTAATCCAGGAATATGGAGTATCACAACCCTGGTGAGGTATATACGGGAAGTGTATACAACACATAAAATTGCTGAAGAGGAGAGGTATCTGCACACTCATCATTTTACACACTGGGAGAGAGGCCAGGCTGCTGAAATCCTCATGGGGATCTGCTAGTCCGCAGGGCTCCATCACAGGACTCTGCTAGTCTGGACTGATACCTACAGAGCAGTCACACGTCTGCCCTTGGGGTTAGGGGGAATTTTGCAGCAGAAGCAATGGAAGCTCTGTGGTTTCCCATTTCTAGATTGCGTGCTAGGATTTGTCCCACCCACTGCTGAGTCTCGTTTAGAAGGCAGCAGTGCCATTTACAACTGGAAGTTAAGCCTTAGACTTTTGTGCAGCTGTGGTCATACCTATTTTAAGCATCCAATATCCTTTTGGCTTTCAGCCTTTCCAAATAAATGGGATCTGTAACAGTTTTCACCTTTCATAAAAAACGTTTTCACCTTTTTTTTGTAGATCTAACAAAACAGCTACAATATATGGTAATGTTAAACAGCTTTTCTTAGCTGCAATGTAATGTAGTGTAATCTTAGGGGGAGGGGTCAAGAAGAACACACATCACATCTCGTATGTTTTACAGAATGGTACCAGCTCCGTTATTATCACCCCAAGATTTCTTTTTTTCCATTGAGAAGAATGCACCAAAGAAAGCTCTGCTGTCCTAATATGTTGTTCTAATAAGTTGATGTCCTTTAGGAAGACTAGCCCTAGCAGAAACAGTGAACCTGTACCTAGTCAAATATGTCATGGACATGAAATTCAATTGCTTTGCACCATTGTGCAACATAAACACTCAGTGCAAATGTCACAGAAAACAGAGTTAGTCTAATTCAGGTCTATAAGAGTGGAACAAGCAATTAGAAGCAAAGCATGGGAACACCATGACCATGCACTACACTTGTTAAGAGGGCATAGATACTTTTCAGGAGGATGTGGATACACTACAGAGAGTTCAAAGGAGTGCCACAAACCTGATCCATCAGTTAGAAAACAAGCTCTGCAATGTCAGGCTTAAGGAGCTCAACTTACATTATCAAAGGGAAAGTGGAGAGGTGAGTTGATCACTGCATAAGCTACTTGCAAATGTTTGATAGCAGGGAGCTTGTCATCCCTGCTAACAAGGGCACATCCAATTTTTGGAAGTTGAAGTTTACATAAATGCAACTTTGAAATGAGATACAATTTTCTAATACTCGGAAGATGGCACCTAACCAATGAAGACCCACTTGGCTTTTGGATTTTTTTTTTTAAGTATAACTAGGTATTTTTTTTTATCTACATATTTTTTTCAGTAGTTGGAATAATTATTTGGCCTGTGTCAGCAGAAGGCAAAGAAGGAGTCTGAATTCCTTAGTTCATGTCTTGGGGAGGAATTGATGATGGTAGGTCTCCACTGCGCCCAGGACACACATAATCCTATATTTAAAAAGTGTTTGCAGTCACATTTCATCCTTCAGAAGCCTGATACTTGCTGTGAGATATTTTTTCTTCCAGGACACAGTTTGGCTGTTGGTAATTTGCCGTCTTTAAAGATGTAAGAGGCGACGTTGGTAAAGAAAGAAAGAGAGTTTGGAGGCTTGTAGGTGAAGGAAAAACCCTCTCATATTCCTATCAGTGTTCCCTGCTCAAATACTCAGAATAAAGATTGGGATGAGGAAAGATGTGTTTGTTATATCAGCCTGACAAGGACTATGAGACTGGGGAGGAATTCCCCTGGCTCTGTGGCAGGAAAAGCTCTTTACTGGGGTCACTTGGACACATCTCCTCTAAGGAAGTCCAGCGTACCTGCCTATATTTTAAATAGCTCATCCTACTCCAGTTGTCTCTTCTGTCCTTAATTTCAGTGGAAGCATGAATATTTACACAGTTGATTTAAGATATTAGTTCTACACTGGATTTTTTTTTAATCAAAACATAGCCAGATCATTTAGGATCCTCTGTACCATTAAAATGAGCTGGATTTAATTTCCTCATGCAATTCTGAAAGTTTGCCCACCACTCTGCACTTTCTCAAAATCTTTGTTACTACTATTTTGATCATAATTTTCTACTTAATTGCTATCTTCACTGAGCTACCCACAATTACTCCAACAGATTTCTACTAAGAGCGTAAAATTTGTTCAGCTCCCACCAGCACTTGAAGGATCTGGACTCCCTGAAGTCAATGGGATTTTCAGCACTTAGACTCCTCTTCCCAAAGCATTTTATCTTCCGCTTGTCTGTGTTGAATTTCATCTGCCATTGTGTTGCCCAATTACCTACAGTAGTTTAGTTAGGTCCATCTGGAGTTCCTACCAATCCTCTTGGGCTTGGAGTAACCTAAATAATTTTGCGTCTGTGTCATAATAACCATAAAATAATTCTGTGTCAAAACAATTTTGTAAATTGGTGTTTCAACATTTGTCCTGAGTGCAGCTGAACAAAACCCTTTGTGTATAGCTCCAGTCTTTGCGCCTCAAGGACTCCCCTATTATACACCTGTTCTTGACAGATTGAGGCCTAAAACAGGATAGCTTAGTCACATATTAACCAGCAGGAAAAAAAAAAGTCTCTCCTTTTTATTAATGCCTGCCTACTAGTTCAGTGTTTGGAATTCAGTCCTACCTATAAATCAACATCAGAGACTACAACCCAGTGTGTTCAAGAGCTTTGTTTAAACATCAAAAGAAGAACACAGACAAGCACTGTGGTAGAAATATAACTAATCACTTGCAAATACATCTTTCCTGTCAGCGGGAGCTTAACCTTTTTGTTTAATGTTACTGGAGGAAAATGCACTTATTTCCATTCTATCCGTTTTCTGTAAAGCAATATACAGGTTCACTATGAAAAATGATCATATTTATTCCTAATATAACACAAGCCTAGGAAAATGGCTTTTAGAAGTATTCAGTTGAAGGAAGACATATGGAATCCTATTATTTGCAAAATTCAAGGCTACAGAATGATTAATAAGAGCACGAGCTACTGAGATTGTTAAACATGTCTAGCTAACCCATCACTTGATAAAAAGACAATTTATTAAGGAGGGGAAATATACCTAGGGCTTTAGCTTGTTTGTTGACTAGCAATGAACACAACATGATTGCATGTGGCACATTGATTGGATCAATTTAACTTCACACTCTGCTTCTGGCTTTCTTTGCTCATAGGGGACTCTGCTAGGATTTAGCCGTGGTGTGCAGAAAATCCTAGAATCTATAGACCATTCCTTTTAATTTGAATGCTGCAGATTATGGATGAAAGATTGGTCGTCTATAAGATTTAAGACTTCAAAGGAAAGGAAAATAAAGAGACACACAGAAGGGAAAAAACAAACAAAGAACCCCTGTGAGAAAGAAGCAGGAACACAGCCTTCTACGAGATGTAGGTTTGGATTTGACAGATCTCACACAAACTCCATTGAATCCAATAGCATTACTCCTCATTTACACTTTGGTAAAGGAAAGCAGAATCAAGCCTATTTTTTCTACTCTAGTATAGTTTATTGCCAGCACTGGAAAAAAAAAATCACTATGTCCCTGGTTAGCTTTCATCTCTATGGCTTGATGCCGCTTCAGTTGATAGGACTTTGCCACTGATCAGCAGCACGAGTTTCGTCAGTGGGATCAGGACCTCTGTATTCCTTGTAATCCGCTTTGCAAAGAATAAAAGGTACTCTTCCCATAGATGTGGTTCATAACATTGCAAGTGCCTAATTACACACTGGAGGTAGTGCCGCCCCTCAGATGACATAAGTTGTCTCAGCTCTATGCAGGATTAAAACTTTCAGTGGAGTTGGCCAACTCCACAGCATTCAGCCCTTATTGGAACTCTCCGGTTGAATTGCTCATCTCTAGCCCTGTCCTCGGGGACTTTGTGTCACTAAGGTTGATCTTCTCACTTCCAACCCACTACAAGAGAAGAGCACTGACTCATTTTCAGAGATTTTTACGTCACTTGTAGGGGAAATGTACCTATCTGCCAATAGCAGGAAGCCCAGCCTCCTGTTGTAATCAAGAGAGGGAGTAGTTGACTTCAGAGGGCAATAAACACCAAAATTAAGCCCAGTTACACTTCTAAGTTAGGTGCTAATCACTTACCACAGCCTCTTCATACTCTTCCATCTTGACTCCATTCTGCATCTTGAAAATGAGCTGAAAAACCAAGTTATGTTCTTTTCCTTGCCTATATTTGTTCCTTTGATTTTCCTAGTATTTTGTTTTGATAACGATTACTCACCCTAATCCTACAGACCATTTCAGGCTGCAACTTAAATGAAAACTACTCTGCCAAATAAGGCTGCCTAGAATTGCCCCTGTCATAATGTAAGCTACAATTCTTTCATTTCCTGGAGTGCTAATGGTAAAAATACAGCACTACTGAGCATCACAGTCTGTACAATGCATTATAAATAAAGGTACATGTGCTACAGTATTTGAGATAAAAGATATTAAGGTTACTGTAGGGGTACTGTAAAATTCAGTGTTCTGTAGAATATGCTAGTAGTTTCTAAAACAGCAGTCAGATACTCGTTAGACACAAAAAATAAAGAAAATTCGGAAAAGAAACTGTCAGTAGCACAAACTCTAGAAGCCTTCAAAGGGTTCAGGTCTGATCTATTTGCCCTTATTCAGTAATGCTTTTTTTTCCCATCAAAATCACAATGATGTGGAAAGAAAAGTAATGTGCATTGCAGAACAAGTCAGTATCTGCAAATTCATCCAAAAGAGCTTTTTCCAACACAATACCACTTGATACAGCCAGGTTAAATAATGTTAAGATGAGCATATGTGCTTCTTGGACTGAAAGCTCCCTTGCATTTTTGGTTGTATGTTGGTACAGTGCCTAACACTCCAAGATCCTAAGGTGAATAGGTTTCCAAGCCACTGCAGAAAATTGTTGTTCACATAGGGTGATGTTGATATACGCAGTAGTGAAGCCTGTAAAATCAAGTCCTTGTTCAAATTTTTGGCCCTTTATAACCTTATTCAGTCTCAACACCTTCATATATGACTAAAGCAGCCAAGATATGTATGCAGTATCCCAGGGAGTGTTTACACTGCTTAGTCTCAGAAGTCAGAGGAGAACAGCAAGAGTTTTTGGCCATAGTCATATAACTGATTTTTCTCTTTTAAAAGTTAAGGTGAGATGTTCAAACTTATTCTGGATCTATCAGCCCTGTTGGTATTTCAATCTCGGGTTCAGGAATAGTCAATTCAATGGTAAGTCTTCTGAACCAGGTGTGGCTAAGATCCAGATCATGTAAATGTCTCAACAGCATTGCTTGAACTCCACTTCTGTCCCAGCTATTACTAAGCACATTTTCATGGCAGCAGCATTTTGGCTCTGCTGACCCCTCTAGAAAATCCTCACCTAAGAAGCCAAGGTAGATGGGGAGGAAGCAGACAGCAAATTATTACATGTAATTTAACTGACTGAACTGTCATGCGTTCCTCTGTTCCTTGCAAGGTTAAAACTAGCCTCAGTTGAAGACTTAAGCAGGGCAAGTTCCACACTACCAGAGACAGCCTGGCTGTGAACTGGTTCAAAGGGAAGATTCAGCCTATCGAATGTAAAATTTCCATCTAAGACAGTCATTCAAGACTCTTTTCAGTCAAGATAGAGAAATGAGGATTCTCAGTGTGCAAGTCATCTCATCCTACTGTAAGTGTCCAAATGCACTTAAGAGCCCATTTCTCTGTTAACTCCAAAGAGATCTTGGGTTGCCTGTTTCAAATATATTCACAGCATGAAAGTAAAAGTCAAATGAAATGACCCCATTCAAAAGTTATGTCCACACTAGCAAACTAAGCGTACTTGTATGGTGTTCTCTAGCAGGGAGAACAGAACAGCCCTTGCCCAAATTAGCAAATTCTCTTACATGTCAGAACAAAGTGGCTTTATCCAAATTATATATTAGAAAAAAATCCTAGTCTTTTCTCCGATTATGCCTGGGAGAGAGTCCCTAAGAGAGTGCTAGTCCTCAGAGCATGGCAGGGACTATTCCAATATGCTGGGAACTGGGCAATAGCCATCCACTGCAAGGGAAAGTTCCCTGGACAATCAAGCAGTTTGCATTGTACTTGAGAAGAGATAACTGAGGAGAAGTGGACAAGACAGGGTAAGCTGCATTGGCATGCCCGCACCAGATCAATACAGGTGTTGCAGGAGGTCAGTCCATATTATGGTACATATCGTGTTCAGGATCTTCCTCTACAAACGCCACTGGCATCTGGGCTAAGCCATCATGGCACTTATATTCAAAGATTGGCTATGCCTGTATAGATAGCCCAACATAATTTAAAACTCCAAAAATCCCTTCATTTACTCCCTGGAGCCCATGTTGGTCCATTTTCCACAGTCAGCATTTTTATTTTGTGTTCTGCAGCAGTGTGGTAGACTTTTTTTTTTTTCCTTATGGCCTTTGTATTTTAAAATGCTTTGGATGTGTTTGTTCTTGTCTATTTTTTACATGACTTGTCTACAGTTTCTCTTGGAGATAGAAGAGGGGCTGAGGGGAAGCAGATTCTTAATGTTAGAATACTATCTGCATTCTCTGTTGGGTTAAGGTATGATAAGATGTAAAAATTTAGAAGCTTGAGTTTCTTTTCTTCAAGGCCTGTGTATGTGTAGACATATTCATTGTGGATGACACCAAATTCTGATTTAACTAGCAATCTAGACACACATACTTGATAGGGCCAGCTAATCTGCAGAATTCTAAGAAAATCTGTGCTGGCTCTCAGGGTTCACACTTGTCATGATAAACCCTTCATGAATGATAAAATCTCTTGTAAAAGTGAATCCTGATTGGAAAAAAAGAGTGGGAGGATTTTTGAAACGGGCATTTAACAAGCATTGAAAGGTATGACTCTCAGCATTTAATCTTTTCCATGAAAGTCAAAGACCTATTAAAGCACTCTCTGAGCAAGGGAGCCCATCCAAAGTATTGCTCAGTGCCTCCCTGGAAGTAGTCCCAGGTGCTGGGGATGAACACCGTGATGGCAGCGCGAAGGTCTTGTCGCCTTCAGTGAAGGGCAAAATCCCCTGCACTCTTCAGAGAAACAAAATCAGCTCCCACCACCCCACTCCTTCCTCGTTACAGTTGCATTTCCATGCGCGCAGATGAAATATATTGAAAGTGACAAATTAAAAGGATGTTTAAAAAGAGGTTTCAGTGTTTAGGAGGAAAGGGAAAAACCCTCTCCAGAGCTCTAAGCAGCCAAAACAACAGCGCAGAGTGCTGCAGGAAAAAATATCAAAATAGGAAACCTCCTTACATGTGCTGCTTTTTCAACAGAAAGCAAAGTTCAATTTTGGAGGCGTTTTCCTTCCAATCAGAATACTTTGTTATTTATCTCCAGTACTTAGGTCCACAGCATTAGTCAATTGAACAATGACTTTTTAAATTGTCACAATTGAACAATGGCAATTTAAATTGTTTTTTAAATTGTCATTGATGTAGCCTCATAGAATTTGGGCTCTGCTTAAATAGGAATAATCAACATCCAGACCTTAGTCTGACATCATTTAACTCAAAATTTCCTTTCAGTTACTAGAAATTTACAGTTTGATTCATTGCAATTTGCATTCATCCTGTAATGTCTTCTTCATGCCATTAAATCTTCAGGCCTGTAGTTTTATTATTTATATGATCATTGCTTCGAGATACGTAAAATTAATCATTGCTCAGTTGGGCTCCAGTCCTGCACATATCTGTGTATGTGTTAATCTTAGCACCTCAGTTATATGACAAAGGTGAAGGGAGTCCTTAATCTTAATCTGTATGTACCTACTCATAGGATTGGGCATCCCGTAAGTAAGAACTAACATATCAAAGTACCTTGAGTTAATTTATTTCTTCTTTATTATTCCCTTTAAAAATATAAGTTGATTTTGAAATAAATCTTACCTCTGAAATGGAAAGTTCAAACATTTATCTTAAAAAGGGAAAGTCAGTGTCGATTCATTTAATGTTTCCTCTTCTCCATCTCTTTAGTTCAATGAGACTATTAAAAGAATGTTGTTGAATTTGCATGTAATTTTGTTCCTTCCATGAAATGAATATACAGAGTTGATCATCTGCTGCCTCTAAAACTCCCAGGTACAGACTTGCCGGAAGCCCAATGCTTTATCATACATGAAGAAGCACAGGGGAAAGACACAGATTAGATGGGCAAAGCTCAGTGCAGTGGTGTCTAGTACTATATGAAACACCCCAGAGTATATAAGCCATCCACAAGGATTATCAGATATAATATGGTGTTACAGGAGACTCATTCCCTTCTGGAGCAGCAGCTCAGGGATAGACATTTCAAGTGGTGTTAAACACGCACAAATTGTGCCTGAGAAGTCTGCATGACCGTATCCCTATTAGGCAACCAACTCACAATCCTTGGATCACAGAGTAAGACTCAGTCTTGGGATGGGGACATTAGATCACCCTCTGGTAAGTGGCCATGGTATGTCACTTGATGAAGGTGACATTTACATTAAGTAGTACTTGCTGGCTATTTGACACCATGCTCTCTTTCCATTCCATGCATCAAAGTCCACTGTTTTGGTGGCTTAGAAGACATACCCACTACCTGTAACAAGTAAAGGAGGTCACAGTGTGGAAGAAATAAGCAGCTGAAATCAGTGTGAAGCTGTGTAAAAGTGTGAGCTAGGATGCAATGGGATAGGACTGAATAAATATATAACTTTCCTGAAGCATGGGACATAATATTTTTGAGCATATGGTGGTCCTCAAAGCATGGGAGAAGCATTGAACACTCCAGATTTTTAATAACTTTCAAGTGTTAAAATACTTGAAAAAAAAAAAACATTTTAAAGGAAATACATATGTATGCATATGTTGTGCCTCAAACTTAACAATGAGAAGAAAAAACTCTACCTCTTTATTTGTATCCTTGGAGTTTTCTGATAAACACTCTGCTAGCTGCTAGCTAAACATGCTTACCTGCGGTAAGCAAAGCTCTAGCTAAAAGCAGTATCCTTAGACACTGATCACATTAATAACCTGCAACATGCAAGCTGGAGCCCTTCGAGCACAGACAGTATGTCTAGAGGCATGTACCCATTCAACAATATGTGCTCATGCATAAATACGCGGTCCTCCTCCTCCTCGCCATGGGGCAATTGCCTGCCCGTTGAGAACAGGACAGTCTCTGCCACTCCAATTACCTTTCCACGCTTTAGTCACTATAGTTGTGATAGATGCTTGAACTAAGGCAGTGTCTTCTATGGATCTGAGTTACTGGTACAGAAACCTTTAGTAAATAATCAATTACAATATTAGAATAGCTCTTGATGCTGAAGGAGATCTTGGCTGACAAAAGCCCTGCTCACCAGGTCCCCAGCACTATTAGCTTCAGTTGCCTTTCACACCTTTCAGGACAGGGTGCAGAGCATTGCTGCTGGCACAGATAGACTAAGCAAAGTATTCAGCTGCTCTGGCCTGCAGATACATTGATTTATAGCAGTAGCAGCAGGCTCTGACATAAGGAATTATGGAGTTATTTCAGAAATGAACTGGGTCCAATATGATTTGATAGGTTTTATTGTAGGAAAAACTATGTAATTGCTTATAAACAATTTACTAAGTATCCTTTTACACAGATTTAGCCATTATTATTGTTTCATTTTAATTGCTGATGATTCTTTTATTTGTGTTTCCTTAGCTGAATGCACTGATTGAAATATAAGGCCACTATTGTGGTTCTTTCAAAATAAAATCCAAAGAGGAGAAACAGTAGTTCAGCCCTAAGCCTTTTCCCATTAGTGATAATAAACACTCGCTAATCCTTAGCAACATTAAAGGATGCTTTAGTTTGCAGAATGACATATCCTTTAAACGTGCTCTCCAGGAAGAAGAGAGGAAGCTATTAAACGCAGTGCATCTCCTCCTAGTGGCAACACAAGGGAAATCACAAATTCACTGGATTGTACCACTGTGACAGAATGTCATTTCAATTGCCTTATTAACCATATGAAAAAATATATCACAACAGCGAGAAAACTTCTCAGTTATCTATATCTTACCCCTAAGGCTATTGTCATGAGCCAGTGGCATACTAAGGAAAGAGTACTAATTCAGTTGTCAGCTGCCTTGCCTATTAAACAGGAGGAAAAATACCAGCAAGAAAATTGAAACAAGTAATAAGGGTAAGAGAAAGGTCTGGATACTCTTGTCCACTTGATTTCTTAAATTAAACAAATACAATTACTTGTCCTGTTTTCCCTGTCACATAACATTGTACTGGTAGTATCATGCTGTCTTGTAATTGAGTGTTTACTCTGCTTAAAATGCTACATGGGTTGCACTTTAAAAACGTAAGTGCTGGAATATTATACTCTGAGTTCATGACCTGCATTGTAAACCATAAGAGGATGAGCAATGATCTGCTAAACCAAAACATGTTCAGGGTCTGGAAAGAGCAGGCTCACTGCTAAGGATTAAGGAAACCTGCTGGTTTTTCTACAGATAGTCTGAGTTTTTTTTTGTTTAACCACAGACAAACTCTTCATAGCTGTAGGTAAATCATCTTCTAGTATTAGTTCCACAGAGACCAGTGAATTTTCTAAGACAAATGCAGTGACAAGATACTTTGTGTCCTGCTTTTTGAGTAGCTGTGGGCAGTGGGCGCAGAAGATGGTTTTCAGTTTCCATGGAGGATACTAATTAGGGAAGGAATGGGTTCCAGTGCAGTCTGTAGCCTCCAAACTACTAGTTTAAATAGTGTCCAGCTATGGAAGAGAAGTTATTACGGAGTGGATATTAATTTCAGGTAAAAGCAAGAGATAAGAGTCATGATACCCATCTTGACCATGTCTACATTAGCACAGAATTATTTGCAAATCGTCTGCACTGTCCTTTAGTAGCACCTGATACCTTAACTTCTTCTGTTACTTCAATTTTGCCTCCAGTTCCAGAGCTGATCTGGATGTCTCTGGCACAGCTGTCAGGACTGTTGTACCTCCTTCACTATGTGAGCCCCTACAATCCTCATTCTCACAACACACCCTCTGAAACTGAGTTTTCCCTTTATAAGGTCAGAATTTAGGCCTACCAAGTCTCATCATTATTGTTATTCTTGTATTTCTCTTTTCAGAAATACTTGCCTTTGAGGCTAAACTGGACCCCCAGCTGATGCTCGGTAAAAATGAGTTATCAATATCGCACCAACACATCAAGTAGTGGGAAGAATGAGACGAGAAGATAACTCCAGTCATATTTCAACTGTTTGTTTTTATTGAATCTCTTCATGGAATGACTCTGTGATGGGACTCCTGGTGCTTTGGACTCAAAGTGGTGTCTTATATGCAATCTACTTCACAGTAAAAATATCCTGTGGTGACTGAAAGTGCTACTGTAACCTGAATTTTTCTGAAAAAGCCTGGGAAGACTTGGTGGTCTTCTTCTTGGTGGTGTTCTTCGTGGCATTGAGGCAGGAATCAGGCAACACTCATTCAGTTCCTGGCTCTACCAAAAACTTCCATATCTTGAACAATTTGCCAAGGCCTAGATCCACAAAATGACTCTCCTGAAGTTAAACTGTAATGGATACTAGGACCCCAAATCTCAAAATGTTCTCCTTAAATCCATTATTCTAGAAAGCAGTATTCCCAAATCTAAGCAGTTCCTTGCATGCCAACAGTATCTTTGTCTCTTCTGATTTTCAGATACTTTGGGTTATCAAGAAGCATGCAGTAGTGCCACTCTGCCATCATCCAGCTGGCTTTCTTTGGACACACCTCAGCATGGGCCCCAAAGAAAGTGCATAAATAGCTTTTTCTTCAGGTGCGCCCCAGGGGCAGAAAAAGGCCCTCACACTGCTCAGATTGCTAGTATTAATGTAGCCTCCAGCCTTTGCTGTATAGTCACCCCTAACATAATCACAAGAAATAAAAATACTACACATCTACCGGATTGAAGATATTGGGAGGTAAGATAATTGGTATTTCTAGAGAGCAGAAGGCCAGATTGGATGGTTCTGTTAAGAGTATACCATGGTCATGTTCCCATCATTCATAGCACTGATACCAGTAATATCAGAACCAACATACAGCTGTGAAAATAAGCTTAAAAACTCTCCATGGAGACATTTCAATGAATTTCTCAGTATTCATGAGCAGAAATATTTATTTGGGTGAAAATATAGATCCAATTCCTTTCAGTAAATTAG
Organism: Rhea pennata; assembly: GCF_028389875.1. Lineage (NCBI taxonomy): Eukaryota > Metazoa > Chordata > Aves > Rheiformes > Rheidae > Rhea > Rhea pennata. The sequence continues at coordinate 124,657,355 of NC_084665.1, read as the reverse complement.
TAACAGACAATACAGTCAAAAGGATTTTTTTTTTTTTTTTTTTTTTTTTTGTAGCAAGCCTTCAGCAATTTGTAATTAGATCTTTCATGCTGGGAGAAAAAAAAAAGAGGAAGAGAGGGAGAGAGAGACCCATATTTCTATAAAATCATTAGTACTTTTGGCAGCATAAGGCTGGATCCTCAGCTGGTGTAAATTGGAGGTATCTATGCAGAAGGGACTTTGCTGATTGACATCCATGGATATCATTGCTGCTGCCTCACAGGAGCCAAGTCTGAAGCTGCAGCATAGCCTGATGTGTCCATATTAGACCAGACATTAGCATGTTTGAGGAGAAGATGTGGATAAAATGAAGAAATGTAAATGGGAGAGCAAAGCAGGGTGCAATAGTGTGAGATCCTAGAGAAATCAAGCTTGTGAAAGAGCAGGAGGAAATGGGGAGGACATGAAGTGAAGAACTAAGAAGCTTGATGAACCTAAAAGGCTGGCAAAGACCTAAATGAAGGGGCAGGAGAGTCAACAGGGAATACCTGTTGGGGAAATATCAGCAAACAACTCACAACTTAATAACAAGAATCTGTTAGAATAGTGGGGAGAGATCAATAATTTTAACCCCTTTAATTTTGACAGGTAGTAATCTATTACCAAATAGATTCATTAATCTCTCATAATTAATTAATGAGTGGAACAAGCTGCCAAAATATTTGGTGAAAATTTTGCCCTTGTATATTTTAGAGTCAACAATATGGGCTCTTCTAGAAGTTCTGAATTGTTCTCCAAAAATTTGGGGGTCCAGTGCACAATAACTGGGCCACACAAAGATGTTTAACAGTCACTTTCATAGCATTAAATTCTAGGAGTCTCCAAAGTACAACAGAGAAGGATACAATTATTTAGATAGCGAAATCTTTGGGGAAAGATGGTGTTTGACTACTCTGTGCCTGGAGAACATCTGATCTGTAGCAGTATATCAAGCAGGGCTGTTGTCCTGGCTCAGGCACTGGAAATCAATGTGGCTGAATGAATGAATCATGTCCTGGGCCCATTTAAATTGTTGCATATTATTGCAACAATATTTAACAATAACAGACCTTCATCTGCAGCAAGGTGTTGGTGAAGTGCTCTAGTTTCTGTACAACAGCATCATGCCTGTTTACTTTTGGTTCTTCAGATCAAATGTCCCACTTGGTACCATTGCCAGGAGAGTTAGCCTAATTTGCAGCTTTAACTCACATCTCTGAATCTGCACCTTCCTCCACACTACCAGAAGACTTTAGTAGCACAATGCTTTTCTTCCAAGCCAGAGCTCTACCTCCAGCAGCAGATTGCAGGATCGCGGCAATGTGAAAGCTGTTTTCCAGTTGCTGTTTGGTTTGGTAGTATTTTACTTGAGTCTCCTAAAAGATAGTCTTTCATCCAAGTTAGTCATCTGGCTCTCTTCCAATGTCCATGGAGACAGATACCTCTGAAGTGTGTTTCATCCTCCTGTCTTAGATGCCTATAGTAGGATGGGAGTAATTTCCCTTTGGAAGTGCCTCTTTCTGGGAAGCAGCCCTAAATGAACCAGACCCTTTGAAACTCAAAACTTTGAATGGTTGACAGCAATGTGCAGAGACATGCTTCCTCTCCAACAGGTAGGTCTGCAGAACTCTGAAGTCCCTTACTACTGCATGACCTGAGTTTGGCAACAGGGGCTGAGATTTTACAGCCTGTTTACTTGGAAGATGCCTAAGTGGCCTGGTAGGAAATGAAGAAGGAAGAAGCAGAAAGGACGAAAGATAACAAGTGTCTAACAAGAGGAAGCTCATTCTGTATTTGGCACAGAGAGAGATCAGCATTTCCAAATGCCAATTTGAAACTCACATGGACTGATTCAGGGAGATGATAGAGAAAATGCCTATTTGCCTTATTCACCTCTATTTGGGGCTAAAATTAAATGTTGATGACAATCCTTTCTGTCTCATTTCTGGACTTATAAGCCTAATATAGGTCTGTGGAATTGATGTTCCAAGTCCTTCCTGTTATTCTGTGTGCCCTAATCCCATCTATATCTACCTTCCAGTTAAAACCCTTACATTTTTCTATTTTCTTTTATGAAGAGATTTTTGGGGAGTGAAAAAGCCCTTATGTATTTCTTTTCTTTCCATGCCTACGTAAGCCTATCTTGGAACATCAGATTCCCACCATGAACTCTTCACATAAACAATAATCTGAGTTCTCTGAACATCGTCTTGTATTTACTTCAAACAAACTATTTCTGCATATCAATCTATCAGTCCATCTGTCCATCTGGTTAGTTAATCCCCTTCACAGCTTATTTTTTTGGGTTCCCTTCGCTGTTGTATCTGTGTGCCTTCCTCAGCAAAACGTTTCTGCTTGTGGGTTAAATTGTCTGGAATAGTTGGGTGAAAAAAACAAGGGGCTGGGAACAAAATGGAAGAGGGATTGCTTTTAAATACCAAGCGAATGTCTGTGGGAAAACGCTGCTGTCGCGACCATCTGTGTGTTGACATATGTTTGCTATAGACGGCTGAATCCGACATTCAGTGCATCAATGGGAGTCTTGAGTGCCCGAAGAATGCAGGGCTCAGCCCTTTAAGCCTTGCTTAGGTCTGGGTAGGCCGTATTACTGAATTATACATGATGACTTAACTAGTGCACAGGTTGGACAGCAACTCCAGAGAACTTCAACTAAGTTATATTTGAAGCATCCAATGATTCTTTAAAAGAACAAAAAAAAAAAAAAAAAAAAAAAAAGAAAGAAAGAAAGAAAGAGAGAGAGAGAGGAAAGAAAAACAACCAAAATGACTAACAAACCAAAGAAAACTGTTCATTTTCTCATAATACCAAAATAGCAAAAACTGTGCAATCCAAATCAAAGGGGTGGAGAGTCTTGTTTTATCCGTGAAAGCAGATTACAATTCGTTTCAGAACATTACAAATCATTGAAATTTAGAGTCAACATTTTCTTTTGATTGAGCAACCACTTTAAATCAACTTGGCATGTAAAGCTAGCAGAATTTATGGTTTTGAAAGTGCAGGAAGGCTAAGCAAAATCTTTAACGAGTCTGGGGAAAGTCATGGATCATGTAGCTGCTTATCTGAAAGACTGTACATCACCATCAAACAAAAAGGGTCACTTATTTTTCCTTCATCTATTAACAGTTTTATGCACTGTGGCTTGAAACGCCACAAGTGGATGTGCTAGAATTAGTGTCTTAGAGCCAAATTTTGCAGCTACAGTTACAACAAAGAGGGATGGGCCTTGTGGAGGCCAAGGCCATTCTGACAAGACTCTCTTGGATACAAGAAGCAGCAAGAAGAGCACTCTTCAAGGACACGTGTGCATTTGCCTACCTGAAAACGAATATATGATGGTAAGTGCAATTATACATTGAGAAACCACTTAGTGATATATATTATATTAAATGCTTTCATTTACATGCTTGAAAGTTGTTTGCTCCAGATATCAGAGCTCTAACGACTCCTTTGCCTGACAATCGTTATTCTGTTTGCAGAGGTATACAGAATATTTCCCTTCTAATTTGGGGACTGTTGACACCAAACTGGTGCTACCAATTAGCTACTTAAGGTGTGAAGTAATATTGAAACAGCTTTCAGAGTAGGCAAGTGAGAAAAAAAAAATACAGCAGGTATTGTGGTGGGAAATCATGAAAGTACTTGTCTTCATTCCCCAGCCTCAGTTGATGATGCACAAAGATCTTTCAAGGTCTCCTATAATCTAATTTTCATGGAGGAGTTGCAAGCACCTTCATCTGTATTGCCCGCTTTGCACTTCTGCAGCCCCCTTCATTCTTCTGTGATGAGGGGAGGGGTTATCTTTCATTGCAAAGAGTTGTTTTTAGACCACCCTTCATTTTCTCCATCCTACATATGTTTAATTTAGATATATCATATATCAGTGCACCAAAGTTTACTTCTCTATACACTTTTCCTTCCAAGCAGGTCTGTCCCGTATCGCCACTCCAGCTCAAATGTTACACAAAATGTTCATGAACTGATATTTCAACCCCCCCCCCCCAAAAAAAAAAAAAGAAAAAAAAAAAAAAAAAGGAAGGAAGGAAAGAAAAAGATTTTTCAAAAAAATTTCAATATGTATTTTTAAGAATGTGTTGAAATTATGATTAATTTGATAGAGGTATTCCTAATAATGTTTTTTTAGTTTAAATAAATGAAAACATTTTGGCGGGTCCTAGGTTTTAAGTAAACAGCACTATCTACAAAAGAATTTCATTAAGTATTTAAGGGGAAAACAATTAATGGGAAGGAGGTGAGAAGGAGGCAGAGAAATGTCCTTTCAAAAAAAGTCAAGGAAAAAGATACTAAAAACTCTCTTTTGCATTCCAACTGAAGGGTTTCCTGAGAGGCTGGCATTTTTTCAGGATTGTTCCACCTACTCTAACGATTTGCTGGACTTAACTAGCTCCAGGGTTTCTAATTGGGCTCATCTACATTTTTTAGACCTTGAATTTCTTCCCTGGGTCCTTCTAAGGAATCTAGCTAAGATCGGAGAATGTAATTCTTGTAGGAATTATGACTGGGCTAGTTAAAGCAAGCCTTCTTGAGTTTTAAAGTTTCTCTCTTCAATCTGGAATTTTTTCTGCAGGTAAGGCAAGAGAGTATTGCCTTTCTCCACTTTTTTTGCAGTTGGAATTTTGGAAGCCATGCATTTTGGAAATAATAAGGATGGATTAGAGGCTGCTGAGATATTTATTTTCTTATCCTGTCACCATGATCCGTGGGGCCAGATCAGAGATATTTTGGTGCCTGGAAATATAAGGGGGTTTCAAAAAGACTTGTTTAGCCACATATTTTAGCATCCAGCAGCCTTTGGGAATCCAGACTAGGACAAGTTCAGAAAAAAAGGGGTGTCATCCAAACCCCACTGGTAGCAGTGCTGATAGTTGCACTGATTTCAGCACGTTTTTGATGAATTGCACAGTCGACTTCCTTGTATTTATGACTGGTTGCGGTGGGGCAACACTTGTTTACTCCTAATTTACCGAGTGAGAACAGAAACGCTGAGAAACGAAGGGCCAGACGTGCTTTTGAAAACTTGTCAGTTGGAAATGGAAATTTAGGGGAGATAAACCTATCTAGAAGGGAGGGCTTGGATGAAAGGATACTCTTATTGTCACACATGCTGTTTAACAAAAATGTTAAGTCCAGTCTACTCTTTTGAGTATCACTTTTTGTACTGATGTTACAATTTTGTTTTATTTTTAAAATCTGCATAAAAAAAAAGATAGAGGAAGAAACCGGTTTTGCTGGTCTAGGCAATTTACTATGCCAGAAGCTAATGAGACATTAACAAGACCAGAAATGCACATCTCTTCACATCTTTAAACTTCTCGTCTTTTAGCTACTTCTTAGCTTTTTTCAGCTATCAGCACAACTTCACTGTGCTGTCAAAGTCTATGTGTGATCACATGGCTAAAAAAAACCATCAAAAATGCCTCATTTCATCCCTCTCTTTTGCCTCCAATCTAAATGGATGGTTCTGGGAGAGAAAAAGAATCAGCTGTTTTTATGGTATTTATAACACTTTGTCTTCCTTCTTATCCCTCCACGGTAATGACATACCAAGGCAAAAATAAATCAGTAAATAAATAAACTCCTCAGGGTTGGTAACTGCTGTATAGTAGTTTTTTTTTTTTTTTTTTTTTTTTTTTTTTTTTGTAAGGGGCAATAAACGATTAAGAATTTGATCCAACAAAGAGGATTTCCACTATGAAGAAAGAAGTTTTACTGCCGCTTTGAGTCGAGCTGAAGGCAGGCTTATAGTCTCTGCTCACTGCCAGTTACTCTGCGTTTTGTGGGCACCTGATCATGAACTTATCCCGACAGACTGTAGGGATCCCAAAAGAAAACTGGAGGGCAAGGAGAGGGAGGAAAGGACAGTCAGAGCCTTGTGGAAAAGGCAGGAATTCCTTCAGGGCAGCCTACACCTAGATAAGCTTAAAAATCTGTGAAATCAGACCCTCTAGATTGTATCAAAATGGAAAACCAATTCCACCAACACAAGCTAAAATTACATCCCCGTGGAAAAATTCTAATGGTGTTTTCATTTTAAAAAGAATTACGAGAAAATTCCCAAACAAAAATGAACTCACCTTTTGGAGAACTACAGCGCTGCAGCCCTACTTTGTTCCTTCTGTCCTGCTGATGAGCATTTTTGAAGATGGAGGAGTTTGTTGAGGCTTCAGGATAGGTACAGAAAAAGAAAGAAAAAAAAAAAAAACAGGAAGATATATTTCCTTCCAATAAAATAATGGGTAAAGAGACAGGAATGTCACAGTGTTATCAATTTTTGAAATCAAAGCAAGGCTTTCCAATGCTTTTCCCTCCTTTAAAAATCCTATTTTAAGAAAATACTAGATAAATGCATTGTGGAAAATATTTTTATTTTATTTTATTTTTTTTTTTTTTTTGAGAAGAAAGCCTTTTTCTGGGAGAAAAAGAAAGGGATTTTCAGCATGATTTAATTTTTCCTCTGAAAAACTTCAAGAAACTCTACATTTAACATTTCAAGTATAAGTCCATCTGAGAGAAAGGAACCTTCTTCACAGAGCAACCTCAACTATTTGGGTGCACAAACTCATGTAAAACTTCAGTAAGTCCATGGAAGGACTTTCTTTCATCATATTCCTCTTTTGACCTAAAGTTGAATATAAACTGAGACTTCAAAGGATTTCTTAGGGCCAAAATAATAAAGATTACTTCTGTCCTCACTGCCCCAAACAAATCTAGAGAGTGATTCTAATGTCTCCTTAGTACATTTTCTGAGTAAGACCTATAAATTCATCCTGTTCTTCCAGTCAGATAAAATTGGATCTCACCCCTTTGCAACATTCCTGTGGTTTTACAGTGTAATTAATACTCTGAGGAAACACATACTGTGAGAATCTCTTCTAGAAACTGACCTGGCAAATGACCTCCATGTAAGATATGGAGTAAACAATATCCACTTAACACATAACTAAAGCTGATAAAATAAGTAACTCTGATATAATATTGCTTACAGTAAGCAGTAAAGGCTTCAGACTGGGCAAACAGGTAACCTGGTAGTTTAGACCCTTGGCTCTACTGCTGATGCCTCTTTGGAGCCTCGTGAGCACCTCGGCAGATCATCACCGTGCACCACTGCAAGCCAGTGTGAGGGACCATCCTGGCCGCTCTGTAAATCTGGCACAGCCCAAGAATCTCAAACTGTGAATTAATTTGACAGCCACTATGGGGTCTGTAGGCCAGAAGAAATGCAAGGCTGGAAGGGACCTTCAGAGCCAACACAATCCTGGGGAAGGGCTGAGGATTTTTCTGCATTGTGGATGTTTTCATTCTCACTACAACAACACGATTTCCTGCCATTAGTGGGACAAGGTGTTTTTTTTTTAAACGGAGTTAAAATTTGAATCTTCATTATAGCTTTTGCAACCATGAAGTAAATGCAGAATAGTCTTGTCACTTATCTTACTGATACCTGAAGTTACAGTTCACACAATCTGTAATATCTATAAATGATGGATATTTTACTGGTTTAAAATTAATACTCAGAGTGTGCAGAGCCCCTGGAGCCTTCCTCAGAATCATGACCTAAAAATACTGATTAATTGTCTGTAGTTGATTAAACACAGATTGAACTGCTAACTATTCTACATCTGTCTTGGCTCTTTTTTCTTTAAAAATATTGATCTTTAAGAAAGGTGTTCATGACCTAGATTTTATAACTAGGAATGTTATCTTTGATTTCCCTGGAATTCATGCATAAGGAAAGGTGGAGGTATAACTCTTGTCATGATCTCACCAATATTATTAGGGTCAGACTTGAGTGCTCACCTCCCTACATCAGACTATTCAGCCTCATCCTGGTGGGACACTCAGTATCTCATTCCAGTGTGTCCTATTTAATATTCGCCAGAAAATGGCAATTTTGGGTAGAAGAGCAGATGTTTTGGTAAATGTCAAGGTAGTGTCTTCACTTGCTTTTTAATTAAAACACAGACAATCACCTAGCCATCACCTTTTAATTTGAAGCAGCACTTAGACCATCAAAATGCTGCTGTGCAACCGCTGAAGGAGCAGTGACAGCTCTCTGAACTTCTTCATCTTCCGAAGATCTCCTGTAGCACAAAATAACTGTGGCTTGCAGAGCTGGTAGGAGTTTTCATTGTAACAACATTGCCACCTAGTGCTTCAGTGGTACAACTCAGACAGGGTCTGGGAAATGTTATGTTTTACGAGTCCTGTAAGAGTACAATGCAAGTTCATCAGACAGGTTTGCAGTATTGCATGCAAAGAGCTATGCAGTGACTCTTTGTCCTTTCTGGGTGATCTACCTCAGCTGGGTGCAAAATGCTACTATAAGGTGAAGCATTGGCACTAGTCACCATGCATATCTAAAAAATCAAAATCAAAATCAACTCATTTCACTGAAATCTGTCTACTCAAAAGCTAAGAATAAAGCCTAAACTGGCCATATAGGCTCTTTTTTTTTGTCATAAATAGAGATAAGCATCCCTGCAAGGTCTCCCCAAGACCTCCCTGGGTCCCATCTACCCAAGAACTCTTCTTTAGGTGTATATTCCCTCTGCTCACTATCTATGCAGGGCTTCAGACAGGATGTTTAAATTACAGAGTTAGTACCCAGTGAGTTGAGGCTACATGTAGTCTATGGCAGAACTAGGAAAAGCGTTGAGATCTTCATAGCCCTGTGTTTTAGCCATGTAATCGCCTCTCCTGTACGATTAACTCTCAGTGAGAATGAGGGAATATGCCACATCTGAAATAGCTCAGAGCTTGCCTGCTTGCTTGCTTGATTTCACACTGAGGTGACATACTGAGGCATTTTTGGTTTTGAACAATTAAAACTCGATTTTAGTGGCTGTGCTGCTCCAAAGAGAGAAAGGATACCTGCAGGGTAGAGGCAGGGCTTTATGCACAGACGAAAACAGCCACAGAAGAAAGAGTATCTATTCCAAGCAGTCTTGGAGAGAAGCGGTGAAGTTCTGCTGACCAGAAACATGTTCATTTGGGCTTTGCCAAGTCAAAATAGTTGCATATTTCTAGGGACATTAGAGGATAAAGATTTCAGGCAGTAAAGTTACGGAAATGGGAGTCAGATTATATTGGATGTAGACTGTATTCTCACCAGGTTCCTACTTACATGATTTCTTAAGTCACTTAGGTGACGTGTACACTTTCATGAGATCTGATTTCAGGCATGATCATAGTAGTTTTCCCCTACCTATAAAGGCTCAGACTGAGGGCACAGTGCCTCTGACTTCTGCATGGATGGTACAAGTCTGTCAAAAGCTATGAGCATTTATGTGTTTTGTACTAAAGTCTATGTCATCACATCTTCTCTAGTGCTACTATCTAGGGCTGGTACTAAGCTCCAGAACTGAGAGCTTTAGGGCTATATCAGTCCAAGACCTCACCAGGGCTAATTAAAAACATTAAGAGGCAGGAGACTTTTGGCAGGAGACTTTTGGCAGGAGAGCGTGCCATGCAATTACACTACTTCCTATACATGGACATATGTGGACATACCACCTTATGTAGAGAACTGTAATAGAAACAAATGGATATGCATCTGTGTGAAAACACTAAAGGAAATGGCAGAGAAGGGATAAAAGAATTAAATGCTGATGGCACCATGGTCGGTAGATCATTATGGTCAAGGTATTTTCGTGTGCAATTGCACTGTCTCATTGAACCTGCTATGTTAATTGCAGCACCAACATGTATTTCTCCTAGTGCTAATGACTGGCTATTTTTACTTACTCTGAAGTAAGGTGTTTCAGCACATTGATAGCAATCACAAATTGTTGGTGCTTTGAGTTTATGTCTCCTGTAAAAGATGTTCCATCGGGACCTTTAGGCAACTTGCCCTTGGATGAATCCAAATGCAGCTCCATCTGTCAATACGAGATTTCAGGATTACTTTATCGGCAGTGTCCAAGTCACAGGGGAACTATTCAGATATGAACTGCCTGGCTGAATAACCCAGAGACGCAAAAGTCCTGATATTTGTGGTAGATTATAGTAATGTGCTCAGTATCCTACAGCTGTATCTGGAAATGTAAAGGGTTTAGCGAATCAGCAATTTTTCCTTGTGGGCCTTGTTGTTCTTGAACTGGAGAAGTATTCCTCTGTGCCCTAGTTGTCATTACGTTTGACAGATTTTGGAATGGGATGTAACAAGGTGTCCGAAACCACTGGAGACAGATTTTCCTCCCGTACTAAAATATACAAGGGTAGCTCGGTCTCTTTAGCAAGCATCATGTGCCTTGTAAAACATATAAGTGGGTGTCTGGAAGCTCCTTGCTCTGCACATGACTTCCTAGCTACCTGCAGAAGGGGAAACAGCAGGCTCTGTTCCTTGTCACTGTATTGCAAAGTGATCCCTCTTCTTTTAAAATTAATAGATGCAATTGCACAGAGATGACACTCTCTACAACACTAGAAGATGACACTTTGTTGGAAATACACCTGATGCTAAAATGTATTGTTATAGGCAATGTATTGTGATATTGATAACATCTGCCATATGGATCAATTCATAATCTCCACTTGTGCAAATGATAGCAGAACAAAGCTTTCAATTTTTAAGGTGAGCCCTTGAAAATCTGTGCTTAAAGTGATACAGAGGTTTGAGGTGCAGGTTTAGCTCAGCTAGTTAGAGCGTGGTGCTGCTAATGTCAAGGTCATGGGTTCAATCTCTGTATGGGCTACGCTGAGGGTTGGACTAGATGTTCTCCAGAGGTCCCTTCCAACCTTAGCATACTGTGATTCTATGTATACGAGGACATTGCATTCATTCTTGCTATCAAACACTACAAAATAAGCCTGATCTCTTCTTGACCATCTTTGATGTTTAGATCAGACTATAAGGTAAATGCAGGAAAGAGAACATTAGGGGTGGATTTGATCACTACTAACTTAAGGGGTCTATTTCTGAGACAGTCACCCCCAAATCCCTCTAAAGCAAACTGGGAGAAATAGGCTTTTGTGGAGCGTGTGCCTTCTTTCCTTCTTTTAGCCATATGCTTTAGAAAAGGATGTTCACTTTGGCAGTGCCGATCTCTCTGAGACGGTCTCAAAAGGAGCTGAAAAAGTCTAGCTCAGATATAGATTACTGCAATGCAGAAATATGACCATGTAGCCCAGTAAATCCCATTCAGAGTAAGTACTGTGAAAACTGTCTATAATGTAAGGTAGGGATGAGCTCAGGCAAAACATTTTTCAATGTTACCCTGTGAGACCTGAAACTGTTTTTGTTTTTTTTTTTTTTGGTTTTGTTTTTTTTTTTTTTTTTGATTGTTTTTTGTTTTTTTTTTTTTTTTTTTTGACCACAGTGTCATGACTATAAATGTTTTGGCCTCAGTGGGCCAATTGCCCATCAGTTTTAGATCCCTCAGGGCTGCTGGCATAAAGCCATTCAGTGAAACGGTGTCAGGCACCATGACATTGCCATCTCTTAACATCTGATTTGGGTCCGAGGTGCACTGCAGCCCTCAGAGGCGACTGTCAAGGCCACTACAGTTCTCATTTAGTTGACTGATTAAAGCAAGAATAGGATAATTTTTAAAGCACCTAAGTGCATAACTCCCAAGGATTTTGTTGAGATTGAACATTTCAACACTACTGTGAATCTCATTAGGTGTCTGTGCACAGCTGTAGGCATTTAGATACATTTGGAAATCTGGCTGGTATTCTGGAGTTTCCCGGTGAAGAGAGAAATCACACTTGAATTAAACTGTTACAGCTAGAGCCAAAAGTGGAATAGCATGCATATGGTAGGTCTTGCCAAAGAATGAAAGAAATGATAAAAATCAGTGCAATTAAATGCTACAGTCATTAATGTTTGTAATATAAAATATTATACTTCTAGTAGATTCACAACTTATTCTTACAGCTACCTCCATAGGAATGAAGTGCTCTGAAATAACCTCACATCTTGGAAGTTGCCTTCAGTCTGTTTTCTTATGTTTCTGCTATTCCAGTAAGCATCATCAGCAGGTTCCTTCTGAAAATCTCAGGCACACTAGAGGTCAAGTAATTCCTTAGGACTGTCCTGTGGGACATATCTCTCATAAAACAGAGAAGAGGGCAAACTATAGGAAATGTTTTCTACAAAATACCTAGTAGAGTAACCCTGCAGCATAGGACTCCACAAATGATGGGGGAGGGGATGGAGAGCAGTGGACGTTATGTACATTGACTTCAGCAAGGCTTTTGACACTGTCTCCCATAACATCCTCCTAGAGAAGCTCAGGAAGTGTGGGTTAGATGAGAGGACAGTGAGGTGGATTGAGAACTGGCTGAAAGGGCAGAGCTCAGAGAGTCGTCATCAGTGGTGTGGAGTCTAGTTGGAGGTCTGTGGCTAGTGGCATCCCTCAGGGCTCAGGACTGGCTACCATCCTGTTCAACTTCTTCATCAATGACCTGGATGAGAGGACAGAGTGCCTCCTCAGCAAGTTTGCTGATGCTACCAAGCTGGGAGGAGTGGGTGACACACCCGAGGGCTGTGCTGCCATTCAGAGAGACCTGGACAGGCTGGAGAGTTGGGTGGAGAGGAACCTCCTGAGGGTCAACAAGCGCAAGTGCAGGGTCCTGCACCTGGGAGTGCTGGTGGATGACAAGTTGACCATGAGACAGCAATGCGCCCTTGTGGCCAGGAAGGCCAATGGTCTGAGGTGCATTAGGAAGAGTGTTGCCAGCAGGTCGAGGGAGGTGATCCTGCCCCTCTCCTCAGCCCTGGGGAGGCCTCATCTTGACTACTGTGTCCCGTTCTGGGCTCCCCACTACAAGAGAGTCATGGAGCTACTGGAGAGAGTCCAGCATAGGGCTACAAAGATGATCAGAGGGCTGGAGCACCTGCCCTATGGGGAACGGCTGCGAGAGCTGGGCCTCTTCAGCCTGGGGAAGAGAAGACTGAGGGGGGATCTTATCAGTGTATAAAGTACCTGAAGGGAGGGTGTCAAGGGGACGGGGACAAACTCTTTTCAGTTGCCCCTTGTGACAGGACAAGAGGCAATGGGCAGAAATTGAAGCACAGGAATTTCCACCTGACCGTGAGGGGGAATTTCTTCCCTGTGAGAGTGACGGAGTGCTGGACTAGGTTGCCCAGAGAGGTTGTGGAGTCTCCTGTGGAGATCTTCAAGGCCCATCTGGATGCAGCCCTCTCTAATATGGTCTGGGTGACCCTGCTGAGCAGGGAGGTTGGACTAGATGATCTCCGGAGGTCCCTTCCAACCTTACTGATTCTATGATTCTATTCTATGATTCTATGAATGTTTTCAGGTGGAAACAGGCTTTGCAAAAATGCACTGACTATTAACAAGCTCAGCCTATGGCATATCAAGGGCAGAAGCAAATTCCAAGCTGTCAGAGATAGAGTTGTTCACTCTATCACCATCCCCAAACAAATACATCTCAGGACTGTCTACTGCAATGTCTCAAATGCAGAAATATGGTCTGCAGGGTACACAGATCTAGAAATGGGTTAGCTTTGAGAACTGCTTATCAAGGTGAAATTCTGACCATTTTCTGAAGTCCATGAACAAACAGGAAAATTAGCATTTACCTGCAAATTGTTGGCCCTGCTACATTTATGAGAATGATTTTCTTCTGTTATCCATAAATTAGGGTGGCCACTATAACTAGCATATCACACAGTATGAAGTGTAGTTGTCCACAGGGAAGTGAAGAAACAGAACTTATTGAAATGAATTTAAAATTGATTTTTTACTGAGGCTGGTAAACAGTAGGGTTCCTCCAAGCTCCCTAATTCCCAAATTAAGAAGCAGAACAGACTTTCATTATGCAAACCTGCCTAAATTCAAGTTCAGATGATTTAATGACTAAACTAACTAAAACAAATCTTAGTTCTGAAATCAAATAACAGATTTTTCAATTTAATGGTGCAGAAAAAGATCAGAAGAAAAATCAATTTGAATGAACCATTTTTTCCCTTCTAGTTTTGAAATTTTGTATATATATAAGACTTTTTTGAGGAGGTTAGATTGAGAAGACAAAATCTTGCATTTTGAAATGTCAAATGTAGTATTTTGAATATTAAAAACACAAGAGCGTGATAACATATTGGACAAGTACTTTATTTTCAATAAGGGCCAAAAATGAATGTCTAGGGAAAAATATAAACAATCTTTATTCAGAATATTCTCCCAGCCTCCAATACCTTACAGCTCAGGGAATTTTTGAGTCAGAAGTCATATCTATGTTCTCAACGGACTTCTATTCTGCAAAGTTGTACAGGCAACCCTTGAATTTATCTAAATTTTAAGTAGTTGGAATTCCTGGTATCAATATTTGGAAATAGAGAATTGTACAGGCAGGCTGCATGTTGTGTGATGAGAAACTTTTTTTCGTTGCTTTACATCTCACACTTGTAACTTCATTTGTTCCTCCTCTGAGTCAGTGAACAATCAGTTCCCAATTTATCCATTTCTTAGTTTATGAAAAAAGATTTCCCAACTATTTGTAATCTACTGAATGAATGTGACCACTCTTGTTTCTTGCCATCAATAGGAAGAAGAAACCACTTTCTTGTGTCAAGGCTGCTCTTCCCTGCAGCCGTTTCCTATAATTCCATTCTAAAACAAGATATTAAACATGGCTTTGAAAATCCCTTTAAGAGAGTCAGCTAAAACTGGGTATAACCTGTGGCTATCATTGCTTTTGTGCATATGAAGGAGCCCTTTCACACAGAAAACTCTGCTGTGAGGTGAAGACTGGGCTTGGCAAGGAGACAGAGAGTAAAAGTTCTGGGCAGTTCTTGGCTGCTGCTTGATAGGCAAAATAAGCTGTCTTTAAAAAGAAGGCTTACTCTGACATTGTTTAGTGAGGAATGATGCCAAAGTTGGGAAATACAGCCTCCAAGACTGTAGACTTCCCCTGTATTTCCACTAGCTTTGCCTAAGAGCTATGGTTTCTTTTCAGATGTCTCATTATTTTCGTAGTGCCAACAATCTGTGCCGTCTTTTCTTGTCTGAACCTAACTAGGAAAATTAGTCCTATCACCAGAACAAAACATGCATTGATGTGTTTAACAACTCAAATTTGGTAGATATGGATGTATAAAAATGATTAAAAATACTTAGTAATAAATTAAATTGTTGCTTTCCACTGGAAGGCAGCTGTGGGACCTGAAGCATACTATTTCATTTGCAGTAGTCAGACAAGGATACACAAGAAAGCTCAGGAAATTAGACTGATCTAACATAAAATTCCTTGAAAGGAATAATTTTGGCCATACGTTTCTATTTTGATGCTATTTTTTCTTCTGCATACTCCTATGTACATTTGTAGGGAGTGCTTTGATAGTGCAGAGGATCTGAGAATGCACCTGATAGATTAAACTGAGCTCTGAACAGATCTAATAAACATTTTACATGGGAAGTTTGTCAATGATATTTGCATTCACATTTTTGATCTTGTAATCTGATTGTACCTTTTAAACTGACTAGTGGGGAACCAGGTGGCTTGGACTACAAGTCAACACAATAATATGGGCCTCAGGAGATCTTTAGTCTTTTTCCTCATCCTGCTATGTTCTCTTTGGCTTTAAATCTCTGCTGTCTTGTACAATTATAATCTAATGTCTTTGAGAAACAAGTTATATCCAGTTTTATTAAATCCCAATCACTTAAAACAGCACAGATCAGACCATGTGCATACAGATACACAAAAGCCCAGAGATTCTCTCAAATAACATCTTTAAATCAACAGTTCATACTGGGTTTTATTTTCTGTCTGATTCCAGAACCCTCTGGTGCGTTTGGGGTATTTTCAAATTTTTCTTCGGTTCCATGAGGTTTAAAATTGTCACACTTCTTATTAAACAGTGTGAAATTTTCTACAAATATAAAAGTCTTGTTCAGGTGCTTAAGTGTTTGGATAACTTAGACACAAAAATTCAAGCAAAGTATTGAGTCTTTCCCAACTTAAACATTAATGCAGGAATGTCTCCAAATATGCATACTCACACAGGAATGTAAGGACATGTGGTAAGGATGTGTGTGCATTTTCCAGTATATGCGAAGGAAAATGTTTGCCACCTCCCCTGAAGGTTGAATATTCTCACCAGTCAGCCACCAGACCACGATGAATAGTTTAAGGCAAGAACACAAGAAATAAGGGTTGATCTATGTCCACAAGTGCAGCGGAGAAGTTGCAAAGAGTGTCAGTGTCAATCCTTGTCCATCTAGAAGAGCAAGGGAGTCCTCAGAAAGAAACAAGCTTCTTGATACAGAGAAGATCTCTGCAAAAGTGACATAAATTTCATTCAAAGGGTGGCAATTAGGGTCTGTTGAGCACTGGGTAAATTGTCTAAGACATCCAATCAGACAATCAGACCTTGCAGCTTTTAGGAATGCTGAGAAAACGGCTTTTTTTTTTTTTTTTTTTTTTTTTTTTTCCTGTCCTGAGTAACCCTTTCGCCTCCAGAGACTCAGTAGGTTCCTAATTCATAGAATCATTGAATTGGTAAGGTTGGAGGGGACCTCTGGAGATCATCTAGTCCAACCCCCCTGCTCAAGCAGGGTCACCTAGAGCATGGTAGACAGGGTGGCAGCAACAAGGACTCCCCTTTGCTGAAGCCCAGGCTTGAACCAGAGACCTTTAGATCTTTAGTCTAACCTAACGCTCTTCTAGCTGAGCTATTTCAGCCCCCCATTAAAAGCCCAAGCTAAACAAACATAGACTTTAGTGGTGTTATCTCATGACTAACCACATGGCGATGCAGGAGACACAGAACAGCAAACTCCCACCTGGTCTTGGATCGTCTCTCAGGTAAGCACTGGCATTAACCGGATTTCAGAACAACCTAATGACTTTAGTCCCACACTGACTAAAACCATCAGCAAGAAAATCTGTTGTGTGAATTTACACAAAACATATTTCTGGAGCCAGGCATGAAATCAAAATTCCTTTAAGGAAGCTGAGATTTAAAACGCTTGCTCTCTGGAAAAAAAAAAGAAAAAAAAAAGTCTCAGAAGGCCTCATCTCGCGCTCAGTGCAGTCACAAACATCTGCTTCCGTTTCAGTTTTTCCTTCTGTTAGAAACTAAAGAGAGTATTTCCAGATCCCTGGAGCAGCTGTCCCTTTTAAGCCAGATACATAGTAATATGACACACCATTGGACTGTGGATGGGAAAATGCTGTATTTATCAAAACAGACAAATTTTATCTCTTTTTTCAGAGAATTGCCAGGCAAAGTAATGGCAGTCTATTACCAGATCTTTCATATGATATTTTGAATTCTTAATTAGAAACTGGAAAATATTTGTGGCACATTTCAGGAGATTCTCATCAGTAGCAAATATGAGATGCAAATTCAACTAAAGCCTACAGTTTAATCCTGGTTAAGAGAACTATTGCTGTCCACTTTATCAGGATAATGAGACAGAAAATACGAGTCCTTAGGGAGACCTTAATTAGGAATTCTGGCAGGTCTGTTAAAACGAGTATATGATGACTGATTCAGGAGGTTTGCTCTTGCTGCTTTTGCTACTAATTTTCATTTGTAGACATATCCTACACTCCTAAGCTTTAAAATATATTTGGGGTCTAATTCAAATAGCCCTCACGATTTTTGAAATCCTTCTTCCAAATTCCCACAGACCTTTAATCCCTCTGCCCTGTCAGACATTACAAGCATTACTTGCAGAACTCTTTTAAAGATATCAATGTTTTAGTGCTCAATATGGGAAGCAGTCTTAACGTTACAAATCTGATTAAGATTAATCTTAGGTCAAAAGCACAAGAGTGAAATTGCTGGTCAGGACACATACCTCCTCTTCAAGTTGGAGTGAATCATTTAATCTATTTGTGCCTCTGATCCCTGCCTGCAAAACAGAAAAGCAGGCTCTTTGCTTATTGTGTTCTTTTTCTTTTTATTATTATTATTTATTTTAAGTTTCCTCAAACAAAAAGTACTTTTTACTTTGAGTACATAGGCCATAAAAGGACTCTAAGAGTGACTGTGGACATTAGATGCTCCTGCAAGATAAGCAAATCTTTATCATATCGTGTTCTTGTTGGACTGCATCACATCTCCCTTCTCTGCTTTCTCCACAGCTTAAGTATATCACTCGGCTATCAAACAGGACTTGGTTACTAATTCAGCCAATGTAATTGCTATTTCATTGACTGGTTATCAGGAGGATTTCCAGATAAATAACTCTGCAGTGTGATCTTTGCTCTGACTATAATACCAATAAAAGAAGCCTAGCAATTTATTACAATGCTAGTAATTTAATTTAATAAAAAATGTATTGCAATATCAATAATAAAACCTATCAGTGACTTTATGCTCGTCTAAGACGACAGAGTTCTAGGCATGATCCCTGTGGTAACCCCCAGAGACTACTTGGTTGTCTGAGACAGTGCTGGTTGTTCTGGGCAAGAACAGTTAGTCCAAGGACTACTCTAGTATTTAAGAGTATAGTTGACTGCATGCTAATACTTGGACAAGGGCTCTATTTAGTAGTATAGCTGTAGCTGGAAGGACTCAAATGCATGCACTTTCTTTACGACAGACCACAGGTCCTTAACACTGATGGAGGTGAGCAAAACCCCATAACATTTGTCTGCAAAGACTTCTGCTACCAAGTCTCTTCTGAAACTGGTCATTTGAGATCCACTGGGCTGGTGCACCAAGAAGGAAGGAAAGGGATCCTGCAAGGATGCACTGACAGTGCTGGCTTGCCCCCCAAAATCACAGCAGTCCCTTTCTCTGTCAAACAAAGGCAATGAGAAACAAAGAGGCTTCTTTTTCAGTGTCACCTATAGGTTGCAGAGCTCCTGCAGGAATGATAAAAATCTGGGTTCATGGGTTCAAATGCCCTCAGCATGAAGGTAGTTTTTAAACAAACAGCTCTTACAGCTATAGGCAAGGATGGGACCATCTTTCTCCATCTTCCATCAAGGCCAAGCCTTTATGCTGAAAGATACCACCCAGTGACTCATCAACAATAAAAATGTAGAAAAAACAAGGAAGTGTTAGCGTAGGACACATTGCAGGATAGTTGGCTAAAATACTTTGGCTCAAAAAATCTCTTTGTAAGATACACGACTTGACTTGTGCTCTGGACAGGAAACATAGGCTCTCAGTTCTAGTTGGACAAGCTCCCAGACAACTTTCAGCTTCTGTTTTGCTAGGAACAGCAGAATTTAGGTTTCCTTCTAGCTGTGAGACTTAGTGTTTAGGAAGGCAGTCCTAAATGCATAAATTCAAAATGCCAAAATGCAGCCCGTAAGATGAGGAAGAAGGCCTATTCATATGAAGGCCTCCAGATGGGGATCCTATCTGCCTTTTTTTTTTTTTTTTTTTTTTTTTTTTCCCAGAAATAGAAAAGTTTTAGATACCAAATAAAGACAACAAGATTGTCCTACTTTTCTGGCCAAGTTCCAATTTGATAATTACTATTCCACCTATGCATATTCCCTGTGCAAATTTAATTGGAAAAGATTATATGCATGTCCCCTCTGAATTCCTAGGGTGTTGCTCAGTCCTGTTTTATATTTGCTACTTTCTCCCAACACCCAAAATAAAGTAAATTTTGTCTAAACCTAATAGAGCACAGGAATGCAGACTGAGATGCTTTACCCCTGCAAGTCCATACACATCACAAGAGAAACACTATGCCCTCGTATATCACCTCCAGAAAATATATTTGGTACAGAAAAGATTTGAGATCACAGGAAGGGCTGATCATTTCTCAGACATTTATACTAGTGCAACTATGCCAAGTAGAGATGTAATTTTAATATCACTGTCATCCTGTTGTTCAGATTCCTAGTATGGGTTTGGATACAATTGTACAAAAGATGACTTAAAATTGCATAGGTTGTTTTCCTTCTTATTTATCTTGAGTGACAAAAACATTTTTTTCCTAATGATAATTTTTTTGACTTTTAATTCCAGTAGATGAGCTTTTTCTCCGAGACAGAAGAGTCTCTGATATTCTGAGTTTGTGAAGTTGTTTAAAATCAGAGTTAAGTCAATGTTTAGTCTTTTGTAGACTAAACAAAATGAGTGGAACCCCTTAAGTTTTTAGTGTGAGATTTTCAGTCCTGATAGTATCTGTTTTGCCTTTACAACATACTTTTTTTTAATGTCTCGAGATCTGAACTGAATAAAGTATTGATCTTTTCAGTTACGTGCTTGGACACAAAATCACTGCTATTCATTTTTCCCCTATGTTATACACAGAAGAATATTATTAAATCTTCTCCCTCTTATTTTTTTGTTTGTTTGTGAATGATAAATCCATTCTTCAGGTAGAGCCAGCATCATTTATCTTTAGAGGAATGACTTAAAATTTGCCCAGCTTAAATATGTCATTGAACAGATATTTCAATAAGCAATCTAGGTCACCTTCTGTGACTGTAGCCAAATTTTTACCTCTGAACAATTCACAACCCTCAGTATGATACATCATTGTTTTCTACCAAGGAACTTGCTGGAATAGTGTCTTTGCTTGTTTTTGAAAACTGATGACTTCACGGCTTGCTTAGTACTCCTGGACATGCAGCAGGTAGTAGACTGTAAAAGCTTATAAATCCCAGATGCGCCTACTGAGCACATAGAAAATAATTCCTCTGGAGAACATCGGATCTGTTGCAGAAGTTCATCCCTGAAACCCCTTATCACGAGTCCTCATACTGTGCTATTGCTCTGAAAACTCTGTTCAAAGCAGAACAGTTTCTTTAGAACAAAATAGTTTTCTTCTGCACTGCAAGCCACCCCTTGACATAAGCAGTTTCTCCCTGTGTTTAAACATCCCCATTTGAGGAACGATATTGATAAGGTTATGAAAAATCAAGCATGGAATTGCCCAGACATTTCAGATTTCCTGGAGGGTTTCAGGTGAATGCTCAGTTCCTCTGTACCGCACTTGACTACACGGTATCTGAACACTGAGCTGAGTCAGAGTGACTTGAGTCACTGATGGTTTTTATCTCTGAGAAAATACACTGCAGATGATTGCAGAATTGCCTCGGGGTCTTATTCTTGAGGTTTTAGTGTGCATTAGTTACAGGGGGGGAACAGTATTTACTAGAAACCAAACAGAAAATAACTAAACTGGGTCATTCCGCAGCCAGTGGTTGCAAGTGTTTTCTACCCTCTCAAAGGCTTTTCCTATTTCTATCCAGACACTGGTTTTATGGCATGCCCCCTTTGGAGAGATAACTTGCTTCTTCGTTTTCCAGTTGTCTTTCACACTTGTGAAAAAACCTGCACAAACATTAATCACCAGCAAAATAAAGCAGAAACTCTGAAAGAGTCACACCGGAGTACCATTAAGAAAAACGATTCATCATTTAACTCAATGTTGTTCACATGTAAAATTTATCTCTCCTAATGAGATGTTGTTCTCCTTTTTTTTTTTTTTTTTTTTTTTCATTTCATTATTACAGCTCCCTTTAGGCAGGTTTCCCTTGAGTTTTAATTATGAAAACAACACCTGTTTTCAGTGTCACTATTGGAGTTTTTGTCCATTCCAGAGAAAACATTTCCTTTGCTGTTGTCTTGAATGCTTTCTACTCTCTTCACTGATTTCCCAGAAAATGCTATATCAATTTTATCTTGACATTTCAGTGAATGCCTCATCTACCTCATTCTCCCTTTGTCTGAATTTTAGAAAGCTTCACTCACTCTTGTTCTCTCCGGTCTTCCAATTAGGGAATCCTTGTGATTCTCTTTTTCTGCCTTAAACCCTGTGTGATCAGACTTTTTGCTGCTGTGCCCTGTGGTTTTCGAACCTTCACTCCAGGCCACCAGGAAACGGAGGGGTTTGATTTATTTTGGTTTCTTTTTTATTTTGTCATTTAGTCAAACCTTAAGACCTACTGTAATATTTCTATGGAGAGATTGCTCTACATTTGAACTCTGCTTTAAGAGTTATTTTCTTTTGTCATGTTTGTGTTGATTTGGATGGAAGAACTTGGTGTTTTGTCATGTTCAGTGCATCTATCATTAAACGATGTTTGTGTTGGCTTCAAGGTCATGATACAAAATATTGCTCCTAAAGGATGCTGGCTCTATTTGGTGTCAGTGCTATTTTTACGTTAGTATTTGATTATAATAAGAGTAATAAGCAGTGATGTATAATAAAGTACATTCAGTATATTCTCCCTTTACCTCATATAAATTTTTTAATCACAGTTGTGGGAGAATAGGACATCAAATAGACAAGGTGAATTATGTGCTCCTATATAGAGTAGTTCCTATCTACAGCCTATCTTGAAGGAAGAAAAGAAGATAGGCTTAAAACATTACCACTCCTATATAATGCATTCACCTTGGAAGCTTTTTTTTTTTAAAAAAAAAGACCTCTTGGGAACTTCTGGGTTCTCCTCAAAGTGATTTATCATACAACATCCTGATAAGATATAAAGAGCCTTTAGTGTTTAGATAAGGCCAAAGGGCAGGTTTAGACCTAAAACTTAAAGCACAGTCATTTACAGAGGTGGGTTGTGATCTGTTCTGTGAACCTGAGCCACCTAAAATGCAAGTGACTACCTTCAAACAGAGATTTAGCTTCCTCTTATAGCTTATGAACAGAAATAATTGAAGTTTCCAGATCCTCGGTCATAAGAAAGGATGGATCAGCGCTGGAGCTTCTCTCTCTCAGCCTCGCATGAGAAGGTTCCTAGCTAATTAGCTTAGACTAACTGCCTAATTTGTGCATGAGTAAAAGTGGATCAGACGGTTTCCATCTTAAAAGTCCCTAAATATTTCTAGTAGGAATAATTGCAGTTCCTATAGTCACAAGTTTACAAATCAGATCACCACTGCCTGGCACACTGAAATCATCACTGAGGTCTTAGTGGAATATACAATTTTTCATGCCACTCTGTCAAGGAGTGACTGTGTTCACTCTCTGTCCTCCCATTTTCAGAAACCTGCCTGTAATACAACAGATAGCTCAAGCAAACAATTTGCTCAGTGCTAACTTTGTCCGTTTTTAAAGGATGTTTCAGGATGAAAAGAAGCATAGAAATGTGCTACAACCTTTTTATTTCTTTCTTTTCTAGGGGCAGCAAGTAAAAAAGTTTGATTTTCACATGGATTTTCTGATCGGTGTAATCTAATTAGTTCTCTTGAAATTCAGATGAAATATGCATACATTTACCAAATTGTTTACAAATAAAGCAGTGATTGAAACGAATGAACATTTCAGATTTTTAAAATATTGAAAGAATGCTTTGGTAAACATTTACACTAATTATGTCTCTCCTTTCCTCCCTAAACTCCTTCCCCCTTCCCTCTTCTTTAATTCCCTCCCTCCTTCTCTCTTTCCCTACTCTCCCCCCTTTCTTCCAAATTTTGGCTTTCTTGAAATACATAGCTTTTTTTTTGAGGCTAAACCTTTCATTTGGGACTTTATTTACAGAAGTCTCTTTGTGTTTGGATATGTGTATATTTACATATATATCATGATATGTGGGACAAACTAAAATTACATTTTGGCTTAATTATATCTCCATATCTCTTCTTCCATTAAAAATGATGATTTAAATATTTTTATTTTGTTAATATATGAGTATTTTGAAGATCTAGAGGAATAAATGTAGTTTTCATGGACTGAAGAGCATCTGTTTAACCATCTTCAAAGGTAATATTTTGAAACATATGAATGTGGGGAAGGTACAGGATTTTCAGCCTTTTTGGCTTATTTGGCGATATGTCTGACCTGAACTATCCTTGCCATCCCACCAGCAGGTGATAACTTCAGCTAAGAGCTGGTCCTGATCAGATGTGGAAATCTTGGCAAGTCCTTATCAGAGTTTATGAACATAAACAATCCTATGTTCTGATTTCTTATGGGGGAGGTTCTAAAGTTTTAGTCTCAGATCAGCAGAAGTAGCAGGAGCTATTCCTCAACCATACAGAATTTCCTGACCCCTTCATCACGGTTCCTACACAAAAGGTATTAGTGGCTTTCCAGGTACCTCACAGGTGAGCATGCTGGCCCTTCAAGGATTTTAGAAAGTGATAAAATTTGTTCAGAATCATAGTTTTTAATAATTTTATTGTGTTTATACTCCAGTCCTTGCTGGTAACGATATTTTGGGGTCAGCTTTGTGGTGTACCCGGAATATCACTAGTATGACAGAGGCAGGATATCACAACAGAAGAAGTATCACAGAGGAAGAGATTTTCAGAAATAATAAAAGTCTTAACTATGGAAGCGTCGTAAGGGCCCTCTGTTGTGGGAGATGTAGTAGCAGTTTTATGTGGGAGAGAATCTGTGTAGTGAGATGATAAAAAGGAGCTGAAGGACTTACAGAGGAAATTTGACTTCTGGGAAGGGCTACAAGCTATGGTGGTACAAGTCTAAAGGTTTTCCTGGGAGGTTCAAACCACATCCTGCAGCCCAAGGTTTAGGCTATTCCTAGACCACGGAAAGGGGGTGTTCTGGTGAAGAATGAAGTCCTAAGGTAAATCAAAGGACCAAGACTGGAAGAACATTATTCCTGCAGAAGAAGCCTGCTACAACTCTGCTAGCTCTGATCATAGCTCTTTCTATGCTTCACTACCAAAAAAAAAAATCATTTATTCCCACTTTATTAATATGAGAGTGCATTTGCTCTAGTGGGAAACCAAAAACAAAGACTACTGTTTAGTACAAATTAGTATAACTTGGCCTTCACCACACTATGACCTTACTTTATATTTTCATCCTATTTTTTCAATGAAAATAAAAAAGAAATCTAAGCTTTGAATAAGGAGATTCCAATATGTTCATCTTTCTTTTGTTATATTTTGGCACGCAAAAGAAAGGAGTAACTTTTTCAGCTATCTGTGCTCCCAACATTTTGTATGACTCACACTCACAGAGCAAGTCGTATTCCTTGAAACACTGCTTTTAGGGAAACTTTGCTAAAACCAGCAATCATTCATCAGGAGATAATTGCCAGCATTGGATAAACTTTTCAGCATCCAAAGAAAGCTGAGGGACTTTTTATGTTGTTGAAGACTATTATTCATCTGATGGCAGTTGCAGCTTTGGAACTGCAATTGCAATAGCGCTTTGTTAAATCTGGTATTCATAAAAAAAGAAAGAAAGAAAACAAAACAAAAAAAAATGCAAAAGTGAAACAAAAGCCCTGCTAATGTTTAAATTTTATAGTGAGCTAGAGCCACAAGGCACTAGCACAGAAGAGTATTTCTGATTGGCTAGCAGCTGCTGGAGCTGAACAGATGAGCTGGAAAGTAGCAATTTACAGGCTATTTCATATTTAAAAACTGTTAGGTGCTGTGCAAAAACAGTCTTTTCTCTCCGGGAAAAACAACGGCAAAAACAACAACAACAAAATCCTCAGAAGAAAGGAAACATCCACTGAGAACAGATTCTCTGAGCACAATGAGAAATTTCAGACTATCCTTTATTCCTTCAAATGAATCAATGTCATCTAATTATGTTAAAAATCAGACTAGTTGCCTGGAAACACTAATTACTAACTGACTTCACCTCTGCTATGTTGTAAAGTGTCACAGTTTAACTTACATCTCACTTTTTAATCCTTGCTGTATTGACAGAGCTATTTTAATACAAAGTCTTCCAGCATTTTTAATAGCATTCAGAGTAGCTACGCAAGTTGTGATTAATTAAGAAAGATTACTGAGCTTAAGCTACAGTGGAAATAATAAAGGTTTATTTCTGGAAAATGTAAAGAAATTTCTGCAAAACCATGGCTTTCTATATATAGCCCTTCATTTAACAGCTCTGCAAACCTGCAGAAGTTGGTTCCCGTTGAAAACTGCCAGGCTACATACAATGAAATCTGGAGTAGTAATACCAGAGAGCTGTCAGTCAGCCATCCATCCATCTAATTGGCTTCTTACCATCTTTCCATCATGTTTTTTTTATAACTGGTCGCCTCTGGCTAAAATGCAAATGATGAGGAAGAGCCGTCTAGAAAAAGCTGCTGCTTTCTTAATTATCTGTCAGAGTATGGACCAGTGGACCCTGGGCCGCAGAGTGGAGTTATGCTAAGCAGCAAGGCATCACGGGAATTGGAGTGACAGCTCATTTTCCTCCTGTGTTTTTCCACGTTCGAATGACAATGCAGAAATACGGGTTTTTCCCACACTTTCTCTGAACACCTGGGCCAATGCTCAGGGGAACGCAAAGCCAAAACTGTCACATTTCCAGACACGGTCTTATTGCTGTCACTGTGACAGGATTGTTGACAAATGCCAGCAGTCATCTCAGCATCTTGGGAAATGTCTGCCGTGGTTGTGTCAACAGCCTGACAGAAATTGTTAATGTTTAAACTTCTTCCACTGACAGAATCCTGTCTTGCTGACAGTATTTGTCATATGAAACTCAATCTTTGTCAAACTTGCTTAAAAATTAACACTTCCTCCATTTCTTTTGCAGCTAACTGCCTGTGCGCTTTTTTTTTTTTTTTTTTTTTGCCTTTTTTTTTTCTTAAGTAATAAGATTTTGACAGGGTAATATTCCACAGTCCACAATGAGCCTGAGTGCACAAGCACATTATGAACTTATGGCCAGCTTGTCCTTTTGACCTCTGCTACAATGATAATTATGCTTTTATTCCATGCCCATTTTTTTTGCCTTAGGAATCAAAGTTTTGAATTATTCAAGAGCCATAAAAATCCTATTTCTCAGTGTACAATGTGGAAAATCAATTAAACAGAGTTAGTTTAGCACTTATATAAAAATCAAGTTACAAGTTTGTAGACATATATTAACTGAGTCTTTCACCAACTTTGGTTTTGAAGGTCAGTACAGCTGGATAGAGAAACAGGGTCAGTAAGTCTTACCTGGAAACCTTACTGCAGCTTTAAATAACATGGAAATTCCTAGGCTGAGGAATTAGCTTGTACAAAGGAAAAGGCAATCAACACAATCAATGTTGTATATCTTCTAAAAATGACATGGGAGTATCACGGAATATGTTATTTTGAGTGAACACGGTTGTACCCAACAGGACCTGAAGTAGTCATTTGTACCACATGGGGCAATAGCAATGAAGAGCTAGACTGAAGATTTCTACATCGTTCTCTGCTTCAGGAGAAAAAACTGAAGAAGAGATGTGCACGCTGATGTGTGGAGACCTTCAGGATGGTGGAGACCTACAGGACATCATACAGGAACTTTGTTAGGAGTTTTTGCCTGAGAATTGCTGTTGATACCAAACCCATGTCCACTGATGGTACCACTAGACATCAGAGAGTTAACAAGATATCTCCCATCCAGTGACAAAATCAAGGCTTGATTGCTCTCAGTGATGGAAGATTTTGCAAGAGTAATACCTTGGGTGCAACTCAAAGCTAGGTATTTACACATTCTCCCACTTACTGCTTTCATACCCTCTTGATAGAAGTTATTCAGCAGACACTTTCTCCAACCCTTCCTAGTCTGAATCAGTTCCATGCGTGCCACTGACAATACTTGAATAAGCCTGATGTTGTGCCCCTAACATTTCATTTGGATAAAATATTATTTTTCATTTAACTTCCTAATCTGAATTCCATGTACTGTTAAATGCCTGACATTTTATCTCCACTGAAAAGGACAGAAACAGTCCTTAGGCAGGCAAAGAGTTGCTTATATGTAACACTGATATAAAGAGGAAATATAATCTAAGGCAATAAACGTGGGCCAGAAAGCTAAGCCTGCCTTTATCTTCCCTTTAGTTCTGCCTCTGCTCTATAGTGTGAATTTTTGCCAGTTGCATAGGGCAAACTATGTAAAAAAATTAGGATCTTTAAAATTAGCTCCATAGGACAATACACAAGCAATTAAATGTGTGACCTGATTGCTGGAGTGGAAGATCATATGACTCTTCCATTGCAGATAATAATGGTGAAGGGTGCTCAGCATCTCTGCGAATTAGGTCATTTGTTTAAGCACTAGGTGCTTATGTGACTTATGGAATTTTATCTATAGGGTGAGTTTGGTCTTGGTATTGTCACGTTTTCCTGCCACAGCTGAGTGGACAGCCTCAGTTCAGGTGCATATGCAGTGTAAAGAACAGCAAGCACCTAAAAGTGCGGAGCTCAGAGCTCCAGCAAGTGGAGCAGGAGACTGCCTATACAGACAGGGAGAAATATTAAAGAGAAAAGTGAATCCATGGCCACATTTCTTACTTGCATGGACATATACACATTTTATATCATTCAGACCTGTTTCAGTGTCCCAGTGAACTGGGTCTGAAGGCAAGAGGACCAGGAGTGCAGACGCTGTGAAATGCTGGGATTTTAGGTGCTGAGCTGTCCAGCATCATGGGATGGGTAGTTTATGCTTATTGACAGAGATGGGGATCTTCCCAGAGGACAACAGAGGTGCTCCTGAGAAGTATGCTCCTCTCACAATAGGCAGCTGCTGAGAAAACCTTTTGCAAATCTACATTTTGGGTTCTTTATTATTAATAAAAACCAGACTTCACAGTCCATTTTTGGATTTAACAATTCCCATTCCACTTTAAAAAATATTTAAGAATAGGACCTTTTCTTTTCTATATCTCCATTTTCCCATTTACCAAATTAAGTTACAAGAAAATATAATGGTATAATGTTATTTGTTACTCCAAAGTGATTTTGAGATTTATTACCAAAGCATTATAAGAATATGGATTTGTTTTATTTATATTCTGAATACTGAAAACAGTGCGAATACGGTTTACATGTCGAAGTTTTCTAAAATTTCTAACAAAAAATGAAGACACTGACTACACAAAAATGACTTGCCTCTGAGAATGAAATTTAAAAACTTGAAAAATAGGACATATAAAAAATTCTCAGAGGAATCTCTTCTTTCCTGCATATGGCATAGTTTAATGTCACAAAGATTTGCTTATGCTACTATATTTGAAGCTGATTACCAAACTGAATCAATTATCTTTTTCAGAGTGCAAATATGGTGTCAGGCATGTGTAGCAGAAGGTAAAATTCAGTATTGTTGAAGTGATCTGTAATTCTACAGGAATTTTTGTTCATAGATTTTAAAATTCTTTGTAAAGCACTAGCTTCTCTATCTTTCAGGTCAAGGAAGTCAAGAAACCAACCTGAGCTAAAAAGGCAGACAGACAGACCTCCTGCGCTGATGCCTAAACATACCTGTGACATTTGATCAAGGCCATAAGGTGAATCAATGGCAGACCGAGGCTCAAAACATCACATACCCAGAATCTTACCCTTTCTGTAACGGAAACAGTCCCACACGTGTCTATCAAAAAGCATACTAGAGAATCTGAGCCAAATCTATCCTGAAATTTCTGAGTTTGCTCTGGGTCACTTATGTGTACCTGCATGTATAAAATAAAATTCCAGTCATCAATTTGTTTTTTTTTAAATGTGTCTCTGTTAAAAAAAAGTGAAATTTGAAGGCTGAAACTTGGCTTGCATTTACTCATTTATGCAGTATTAAGCTTGACTGGAATAAGAACTGATCCTGACTAAAAAAATGATGAGTAGTGTTCAGCAATTCCCTATCAAACCATGATCAACGAAAAAAATGAAATATTCCAGTTGAATCCTATCAGGTGTGAGAAGATTTAAAATTCAGCCCTATAATACAAGCGCTTGGATCCACACAGGGTTCGTCTGGAGACCATTTAAAAAGTCAGCAGACTGAGCGATAGATATTGGAAACTTAACCTGGCTCTTCGTGCTCCCTGGCCAGCCCTGCAGCGACCTATTTGTATTCAAACCACGGTCCATTTGTGCACAGTTTCTCTGAATGACCACTTCTCGGAGTGAAGTTGAAAATCCTTCATTCTCCTTGACATGGCTAAGATGATGTGAAGAAGACAGCGGAATCAAAAAGCCTAGGAGAGCAGAGCAGAGCACAAGCCTGTGCAGCCTGAGTCCTGGGCTAAATAATTATCTCCGGGTATTGTATTATTTGCA
Organism: Rhea pennata; assembly: GCF_028389875.1. Taxonomy (NCBI): domain Eukaryota; kingdom Metazoa; phylum Chordata; class Aves; order Rheiformes; family Rheidae; genus Rhea; species Rhea pennata. Next base: position 124,627,420 of record NC_084665.1, on the reverse strand, counting down.
TAATTAAAAAGTTTGGCTGAATTTCCAACACGCTGTCTCATACATCAGGGAGGTGGTGGGGGTGAGCTAATCAGCAGGAGGAAAGTGAAGGTTAATGAATTGTTATTCAGATGGCGCAGGCCCTGTGAGATTTGTGGATAATTGATACCATTTGGGAGCTAGGGCAGAGTGGAAGAGGAGAGAGGAGCTGCCGCAGCAGTTAAACTGGAAAAGAGCAAGCAAATGATAAGTTAGCACCAATTATCATTTTGATGGGTTTGTTTGTCTTGTCCTTTTTTTTTTTTTTTTTTTTTTTTACCCTCGCTCTCTCACTCTTTTTTTTTTCCCCCATTTCCTCATGAGCTGAATGGAGTTAAAATGGATGGAAAAGAATCATTCAAAAAATTAAATATCTGGCAAAGGCAGCAGACTTTGAAATCTCAATGGGGAAATTGTCATATGGAGGGTGGAAAAGATAATTTGGTGCAAGCTGGAAATGTGGCAGCAGCTTCAGGTCACAGAGGTTTCTTGTGACCCTTTGGCTTCGACAGGGTTTTTTTTTTTTTTTTTTTCCCGGCAGATCTAATTCTCTTTTGCAGAAGGCCAGGACAAGTCCAGTACTCCATTAGCCAGTTATCATTTATTATTCATACGGCGAAAGCATCTAGAGAACATGAGCTCAAGCCCCACTATGCTTGTCATTGTACAAAAAGCTCATACCCCAAAGACCCTACCTTTTAATTAGTAAGTCAGCATGAAAAGAAACCAGTAGGTGGTGGGTACTACCTAATGGTTATCTCTATCACCTCGCAGGTGAGTACAGTGCCCGAGATAGAAGCCGTGTTTCCTCAACTCTAGTCTAGTTGTCAATGAACGGGGTCATTTTAAACCAAGACCTTTAAACTGACTTTCTGAGCAAAGCTGCGGGGACTCACAGAGCTCCATATGCTTCATGTCCTAAGGAAGATGTGAGAAACACCACTAAAAGATTTCAGAACAGGAACAGCTTTCAGATCTCAGCAACTGGATGGGCATGATTAAAAATTAGCAAGAGGGAGCTGGAGATACACCTTTCCCTGAGTGACTTGCACAGGTTTCCTGTCCAAGAAAAATATTTATAATTTAACTCAAGTAACCATCTACCATTGAAAGCATACCAAAACAAACCTCAACAAATACTTTGATAATGATTTCCTACTAAAATCAGTGCGAGATATTTAACAAAGAAACACATGAGAAATGTGTACTTTGGGCCCTTACTCAAAAAGCTATCAGCAAACATGCTATTTTTTTTTAATTAATCTGAAGACAGAACAGAAGTTTTGCAGCAGCAGTGTTGTGACTGGGTAAAATTTGAAATTTCATTGCATGAGATATTCTTATATTTCAAAAAAAAATCATTGCTCTGATTCAGAATGAAAATTAAAAATGTCAGGCTTACCCGATGAAATGGAATCCTGAAATGTTTTAATTCCAGAAAAAGATATTTTCATTTCACTCCTGAAGTTCAAGGGAGCAGCCAGTTGTCCTAGATGCCAAAGCCCCTTCTTTCGTCCTTTACTCCAAGTTCTTGGGAACTTGGAGTATGACCCAGTTCATTGACAACTAGACTAGAGTTGAGGAACCACCTTGGCTTCTCTGGCTGTAGATCCTAGGTTACATGAATGGGAATCTCTCTCTATCATAAACTCTGCTGCTCCTTCATAATATCAAAAGGGTTTGGATGGAATATTTGGCTTTCAATGAATGAGCATTTTATGAAGAAAGCTGAGGTCCACACTACAGACAAAAAGTTGTAAAAGAACTCATCAGAGAAGGAGAGGATGAGTTGCCTTTTTTTGATGCCTCTTGTTTAGATGAAGCCTGAAATTTATCCAGTGAAAATTATTTGGTGAGAATAGTCTGAAAGTTATTTTTCTCTACCCTTGAGGCACCTAGATTGCTGCTGTGACAGAAACACACAAGAGCTGTAGGAGTGAACAAGGTCAAGCTAGGTTTGAGATGGAGGCCAGGAAGTCACAATACGATGCTCAACACAAAAAGGAGCTTTTGAAATGGCTCCAAGAAATTGGATTAGGGCAAAACACTTCAGAAAATTTGGGGTTTCAGTTTGCTGCCTTAGGGCAAATATTGGTCTGTATGTTATGCCTAAGATAAAAGCCTAATCTATAAATTGACTAAGAGAGAGAAGGGCCCAGCACTAGGAGGGAAAACTGCTACTTTAAATGTGGTGTGGTTAATTGTTTCCTTTTCTGGAAAATTTATATTTCCTTATCAGTGAAAGTTTGCTGCGCCTCCTAAACATTTGCCCCTCATGTGTTGCATCAAATCCAGATGAATTTGGCCCACATGTGTAAGATCAATATTATATTTATCTGGAGTTTACTGATACTTCCCATCCCTTTGCTGTTAATCCAGAACAACTCCATTTTCTTGTTATGTCCCGTTGAATTGATCTTTCCTTTTCTAGCCTGTCTGTCTGGCTTTGAACATCTTTTTTTTTTTTTTTTTCCCCTCCCCCCCATATTACAAATTCCTGCACTTTTGAGACCTTAGCAACTTCAGGAAAGTTTTATTTATTTATCAAATAAAAAATTCAGTGGGAAAAGAACATACACTCGCACATACCCTATATGCCGGGAAGGGGAGGGGTTGCAGAATCTAGGGCACAGCTTGCCGCGATGAAAAGAATGACAGGTGCCCCCCTACTGCAAGCGTGGGACTGAGAGACCGTGGACTGAATTTAAGGAGGATGCCAGTGACTTCAGGGAGAACTCTTACACCTGAAACATTTCCTTGTAGTTAAAATATACAGTACTGCTCTAAAGCTAGTTATACAG